>NC_043703.1:152025376-152226070 GCF_006229205.1 Suricata suricatta
GGAAAAAGCCTAAATGTCCATCACCTGAGGAGTGGATCAAGAAGATGTGGTATATATATACACACAATGGAGTACTACATGGCAATGAGGAAGAATGAAATCTGGCCATTTGTAGGAAAGTGGATGAACCTTGAAGGTGTCATGCTAAGCGAAATAAGTCAGGTGGAGAAGGACAGATACCATATGTTTGCACTCATAGGTCTAACAGGAAAACAAGAGAAACCTAATGGAGGACCGGGGGAGGGGAAGAGGGAAAGAGAGTTGGGGAGAGAGAGGGATGTAAAACCTGAGAGACTATTGAATGCTGAAAACGAACTGAGGGTTGAAGGGGAAGGGGGAGGGGGGAAAAGAGGTGGTGGTGATGGAGGAGGGCACTTAAGGGGAAGAGCACTGGGTGTTGTATGGAAACCAATTTGACAAACTATTAAAAAAAATCAAGTGAGGAATGAGGGTGAGAGCATGAAGGCAGTGAGAACTTTTAAGAAAGCTAATGATTCTCTTGGTGGGAACGTGAGCTGGTGCAGCTGCTATGAAAAAGAGTATGGAGGTTCCTCAAAAAACTAAAAATAGAGTTACCATATGATCCAGCAATCCCGCTACTAGGTATTTACCTAAGAAAATAAAAACACTAATTTGGAGAAATGTATGTACTCTTACATTTATTGCAGCACTGTTTACAATAGCCAAACTATGGAAGCAACCCAGTATTCATTGTTAAATGAATGGGTAAAAAGGAAATGGCATATGTATACACACACACACACACACACACACACACACACACACACACAAACTGGAATATTACTCAGTCATGAAAGAGAAAAAATCTTCCTATTTGCAACTGCATGAATGGATCTAAAGGGTATTATGCTGAGTGAAATAAGTCAATGAGAAAAAGACAAATGCTGCATGATTTCACTCGTATACGGAATTGAAGCAACAAAACAAATGAAAAAAAGAAAGAAAGAGAAAAACAAATAAATACACTTAAATACAGAGAATAAACTGATAGCTACCAGAGGGGAGGTAGGTGGGAAAATGCATGAAATGGGTGATGGGGATAAGAATCCACTTATCATGATGAGCACTGAGTAATGTGTAGAATTGTTGAATCGTTGCATTTTACGCCTGAAACGAATACTGTATGTTAACTATACTTGACTTTTAACAATACCAAAAACAAAAAGAAAGAAAAGAAGATAAAATGTGGAAAAAAATAAAGACTAATGATTAAAGATAGGAGCAGCACCCCACACAGTCCTCCAGACAGAGCATCTGAGTGTGTGGAGTACAGAACTGGGATTAGAACCTGGGTTTCTGGAACTTTATTCTCAAGTTAACTCTGCTTCTAATTCTCCTTGGGTGTGGGTCTAATTGCAACAACGGCCAAGACAGAGCCCTTGCACTTGCTGAGATGTTTCTGGCAGTCTTCCTAAATTGTTGCCGAATCTGCAAACGGCTGCATGGACCTTCCAAAGTGAGTCAGGGGCATGGCTCTGAGCAAATCGAATGTTGATAAGACATCAAGAATTAATGAAATTCCCAGAAACTATTTTAAGTAATTCTCGATGTATTTATCCAAGTGGAAACAATGACTCACTTGATGTGGATAAATATTTTTACCAAATCTGTTTCTTTTGACCTTTTAACTTGAAGGCTAACTCATTTTGTTTGTTTTCCCACTAAAAACATTTAGACTTCTTCTGAGAACATTTAGATTTGTTATTAAAGTTTTTTATTGTATGAAGCAATAAACTAAAGCATATTCAGTGAAAGATCTAAAGAAAATTTTATTGTTAGCATTATATTAAAGATAAACCCATTTACAAATAACTAGTTTTCCGATTAGGTTTTGTAATAAGATCTATGAGACCATTTGAAAAATGACTTTTGAGTCTCCAGGGCATAAAAATTGTCAAAAACAATGAAATTTAGACTCATGCCCAATCTATGCAGAACGTAATCTCCTGGTATTTCCAGAATATTTCAACACTGTTATCACTGATGTTTTAAAAGAGCAACATTTTTAAGCTATACCAAATAGACTTAAGTCAATATTTCTTTTTTTTTTAAGGCTTTATTTCATCTTGAGAGAAGAGAGTAAGCGGAGGAGGGGCAGAGAGAGAGGGAGACACAGAATCTGAAGCAGGCTCCAGGCT
The DNA here is from genome assembly GCF_006229205.1 of Suricata suricatta. Classification (NCBI taxonomy): domain Eukaryota; kingdom Metazoa; phylum Chordata; class Mammalia; order Carnivora; family Herpestidae; genus Suricata; species Suricata suricatta. The sequence continues at coordinate 152,027,536 of NC_043703.1, forward strand.
CTGAGCTGTCAGCACAAAGCCCTACGTGAGACTTGAACCCACAGACTGTGAGATCATGACCTGAGCCAAAGTCGGATGCTTAACCGACTGAGCCACCCAGGCACCCCTCAATACTTCTTTTAAAAAGCTGTGTGATTTAAATTCTGCCCTTGTGCTGGCGTCAGACGCACATATACTAAAATTGGACCAATACAGGGAAGATTGGCACATTACCCTTGTGTAAGGATGACATGCAAATTCAAAAAGCATTACATATTTTTGTATCACCAGTGCCCAGGTGGCATCTCTGCAGAGGAAGCAGAGGAAGATTCAGAACTATAAGGGCGAAGACTTAGACTCTGACCCAGAAGTAATTCTCTAGGTAATTTTACTAGATTCCTGCCCCCCCTCCATGGTCAGAGGGTGGGGGGGGTGGGGACACTGGGGACATCACCTCTGCAGTTCAGAGGAACAGGTGTTGCCGTCATGTAGGTTTAAGTGTCAGGTGTGTGTGTGTGTGTGTGTGTGTGTGAGAGAGAGAGAGAGAGAGAAAGAGAGAGAGAGAGAGAGAGAGAGAGAGAGAGAGAGAGAGAGAGCGAGGGGATGATTTAAGTCAGGGTCTGGGACTTAATCAGCCATTTTTTTTCAATAAATAATTATTGATTACTCCCCCTCCCCCCCAAAATAAATAAATCCTGCCCTTGAAGAACTTACTTGCTCAATTTAGATAAAGAAACAAACAAACCAAACTAAAACAAAACAAAACAAAACAAACAGGACAGAGGGAGAGAGATCACAAAGAAAGTAACTGCTAATCTGCAGGAGAAAACATTTCAAATTTTACTTTCTTTCCTCAAGCAAACTGGTCAGTGCTCTCTTTCCTTGGTTTTCCCCTGCACATCTGACCAGCAGGAAGTGTAAACCAAAATCTGTGCCATTTGAATCTCCACCTTTTACATCTGAGCTGCAATCCTAAGGAACCAGAAGCAGACCGCAGCTATATCTTCCCAAGCCTGGATATATTTCATTTTTATTCAAATAGGTTAAGCTCCATAAAGCAGAGGAAGCTATATCTTCAAATTTCAAAGAATATGGCAAGTATGTTCTTTTCTCGGCATGATCCAATATTTGACAACTTGCTCCTAAGTGATTTTGCTACCTAAATATATTCTTTTTGTGTGTGGTGTTTATCCATTTGGGTGGAGTTTTTAAAATCTTTCTGTCACTGCATCACTTTCAACTCATTCTTTAAAGCACAGAATTATTACTTTTTTGTTGCTGACAATATATGAAATAATTCTTCCAGACACATTATATTAAAGAACCATGTATTTGTTCCAATGCCCAAGAGTGAGATGCTTTTGAGAAATAGCATACCTAGTGACAGTATATTCCAGAAGTAATGCACAGCCAGCAATTGGAGCACAGTTATATGGTGCCCATATCCTTTAATCATGTCTGCGCCCATCACTTGAAACTCCTTACATGACTCTTGCCTCTACCTGTGCCTCGCCCACCATCTTTGACCCAATGGGTGCTCTCAATTTGTTATCTGATACATATTTTTGAAACTATATTTACTATACATTAAAATAATTCTGAGACTCTATTTAACTCATTTTGATCATCCTGGGGCCAAGAACAGTTTGGGGGCTTTGTAAAACATTTTTTAATGTTTGTTTATTTTTGAGAACACAACTGGGAGGAAGGGCAGAGAGAGAGAGAGAGAGAGAGAGAGAGAGAGAGAGACAGAAAACCTGAAGCAGGCTCCAGGCTCTGAGCTATCAGCACACAGCCTGATGTTGGGCTTGAACCCATGAACAGTGAGATCATGATCTGAGCCAAAGTCAGATGCTTAACTGACTGAGCCACCCAAGCACCCATGGGCTCTTGTGATCACTTAGCAAATCCTTGTGGAAAAAGAAAGAACAGTAGGACCAAGAAACATCATTATTTTCTAATTTTAGCTTTGGCTGGTGTATTCCTCTAACAGTTGAAACAATACAAGTAAGAGTATAGCTACCTCAGGGACGAGAATCTCAATATTCTCCAAGAACTCCAAGGCTGAGTGCAGTGGAGTGAGCTACTTAAATGCACATGCCTGATGATCAGCTTCAGGTTCAGCACAACTGTCTGAGTCCATTCTGGCTGCTATAACAAATGATACCATAGACTAGGTGCCTTATAAATTATAGAAACTTATTTCTCACAGCTCTGGAGACTGGAAGTCCAAGATAAGGGTGCCACCATGGTTGGGTTCTGGTGAGAGCCCTCCTCCTCTGATTTGCAGATGGCCAACTTCTCCTTGTATCCTCACATGGTGGAAAGCAGAGACATTCTCTGGAATCTATTTTATAAAAATTCTAATCCCATCCACCAGGGCCCCATACTCATGACTTCATTACCTCCCAAAGGCTCCACCTTCTAATACATCACACTGTGGAGGGGAATAGGATTTCAGCATATGAATCTTAGGAGGATTCAGTCCACAACAACAGCTATGCGATGCCACTTTTGCTGGAGTGTTTAAGACAGAGTCATCCAGTGGCAGAGTGAGTGCACCTGATCAGCCTAAAGGAGCTCTGAAAGATCTGGGCTGTGGAGTAAGGAAAAATTGACCTCTCTTTGGGAGTTTCCAACACAAAGTGACACATCTCAAAACATTAAACTCTCCCCACTGGGCTTGATATCTCACTCAGGGAGTTTGGTCACATCAAAGAAGGCACTTACCTTTCTAAAATTCTTAACATGATCCTTTCTTACACAGCTTATTTTGACATTTTTACATTTGTAATCAAGTTATCCTTACTTAACTAAGCAGCACATCTTTCCTCTAACGCCTCTTTCTGCAAGTTCTCTTGAACTAGAAATTGTCTCATTCTTAATGTTTAACTGGTGGAGCTTCATTTCTTTACTATTTATTAGTCACTTCCTTTTTCTGATAGAGTCATCACATTAAACCCAGTTTTCACTTAGCGTATATTGAGCACCCACCATGTACAGAATCCATAATGCACCTCCAATGATGATGAGACTAAGAGGCTCTCTAGGCCAGTGATAGCTTTGCAAGTTGAGGCTGATTATGATAGCTATTTCTTACTTACAGACATGGGTACCCCCAAAATAAGGGCTGTGTTGAGTGGCATGTCCACTACCATGAAGGGAAAGCAAGCCGGCAAGGAAGAGAGCCTGTGTAGGCTTCCAAGCCAGTTATCAGCTAGCCAAGTAGGAGATGCCAGGCAGTGAAAGGTTAAATGTGTGCACCAGGGCGATCCTGGTTCAATACCTCAACCCTTGATCATTACTTGTGGTCGCTACTCTAAGAAATGATGCATGGGAGGGTTGTGGTATTCCAGGATTGAGAGAAATATGGACAAATGTAAACACTTCCATTGAGGGTTAAAAAAATGAATTGCCTAAGTGCAAGAAGGGGTGACTTAGATTGACAGAGGCTTTTTAAAGGTATTTTTATTTTAAATTGTGAAATATTTCAAATATCGACTGACCACAAGCACAACCTGAGCCAGCAAGATTCTGAAGTTGAAAAACAACTAAAATTGTTGAGTCATTAGGCAGCAAGTGAAGAAAAGTGATGCCCAGCTCAAGGGAAGCCATGGTTCCCTGGGTCTGTTTGCTCTAGATAATTCCCCTTTCCCTCTTTCAGGGGAACGTGACATAGGTGCACGTTTTGGGGGGTGTGTCAAGCACAATGATTTGAATAGTGAGGGATCATCCTCTGAGATCTGCGACAGATGCTTGAAAGAGTTTAGGCTGCTTAATCCAAAGAAGAGGATCCAAGACCTGTGACAGCTGCATTCCAATGATTGAAGGGTGGCCATCTGCCCAAATGGAGTTGACTTATTCTTGTGACTCCAGAGGGCCATCAGGATCATTTGAATAAAGTCATAGAGAGGAAGCAGGTTTCAGCTCAGTATAGAGAATTGGTGTGGTTTTTTTTTTTTTTTTTGAGAGGGAGAAAGAGACAGAGTGGGGGAGGGCAGAGGCAGAGGGAGAGGGAGAGAATATTGACCAGAATTCACAGAGCTAGATTTCGTGACTGTGAGATCATGACCTGAGCTGAAATGGAGAGTCAGTGGCTTAACTGACTCAGCCACCCAGGCACCCACAGTATAGAGAACTTTCTAACATGAGTGTTGTCCAGCAATGAGTCTAGGATATTATAGGAAATAAAGGCCTCATCTCTTGAGGGCTCAGTCAGATACCAGGTGCCCCCTCCCAGGAATCAGCAGATCTCAAACTTTCTCCCAAGATGCTCACAATCCCAGGGTGTGAGAGATGGACCAGAAAATACCACTACCATACAATGCAATGAGTGCTCAGCAGAGACAGAAGTTTTACACAATGCTCTGAAAGATCAGAGAAAGGGACTTCTAAATCTGCACAGGAAAATTAGAGACCACTTCAGAGAGGAGGGGACATTTAATATGCTCCTTCAAGTATGTAGAAAATAGAGTAGAGGAGAAAGACATCATGTGCAATTATTTAAAAAGCTTATATGAGGCCTGAGGAGGGCCCGGGGTCTGAAATATCAAGCATTTGAATGGGAAGTAATGGAGAATGAGGCCACAATTGAGAACCATGCTTAGGAATTTGGAATTGATCACATAAGCAAATGTCTGATTCCATCCATATTTTAAGAATATCAATCTGGCAGCTGCATTAGAGGTAGGCATTGTCTTGAAAGGTTGAAGAGCTCCTATATCACAGCAACCAATGCAATCCAATATCAGTTTCTTTATTGGATTATGGAGTCTCTTTCCCCACTTATTAACTACATGACTTTCAGATTGCCCGGAAACGTTTTAAAAAGACAAAAGCAAGGAAGCTGAACATTTCTGATTCTGTGTTTTCTACTTATTTCAGAGGACAGCAAGCTGTTGAGAGTAGAGACAATGTCATTACACCCAAATATCTAAACAGTTCTGGGCCACATGAGGCCTCGGCGCACGTCGAACATGTTGGGATATGGAGAAGATGTGCTTTTGAAAACCAAAGATGGGGAACCACAGCACAGTATGTCAGTTACATGTTAATTTTAGAAAACTTTGGAAAAGTGATCGCTTTGTATTCCAATCACTACTTCCAATACATTCTTCATTAATTGGTCTGTCTACTTAGATAAAAACATACATTTTTGCCATCCAAACTCCTTTACATTTCTTTTGGTAAAGTGCACCTGAATCTTGCCAATTCCCATCACATGCAGTATGGTTGGAGTTGAGCACACTCTCAACTTCTCAGGTAGATCCTTAATGACCAGAGCCAAGCAGCATTTTGCAGTCCCCCGGCCATAGTGATCGATTTTGAGATGGTTCACACTGAATTGGAGCCATGAGACACCACTAAAACTTTTCTGGGAGTTCTGGAGAAGAGATCCTCAACCTCTCCCCCAGACTTGAAGCTAGAGGTGGGGGGACAGAAGGCCTGGAAGTCCTGAGGCCAACTTTTGCTCATAGAGGGAGACCTCCCTGAGGATGGGTGATGCCACAGGAATCAGAGCCAGATGACAGAGAAAATGCACCTCTGAGAACACAGCTTGAACTAGATCCAGCACTGGAGTGTCATCTGTAGTAGTTATAAGTCCTCTCTGCTGGGAGACACATTGGCCTTCCATTCACAGTAAGGAAATGGCAGACGTTTGCACAACTCCTGCCATGAGAGGCAAAACTGGCATCTCCTTCTGCTACTACTGCTCATGTGAAATTAAGCCTGTTGCTATTAATTAGGCCTTACAGCGTTACAAATCAGGCCAGTATTCCCCAGTTACCCCATAAGAAAAGGCATTTTCCTGTCCCTACATAAGAGATTTTGGATCAAAACATTATGAATATTTGACAAAAGGCTCTTCTAATGAGACTTGCAGACCCAAAACATAAAGGGGGCTAAGAACACAAGAGTTACAATTAACTCTGGCCCAGAGAAAAAGAGCCTAACTTAGAGATAAGAAACAGACAAGGACCGGACATCAGTTGCTGCATGTATCTTTGCTAATTGGAGCCACAAATACCATCCCTTGTACCAACTTCAGTTATGAGGATGGATAAAAAATTAGAAACCCAGGTGCAAGGTCAACACACATAGGGCCCCCATTATGCTTACATCAAAGAAAGCGCTTTCTCTAGAAACTTGTTAACAAACATTCTTTCCCCTGTGGTTAATGAGGTAGATAAAATAACTCCCAGCCTATCTATATCCAATTTAACCTATGTTTTAATTTTAGCATTACTAACTTAAATAATATGTATGTTATCCTGATTTTTACTAAAAACATCTTGTTATTCTCTTGGTTATCAAATTTACTTAACCTTAATGTAAGTACATTACATGACTTGGTTATACCTTGTTAATTAAAAATGAAGTCATAATTATTGGCCAAAAACCAACCTGTACAAAACAAGATAGGTTTGTTACTTTCTTAACCGTGGGGACTAATGCCAAGAATAAATTGGAATGGTTCTACAAAAATACTTCTGTAAAACTTGTCTCTGTACACCTTTGATGATTAAAACATTTATTTAGAAACTGTAAACAATTTCTATTTTCTGATGTCATGTTATAGCTTAACCAATAAAAAAGACACCAAAGCAGACTGAGCAGAGATGCCTGCCTGGTGATGAACAACAAAAAATAAAACTTGTGGCTCTCATTACTCTCTCACTCTGACACCGTTCATCCTTTCAGAGACCCCTGGACTTGCTGGAGCTGGAGTCTGGCACCTCTCCTTTGCTTAAGCTACTTTTAATGATATTTTCTGTCACTTGCAACCCAGAACTCTTACCTGGTAGATATAATTGGGGGCGGGGGGATTGATAAGATAAATTCATAATTCATTCCATCTGCCTATTAAGAAAGCTGTCCAGGGAGCCTGTGTGGCTCAGTCAGTTAAGTATTGACTCGTAATTTCAGCTCAGGTCATGATCTCACAGTCATGGGTTTGAGTCATGCATCAGGCTCTGTGCTGACAGCATGGAGCCTGCTTAGGATTATCTTTCTCTTTCTCTCCCTCTCTTTCTGCCCCTCTCCCACTCTCCCACATATGCACACACACTCTCTCTCTTTCTCAAAATAAATCAACTTTAAAAAAAAAAAGAGAAGGTTATCTCTGTGGTAAAATTATTTTCCCCCCAAAAAACTCACCTGGATGAAATTTTCCTAGCTCTGCTTTGTGACCGTTCACAGTACATTTTCTAACCTTCATGCTCCCACTCATCATGAGATTTTGCTGGCATTTATGCTACCTCAAATAGTCGACATTTGTGGGTACGTCTTTATGTGTTAATGAGCCTTGGGTGTCTAGTGAGGGTGATTTCTTGCTTATCTTCAGATCCTCCACAGCCTTTAACAGAAGGCCTGGCATGTAGCAGGTGCTCAATAAATGTCTGATAAGGTAATTCACATTCATTTTACCATTTCATGTACAATGCCCTTCCAGGTTGTACAAAATTGAATTTTGACTTGTTCTGACAGGGCTGTTCTTTTAAAAAGTCAATAGAAATAAATATGAAATTAGTGAAAGCATTGCCTTCTGAATCACTCATGGATCCTGCAGGACTGACCATCCCAAGTGTAATAGAGCAAGTCACGTATTTTGAAAGGGAAAGCTAATGTTTGTTAAAATGATATTTTAGAGATCTAGAAGGTGTTGAAGAAAATCCTTCAGTTTTGTTTTCATTGAACTAGGAAATGATATTTTGTCAAGGATGAAATATAATCCTGAACACAGAGAAACGCAAGAGCTATGTTTGAATTTTCTCAAAAATAATAGCAATCCACTGTATCTGATTCAAAAGATCCAAGAAAATGACAATTATTGAATGGATTAATATAATTTACTTCTTCTTTCTTCACCACCATTTTGGGTGTTCTTGGGGAAAATCATGTCAGCTAATCATCCTAGTGTCCCACTGTCATCATGGAAATCTGGCACCTTGTCTTCATCTTCTTGGTGTCCAGAGAATGTTGATTGAACTAAAAGGACAGGAGAGTATCAACCACGTTTTAAAGATGCTTTAATTTTTTTATCCCATTTAACTTTATGACAGTTCTTTTATTTGTTCATTCATCCATTTATTCATCATTCAGTGTGCATCACTAATAGCCTGCCATGTGATAGACCAGTGAGTAGCAGAATTAAATTGTATTCCAGGACTCCTGGTTCCTAAGTCTGTATCATTTCCTCCCCACCTATTAGGTAGCTGCCCTAGAAAAGGGAAAAGGATAGCCGTGATTTTTATGCACAAATTTTTACTCACGTTGGAAGACTGAAAGCCACGTTGGTGAACCTCATTGATATGTGCCGATTGGGGCAAGGCTAGCAGCCCTGAAGCCTGAATTCTAGAGTCCTTACCAGCTTGTCTTGACTTCCCAGATCTCTATATGAGTGATTTAGATTAGTGAGGACTTAACGTGCTTGGTCTTTAGCATCTTAGGTCTTTTATAAAAACCAGTTTTTAAAAATAGAAAATAATTTGCATTTACTATTTTGATTGTTTCGGCAAGTATGAATATTTCCAAGTGATAACAACTACCATCGTTTGGGTGCTAACAACACACCAGAATAGTGAAAATTTTGTTGCATACATCATCTCATTTAAACCTCATGGATCTCTATGAGGTCAATACTACCAGTCAGAATTTTGTATAGCTGAGAAAATTGAGGCCTTGTCATGTTAAATATACATTAAGGGGCATACAACTAGTAAAAAGTAAACCCAGAGGACTTTGCCAAGTGTCTTCTTGACCCATATAATCTGCGTATATTATTAATTTGCATAGCATTCCCCAAAACTGTCAACCTCTTTTCCAAGTGCCACTTTAGCTTAGCCTGTGTGAATTAGCCCAAATTCTCAATAAGTGGGGTCCAAATTACTGACAATTTTTTTTCTTAAAATCATTTGGGTCAACTTCCATAAGGGTGGTTTGGGCAGCTAAAAAGCAATGAAAGAATCAAATACGATTAGCCAGAGATCCACTCTTCTTTACCCATGTGTATAAAGTCAGCTCGGGCTGTCCTAAGAGGAGACCAAAAACTGAGTGGCTTAAACAATAGAGATTTATTTTATCATGGTTCTGGAGGCTGGCGGTTCAAGATCAAAGTGCCAGAAAATTAAATGTTTAGTGAAGCTTCTCTTCCTGACTTGTAAGTTGCCTTCTCGCTGTGTCCTCACATGGCCTCGTCTCTGTGCAGGTGTGCAGGCTTGGGGAGGGGGGGCGTGGAGTGGGGGGGGGGAGAGAGAGAGAGAGAGAGAGAGAGAGAGAGAGAGAGAGAGAGAGAGCCCACGCTGGTGTCTCTTCATCTTCTCATAAGGATACCAGCCACACTGAATTAAGATTCCACCCTTATGACTTCACTCAACCTTTATTACCTCCTGATAAGCCCCATCTCTAAACAAAATCACATTGAGGGTTAGGGATTCAATTCAGTCGATACCACAAGCCTAGCATCCTTTTCAACAAAAAGGTCAATTTCTGGTGGGACTTGGAGATATCAAAAACAGAACAAAACAAAACAAAACCAAAAAGGAGGTTTGCCTCCCTCACCCAGAGTAAAATTTAAAGCCAGTGGCTTTAAGCAATGAAACCAAATCTTCGGCCTGAAAATGGGTTATTCCTGTGACAAAGAGGAAGCCATTTTTCTTCTTCTGTTCTTTTTCTTCATAAATGCTCAAGAAGGCAAATGATGTCATTTAAATAAGGAGAGAGGAGGGAGAGATAATAGCAGAGGATTAAACTGAGAGATATAAGTACGGCTAATGTGACCACTAGACAGCTCCACTCACTTCTCACTTTCTCCAACATTATCATCTCTTTTCAGAACACCCCCTCTGGGACATTGCAACAGATTCTCCACTGATTCTTGGCCTTCCAGGCTCCATCTCCAAACCACTTCTAAATGGCAACCACAGTGATATGTTTAAATATAAAATTAATCACATTATCCCCCCTGCTTAAAATCCCACAGTGGCTTCCAATTTCTCCTTTGATAAAGACCCAAATTCTTCACATAGAATTTTCAAGGCTCAGCATAATCCAGTATTGCCAACTCTCCAGCCTCCCTGGGGCTCTGACCTCCTCGTTCTTGGTCTCCAGCCCCAGCTGTTTTCTGGTTCTTCAGGCTCCCCAGACCAGTCAGGGTCTTCAGTTAGAAGCTCCCAGGGCACCCTGCACTTCTCATCTGCACACTTAGCACAGCTGCAGTGAAATAGTTCTGTGATTGTCTCCCACAGATGTCAGGTCTATGAGGCCGGAGATGCTCATGGCCCACGGCACAGTGCTTAGTCAGTAAGCCTCGATGAATGCTTCATGTTAGGTGGCTCCAAGTAGAAGGAGATTTTGCTGCCAAGTTAGAGAACATTCATGTTAATATTTTGAATATAAGAAGCCAAGGAGGATTTCTGAACTTGGAAAAGACGTGCATAAAAGTTTTCCCCACTTTTCCCCAGAATATGATTGAGGGAATTTAACACCAACTTCTCAATCAACACTCTGGATGCTTCCAGAGCAGAAGACCCCAGAGTTTAATCAAAGTCACCTGGAAAAGCTTAGGCTTTCCAAACATTCTTCAGAGCCACACAGACCCACACGTTAGGGAAAGATGTAAGTTGGACGATCCTGAACTTTCTGGGTTCTGCATTGTTTTAGAAGAAAAAGCCACAGAAGAAGCAAAATTTCTGACATTCAGGCTGCACGGACTCTTGACTGTTAGCTGAGCCAAAAGCCATATCGCAGGAAGATTCAGCAGCAGTGAAGTTAAAGTCCATGCAGTCGAGAATTTATTCCTAGAGATGGTCACAACACATAACTAACTAGATGGGGGCTGAATAAACATGTATATTTATGGGCTGCCTGTGTACGTGTAAAGAATGTGTGCATGAAGGTTTTTCTGTTCCATTTATCTTGAGGGGCCACTCAGGAGCTGAAGAACACGATGTTGCTTCCATTCACAGGAGTCAGGTTGGGGGGAAAAAAAAGAAAGAAAGAAAACAGACTGAATTCACTCCAAAATACAATTTTATTTCCAGCCATCTGTGCCCAGACATACCCCAGAGGCAATAAAAAGCTGCATTATTCTTCATTATTGTCCTGGAAGTATACTCTGGCTTAATAAGGGAGCCCTGATTTCATAAATGGGAAGGAACAACAGTTCTCTGGGATGGCGAATTAACTTGCTTTTGATAAATAAATGAATTTTCTCCCTGAGTAAGCTTTGCCAAAGTAATTCAGTGTCTTATTTTTTATACAGAACTAATATTCTAGTTCCACAAAGTTCCGTATCTGGTTAATTCTTTGGCTTTCCTATCTGAAGTTAAATTTCTATTTTACTAATTTTTAAAACTCTTTTTTGGTTCGCTTATGAAAACCTTGTTTAAATATTATTATTATTAGTTTATCCTGGGAATGAATTTTTAAGACGAAGCAAAATCATTGAGTGAAGGGGGAAAGCTTTTCGCATGGCTTTGGGGACTTCTCAGAATCTTCTGCTCTCCTCTGGAACAGGATGACGCTGCACAGCCTTCTAGAATGTTCACTAAACCTCTCGAACTCCCAAAACGTTCACCAGCAGAAGCCACGTGCTGACATTTCCTTTTTTTTGGAGACTGGAAGCCCAATATTCACTCTCAACTTCACAAAGGCATTTTTTTAGGTGTAGTCCTGTTTGAGTGCTTGGGATTCCATTTCTGACATTATAGTATAATGCCTATTTTCTTTCTACCTGGACGGTGTGACCAGAACAAGGGAGGACATGGAACACATTCTGCTATAAGCTGTCCACTCCTTATAGAAACTGCACATAGCATCTAACTCCCACTTTGCCTCCAGACAGCTCCAGGGCTGCAGGGTGACTCCTGAGTGACTGAAGGACAAAGTCTGAACTCAGGGGAGGGCATCCTTGCAATTGTGTAGAGTCAGGGTCAGCTGAGCATGCTGGGAAGAGCTGAGAAATCAGGGCTGGGAGACCTATGTCCACACTTAATTAAGTGCACCAGCTCTATAAAGCCATTTAAACCCACTAGGCCTTGGTTTTCTTACCAATAGAATGGGCACGTTCCTCCATCTAAAGGAGGTTGCCAGGCTCCAGGAAAATGGTGGATCGGCACACCCTTAGCAAATTACAAAGCATGGCTGTGAACCTCAATAAGACTGCCCAGCACAGAGCCTGATGCTTCTGAAGCCAAAAGACCTTTGAAGTCAAGAGCTTTCACATTGGGCCAGGAGCCCCCGGACTCACCTGACAAGGCATAGAGGGATGGGTATGGAAGGCAGTAGAGGACTCCTTAATGAATAAAGGTATGAAGGAATTATTGAATCAAGCAGATTCTCAATTGATACTAGTTTCCTCCTTCAAATGGCCAAAAATCGTGCCTTGTATTTAGTGTTTTAAAAGTTTGCTATTTGGTTAGCAGTTGTTAGTGCATCCTGTCTTCCCTCTCCCAGGGCTTTCCAGTTTCCTCAGTGCATAGTTCTATAAAACCTCAAGGGCCCATTCTGAGACCAGAGTTTAGGTTGCAGAGAAACATTAGGGGAAAGGATTTTGTTGGACCTGGCAAGCCAGAGACCGTGTCTGAGCCTACCTAGAAAAACAACCAGCCTGGCACGCCTGCTGGTTCAGTCAGTTAAGCATCCATCTCTTGATTTTGGCTCAGGTCATGATCTTAAGGGCTCATGGGTTTGAGCCTGTGCTTCAGGCTCCTGACAGTGCAGAGCCTGCTTGAAATTCTCTCTCTCTCTCTCTCTCTCTCTCTCTCTCTCTCTCTCTCTCTCTTCTCTCTCTCCTCTCTCTCTCTCTCTCTCTCTCCCTCTCTCACTGCCCCTCTTGTGCACACACACTCTCTCTCTCTCAGAATAAATAAACTTTAAAAAGAAAAAAGAGAAACAACTGGCCTGGCAAGAACAAAGTAGGAGGAAAGGAGTGAAAGGAAGCTGCTGGACGTAGAGCGCCATTGTGGGAGACAATTGTCCTGTACCCAATATTTAACTGGGGGGTTGGAGCCCAGGGGCAGAAGGGACAGAGAAAGCATGGGGCCAAGAAGAGGGGAGAAAGCAGGCCATGGGCTCTAGGAGCCAATTGCTCCAGGCCCTACTGCAGCTCCGAGTAGCATCTCCAGGAAGAAGAACTGAGAAAAATGTGTTCCTGGCTCCACAGAAGTTTGCCTATGGTTGCTGACTTTTCCAGCATCGGATCCTAAGCAGACCCCATGTACAGTGTGAAACCCAACAAGGGGTTCAATGCCATGAATTGTTGGATCATGACCTGAGTCGAAATCAAGAGTGACACTTACCTGACTGAGCCACTCAGGCACCTGTGCCTCATATTTTGACTGTTTTCATGGTGCTTCCCTTATTCCTATATCAAAACGCATATTCACATAGCCCTTTGTTTACTGTCCATCTCAGCCTAATGGAACAGGAGACCCTTCAGATCAGAGGCTTCATCTTCCCTTGATCTACAGAGCTTAGAATAGTACCAGGAACACAGTAGGGACTCCTTATCCATTTGTTAAATGAAGAAACTAGTGAGCTTCCATAGGCAACCAAATTCTCCCCAACTCTGGGGATATGCTGGCCAGGATCTCAGGAGTGAAGCACACATAGGCGTGATTCCAGTTCAAAGGCACTTCTCACTTCAGGAGACCACAGGCTGGGTTATGACCTACATGGGAACAGTGTGATTGGAATCACTAATCACTATGAGCAAGATCTTGAGTGATTTGACTTAAAAGCTTTACAAATGTTTAAAACTGATGCCAACAGCAAGTTCAACCCATAGACATATGTAGGAGGTCTGGATAGCGCATTTGCTTTTGGCGTATTTCTCTAGCCTTCCATCTATCAACATTAACTGAGACCCAACAATGTGCTAACCTCATTGTTTGTTTCAGTCTCAGAGCTCCTCCAAAAAAGCTCTTCATGTATTATTTCAAGTGACTTCTCAACAGTTCCCTATTTATCATTGGAAGGATATATCTAAAGATAAGCGGAACTGCAAAGAAATATTTGGGGCCGGGGGGAAACCTTGTATAAAGCCAACCCTTCCACAATGGCGCCTTGGGCTAACCCTACTCTGTAGCAAACTCTTTTCCTCCAAATCCCTTAAGCACGTGTGTATAGAATCTGTGTCTCTCTTCTTTCCTTCATCTTAGTCTCAACATGCTTTGTACAGGTTCGTGGTGGCATAGAAAGAACACTAGCTTCACCAAATAAAATCTTGGCTCCACCACTTACTATCTGTGTGTATTTCGACAAGATGTTGCAATTCTGTGAGTTTCATTTCCTTCTTTTGTAAAATAAACATAATCATGACCTTGCAACATTGTGAAAAGTAAATATGAGAAATAAATATGAAAAGTATATCAAATTCCTGGCACATAGTGGCTGTTCAAAAATGGAAGTTACTATGACAATGACTACCACTACCATATTATTATTACCATTATGCCACCATTGCTTCCTCTCTGCCCGCCTTGCCTCATCAATGGGTCTAGCTGTTGGGCCAGATGGCATGCTTTCCTGTTGCTTCTTTGTCCTTGACAATATTTCATCAACAGTAGAGGTTTCATAATAGCTTACTGAACTAAAGCTTACTTTCAACCAAAGGGTTGAGTTCAGCAAAGCTCTACTGAACCTTTCCAAGGCAGCACAAATTGTGATGCTCATTTGCACACACATGGATGGAAGAAGAGGACATTCACGGTGTTATGTCAAGGGCTCCAGAGAAGCCTGGCTGCTCTGTCCCCATGGTGGCTAATGCCTAGAATTCGACCATTTGCATGCTATTTGTTTAGCTTAAGAATGTACATCTAGGGGAGCCTGGGTGGCTCAGACAGTGAATCATCTGACTTCAGCTCAGGTCATAATCTCACAGTTCTTGGGTTTGAACTCCACATCAGGCTTTGTACTGATGGCTTGAAGCCTAGCCCCTGCTTCAGATTCTGTGTCTCCCTCTCTCACTGCCTTCCCTATCCCTTACACTCTTACTCCCTCTTGCTCTCAAAACTAAATAAATATTAATTTTTTTTTAAATGAAGAAGAATGTACTTCTAATCAGAAAGCAAACTTCTATGGGAGAGATTTTTGTTTAATTCCTGTTTGTAATGAAAGGGCCTGACAGCATTTGTCTGGAATAGAGAAAGAATGAGGACCTCCCCCACTGAAGAGAGGAGAAAGGGCCAGGAGCAGGAAAGTTAGAGGGCCTGAGGCAGTCAGAAAGCAGGTCTTAGCCAGGTGTTTTGAAGGGAAAGTCCCCGAAGATAAAATGATCACAAGGTGAAGTCCAAGTGTGTGGCCCATCCAGAACCTGCCTTGGCAGGCAGAATCGTCCTTGTCCCGTCAGTGCCTTCTGCATCACAGAAATCCTACTCAACCTGCAGGACTAACCCATCCCAGGAGTTAGTATGGGGTCCCTCCTCCTCGGTCCTGAATCATGAACACATTCTGAATTTAGATGCTTCCCAGTATCGCCTCTGCTCAGGCATTCTCCTGGGAACAAGGCCAGACAGAGACACTTACAAGATGTGAAGAGACCTGCTTGCTGACACTGGATTTGGTCACTTGCTGGTCTAATTGCCAGAGCACTTTTCCAGCATCCACCTGCCTTCAGCTTCATTTCCAAAGGGCACCGTGAGAGTGACAGCCTCGGAATCTCCCGACAACACCCAACATGTAATGCACACAGGAAGCCTCCCCAGTCAACAGGGGAAGTGCTACATTTTGGTGGTTTAGAAATTCCATTGAATTTGGCAAGTCCCGTAGCAGGCTTGGCGGGAGCCCCCGTGGGGGATTCAGAGAGGTATAAATAATAACTCTTGCCCTCAAGAAGCTTGCAGTCTAGTGGAGAAGAAAGATCCAAATGCAAAACCTGACCCTTACTAGTATCTAAGAGAAGTCTGATTTTAAAAGGCATTGACATTGACTGTCTCTAATACATAGCAAAATAAAATATTTATTTAAAAAGATGTTTTCTAGGCGTGCCTGGGTGGCTCAGTAGGTCGAGCTTCTGACTCTTGATCTCAGCTCGGGTCATGATCTCACGGTTTGTGAGTGTGAGAGTTTGAGCCCGGCATCAGGCTCTGCACTGACAGCTCAGAGGCGGCTTGGGATTCTCTCTCTCTCCAAATAAATAAGCAAACAAAATAATAATAAAATAAAAAGATGTTTTCTAAACTGGAGTGAAATCTACATAAAAAGGTGCTGGCCAAGCAAGTATGAGCGAAGCACCATTACAGGAGCAAACAGGCAGAGAAGGCTGGATGTCCCAGGAGGGACAAGCATGTGGGGCAGGACAGAGGCGGGTGCCGTGGGGATCTGTAGGAGAGTGGGGAGAGGTAAGGCTGGGAAGGAGGTCAGATTATGAAAAGATCTTTGAGGCTCTGTTAAGACACTTGTTTTTCCGACCCCACAATGGTGAAATTCGTAGGGTGTGGAGTGCCCCCAGCTATGCTTTAAGGCAGACAATAGGGTGGCTGGAAGATGGCGGGGAGGAGGGTGGGGGAGAAGAGGGGAAACTTTGCTGCAGGCCAGATGCCCAAAAAAGATGAGAGACAGTTCCTACTGCCAAGACCCTGGTGGACCCCACTCAAAGGCAAACTCCAAGAGGAGGAGAGGGTCATTTAAAAGTACGGGTACTGAAAAAACCTTCTGTGCACAATAACAGGCTTTCCTTTGGGAAATGGATACCTGGTGGATTGTTCGAGTCTCCACCGACGTCCCAATGAGGTCTGAGGAACAGAGATAGAACCTGGGACCACAGACAGCTGCATTCACAACAGTCACTATTGGTGGATGCATTCATTTCTCAGGAGTCTGGTTCAGCCCGTGTGCTGGGATCACTGGGCCCTGGTTTAGCCCGTGTGCTGGGATCAGTGAGCACTCGAGGGCATTCCTCCCCAGCAGACAGATGCACCCAAGTCAGAGCTGTCCTGTCATCCAGAGACCTTGCAGGAAGCTCCAAGGAGCCTTGGCACAGGGAAGCACCACATTCGCTGACTCACTCTCTCATCCACTGCACAAATATTTGTGGACTTCACTCCAATGATTAAATCCCTTCAACAAAGGGGAAGGACTTTAACGTGCTCTTTATTAGTTATTGGATTTTCCATTTCTTGGTGTGGGGGTGGAGAAGATGCAATAAAGACAAACAGTTTGAAATTGATCGTTTGCTTCTCTCCAGGGTAATTTCCTGGCAACTGGCAAAATTCACAGGCTATGATGAGCCTTCACGGACTTGTTGGGAAACCTCTTTCTCTGTCGTTTAGATTTTAAAAAATAATCTCTTTAAGCGCCAATTTCCTTATTTTTTAAATGAGTATAGTAACACTGGCCTCACAGGGTAGCCGCAAACAGGTTCACCACTATGTGGAGGTGGAAAGCAGTGCAGACCTCTAGGGGGCGCCATTCACACGGACTACAAGGTAAACAGTGCCCACTGGAGTTGAACGATACACAACCTCTACAACTGTATGTGACAGCCTTCGTGCTCAGAAAGGATCAAGGGAATAAAGCTATGAAAGCACTTTATAAACTGTAAAGGGCTGATATAATCATCAGAGCTATTGCCCCAGACATCCAAGGGCATACACAAATCCTAACAGTGAAGTCAGAGGCATGACTGAACCATGAGCAGCTTGAATTGATGGTAGGGGTGTGCACAGCAGCAACAAAGAACTTTCTACCCCTGCAGGCGGGAAGCCTCCAAGCTCCGACCTGCTGAGGGAAGTTGATCAGGAATCACAGAAAACTGGAGAGAAGTATCACAGTACGGATGTACGTTGAGCTTTTACTTTATTCCAGACCCTATTTCAACATGTTGCATGTTTTGTCTAATTTAATCCCCTCTACCACCCTACTGAGTGATTCTTGCTATCCATTTAACAGGTGAGAAAAGCCACACAGGCTTAGTAGATACTAGACTAAAGGTTTAGAAGCTCCGGAGCAAAGAGCTGAAATCAGGCAGGCTTCTCTGCCAGCTGTGATTTCAACCACTTCCTTTGACCTCAGCAGACTCTGTGCAGAATCTGGGCATCGGCCACCCAGTGGGGGAAACAGATGAGGCCAACAAATCGCGTGCCAATGATGCACCGGGCGCTTCTAGATGCTCATCCCTTCATCCCTGCCCTCCAGGAGCTTGCACTGGGTCTGAGGCACTCAAAACCCGGAGACAATCAGGAAATTGACCATGTGGTACCATGCAACTGAGTGCTCAGCCAAAGGAAACAATTTTCCGAAAGGCTTCCTAAAGGACCTGGAGCCTGATCAGGGTCTTGGAGGGAAGAATTTGGAAGAAGGTGGATAGGAACAGTGCTGTCTCCAAATTTCTCTTCTGTGGGGTGCGACTGGGGTGTGGATGAGGAGATGACGTAGAAGCTCTGACTTTCCAGACACCTGTGTTAGCACCGTATCCTCTGCCCTCCTTCCAGTAAGTTGTGTAGCTTTCAGGCACCATTTAAAATGTAAGCCAAATTATACCACTCCTCTGCTCAAAATTCTTTAGCAGCTTTACATTTCATTCAAGATTCAGAAAAAAAAGCAAAAGCTTTTCATCATAATTTTCCCATCCTTCGCATGGTCAGTACCTCTTTAGACTCATTTCCCCCTTATTCTTTCTGCCTGCAGGCCCCCTGAGCCTCTTCCTAGCCCCTGAGTTCTGCATGCATATACCTACCCCAGGACCTTTGCACTTGCTCCCTTACTTGAAATGCTCTTCCCCCTGACATCCCAGAGGCTCCCTCTCATACTTGCTCCAGATTTCTTCAATGTTAACTTATCAAAGGGGCTTTCCCGAAATGCTCTACATATGGCATCAAACTTGGCACTCCCCAACTCTACTTCCCACCCTTATGTTGTCCATGGCACATAGCTGCTGCTGCTGTTGTCTGCTCCTCACGTTTGGGTGTCAACCCTTTGAAAACCAGACCTATGCATCTTTTGTTCGCTACCATTGAAAAAAGTGCCTAATACCGTGTCTGGCATTTGGTAGGGCTCAAGTAACATCTTTAGAATGAATAAATTAATCTGATTTATAACTTTAGCTTCTCCTTTTTTAAAAAAGATTTTTATCCAACCAAGGGTGCTACTCCTTAAGAAAAAGTGAAGCCAAAAAATGCCACTCTAAATTATAGAAGCTATTGCTTGGACAAATTTAGGCCATCACTTTGAAACATTGTGAAATAATAGCTCCATATTAGGCATCGTAGACTCTAAACTTGGCAGTGACAGGATCCAATTCCCAAACAGAGACCCTGGTTTTCAGGAGTAAGCAATTGTGACTATCCCCCCATTTTGGTTTCTAAGTGATCCTTTTCTGCAGCACAATCTGTCAGTTCCCATGGTGAGGCTGAGACACGATAAGGCCCTCCCCAAGGTGCATGGTCAACATGATAAGGTCACTAAGCGGTGGCTGAGCTCATGCCTGGGCCCACGAAATGCGTGCTCCAAAATGAAGGGCCCTGCACGGGTGGCCTATCCCTGGAGCACTTTCTGCGCAGTCTCTGGGTCTGATGCTTTTGAAGCCACACTGACTGCTCCTGGATGACTTATCTCGCCAAGCCAAGGAGAAGCTGCCTCGAGATGATAAAACTGGAGATGTGCATTAGCGACCCGTGGAGCCTGGCTGTGTTTCTTCAAATATTCCTCCAGCAGAACGGACTTTACAGTTCATTCCTATCTCCCAGAATGTAATCTACATGAAGACGGAAACCTAATGGGCTTCAGTCACTTGTTCCCCTCTTCCTACAGCAGTCCTGACACACAGTCGGTGCCCAAAATGGATTGTTGGACGAGGAAATACCTTTAGAGAAACTGCACATTTATTCTGCGAAGATGTTCTTAGAGCCTTCGATGTGTCGTGCATGGACAGATACCAAGGAGGCAGAATCGCAGTGTTCAAGCTGAGGGAGGCAACGATGCAGGCTGTCGGACAGGTAGAACAGAACATGGATTACCCTCGGGGGCTCTCAGTCTAGTGCGGAGTGAAGACAGACGTGCAGACAACTTTCTGTAAAACAAAGCGGAAGGAACAACAGCAAATAAAGTTATAAGGGGTAGAGAAGCATCAGGAAAGGGAACAGTTGAGTCTGGTCCGGGAGGGGTAGCCAGGGAACATGTCTGAATGTGTAATTGTGCCTGAGCCTTCAAGTTCAAGAGGACATTCTTGTCAGTGCTACAGTCAGAAGAAATAGGAAAAAGTATGGGACCATCCTTTCTACTTGAATATTCCTCCAAAATAATGGGCTTAATGTCAGGGATGCTCTGCAGCAAAAGACCATTTTGGTTTTGTTTGGTTTTTTTTTTTTTTTTTATGTCTAATCCAGGGTGCCTGGGTGGCTCAGTCGGTTACACTTCGGCTCAGGTCATGTTCTCACCATTCGTGGGTTCAAGCCCCACATCGGGCTCTGTGTTGACAGCTTGGAGCCTGGAGCCTGGAGCCTGCTTCAGATTCTGTGTCTTCCTCTCTCTCTGCCCCTCCCCTGCTCCCTCACTCACATGTTCTCTCTCTGTTTTAATAAACATTAAAAATATATAAATTAATAAAATAAAATGATACTTTTGGTAAATACAGTAAAATGCCAAAACAATGGCCCCTTATAAAAGGTTCTGAATGCATGTTCTCCCATTCTGTATGTATCTCCTATGGACCAGTAATAAGCCCTTTGAGAGGCACTGACCTAGGAGTGAGTTGATGGCATCCAAGGGAAAGCTGCGCAGCACTACTGTGTGATCTGGGAGCACTTAGTAGACTTTCGTCAGATTGCAGAAGCAAGTACCTGCTGGGCCAGGCTGAGCAACCGAAGGGACCAAGGTGTCGAGATGTAAGGAGTAAACCTACACCTTTACTCCTTTAGTTTTTACCTCCAGCACCTGTGAGTTCTATGGGGCCATCCTATTAGTTCGGTCTTTTCATGATATTTAAGAAATGAGCAGGGGCGCCTGGGTGGCTCAGTCGGTTGAGCATCCGGTTCAGCTCAGGTTATGATCTCATGGTTCGTGGGTTCGAGCCCCGCGTCGGGCTGTGTGCTGACAGCTAGCTCAGAGCTTGGAGCCTGCTTCAGATTCTGTATCTCCCTCTCTCTCTGACCCTCCCCTGCTCGTACTGTCTCTCTGTCTCTCAAAAATAAATAAAAAACAGTAAAAAATTTTTTAAAAAAGGAAAGAAATGAGCAGAAGGGCTGAGCTCTGATACCTGTCTGCATCGTGTCCTGTGAGGGAAGGATATGATACGTTTCCAGGTTAGGTGAGGCAACTTGGGATCTCACACAAGGGTTTTTACTAACTGCACGCATATGGTAGAACTATTATTTTCGATATTATTATTATTTTCTTTTAAAAAAAAGTCACTTTCCAATTATCCAAACTTAAACCTATGTCTCAGTTAAATGAAATAGACCTGCTGTGACTTCAGAAGGAAGAGCATACATTGACTGGTGTGGTCTGCTAGTTACATTATAAACCCACCATCACCACATTTCCTAAGAGTGTAGGAGGGAGAGGTTTTATGAGCAAGGGTTTCACGGGGAAGAAATCTTTTCCCTCAGAACTCTGATAGAAGTAAACTCTGTGGAGGTAAAAAGAGTGACATGGAAAAAGAACTTCTGTGAATGCTTCTATTTCACATTGAACTAGAGGTCCTAGTCGGTGCCTTAAAAACAACAAATAAGAAACAAAAAGAAGTATGAAAACTGGGGAGCAAAAAGACAAAATATATTATTTGTGGGTAACATGATCACGTTGAAAATGCAAGATAATACGAGGCATTGTGTGACTTCGTCGGTTGAGCATCTGACTCTTGATTTCAGCTCAGGTTGTGATCCCAGGGACGTGGATCGAGCCTGTGTTAGGCTCTGCACTGAGCATGGAGCCTGCTTAAGATTCTCTCTCTGTCTTTCTGCCTCTCTCTCCCTCAGCCCCTCTCCCCCACTCTCATTCTCTCTCTAAAATAAAAACTTAGTAAAATAAGTTAAAAAACGAAAATGCAAGATAATCGACAGATTCATTATTAGAATTATTTGGAGATGTCAGCAAATTTGCTAGATACAAAATCAGTATAAAAATAAATTCTACATCTACATGCCAACAATAAAAATCTAAAAGTTTTAATTTTTTAAGGAAGCATATCCTTATAATAACGACAATAACAATGAAAACCCTGAATATATTTATGAGTAAATCTAACAAAGATATGCAGTATCCTTATGGAGAATATTCAAACATTTTTTTGAAGACTGTTAAAGAGCAGTGAAAGAACGTTAGGAGATATACAATGTTCTTGGGGAAAAAGACTCAATCTTGTCAACTTGACAATTCTCCCCAAATATGTGCAAGGAGTCAATGAAATTAAACTCCATACGTAGTTGTGTGTCAAAAGTGAAAAATGTGATTCTAAAATGAATATTGAAGAGCAGAGGGTGATTTCCAGACACTCTTGAAAAGCCTTCAAGTGAAGGACTCCTCCTAAGGCACAGCAAGATTGGGTGGGAAGAGGGAGGAGAGGCAGGAAGATGAGGAGGTGAGGTGGGGGGGAGTTGTAGGGGGAGGAGAGGAAAGAAAAAGTTTCAGAAATCAGAGAAAAATGGGTACTGGTTCAGGCATAGGATAAAGGGGTCATAAATTTATTTTATGAGAAAGTGGAAACTGCAGATCAGTGGACAAAGGAGATTGCCCCGTCATAGATGCAGGAGTATTTGGTTATCCATATGGAACAATATCAAAGCTGGACCCCTACCTCACACTATACCCAGAATTTATTCCAAGTTAACTAAACACTGAATTGTAAAGGGAAAGCCATAAAAGATTCAGAAAACAGTGTCAGATAATTCTATTATGATCTTGTGGTAGGAAGGAACTTTTTTTTTTTAATATAGATAGATAATTTTATTTTTTTAATGTTTTTTTTATTTATTTTTGATACAGAGAGAGACAGAGCATGAGAGGGGGAGGGTCAGAGAGAGGAAGACACAGAATCCAAAACAGGTTCCAGGCTCTGAGCTAGCTGTCAGCACAGAGCCAGATGCGGGGCTCGAACCCACAACCGTGAGATCTGACCTGAGCTGAAGTCAGAGGCCCAACCGACTGAGCCACCCAGGCGCCCCGGAAGGAACTCTTAAGACAAGAACATACAAAATACAAAGGAAAAGATGGGTTAAATTTATCTAAGGTTAAAAGTAAAAACTTTTGGGTTGCCTGAGTGGTGTCCAACTTCGGCTCAGATCATGATCTCATGGTTCATGGGTTTGAGCCCCACACTGGGCTTTGTGCTGACAGCTCAGATTTTGTGTCTCCCTCTCTCTCTGCCCCTCCCCTGCTCATTCTCTGTCTCTCTTTGTCTTTGCCCTGTCTCTCAAAAATAAACAAACATTAAAACAATATATATGTTTTAAAAATTGACTTTTATTCATAAAAAGACACTATACACTTACTTTCACAAAAAGTAAAAAGGCAAGCCTCAAATAGAAGTTATAACTCATGAAGGTTAATACCCAGTTACAGAACTCCCACAAATTAATTTTTAAAATGAAAAAAATATGAACAAGAATTTCATGATAGAGGAAACACACACACATACAAACCCCATAAAATTATGAAAAGATCCTCAAGCTCTTTATTAATCAGGTAAAAGTCAATTAACACCACAGTGAGACACCATTTCAAATCAAGCAGATTGACAAAATTAAAAGTTGGTCAAAAAGCTGGAACAATTTGAGCAACAAAATAAATGCCATATATTGGCTTCTAACCCCTAGTCTAAAGTATCCATGAGTCCAACCTGATATCAAGTAAATGACTAAATGAACTAATACATGGGAGGAAGAGATAGGTCTACACAGAAGAAATTAAAAAAATATATATTATGTAGATATTCCCCCCAAAAGGTATTGCATAACTCCCCATTTCTCACGTGTGGGCTGCACATAGTGACTTCCTCCAAAGTGTATGGTATGAGAGAAAGCAAAAAGAGTAAATTCACAGAAAAGAAATCTGATAAACACTACATCAACCAGGTGGTCAAAGTCAACATGAACAGTCACAAATCATGTGGCTAGTAGGTACATACCTTTGATATGAACTGACGTAAGCAGAATTTTACCTCTGTGATCTTTCTCCCCCCAAACCCGTAATTCCAATAAGGTCATGAGAAAAGCCTTAGCCAAATCCCAACTGAAGAGCATCCTACAAATTCCCTAACCAGCATTGCTGGCAACTATCAGGCTCTGCAAATGGTAGCCTGTGACCAAATCCAGCCTACCATCTGTTTTGTAAATAAAGTGTTATTGGAACGGAGGCACACCCATCCTTTACATATTGTCTACTGTTACTTTTCTCTACAAGGACATGCGGTCGTGACGGAGACCGAATGTCTTGCAAAGCCCGAAATATTTGCTCTCTGGCTCTTCCAGAAAAATCTTGCCGGCGCCTTCTATCTCAGAGCCAGCAAGGGCAGGTCAAATTTTTCCTGTGCTTCTCATTTCCTCCAACTTCTCCTTATGCCTCATCTCTCTGACTCCAGCCAGAGATATCTTTCTGCTTTTAAGAGCTTGTGTGATTAGACTGGGCCCAGCTGGGTAATCCAGAAAAATCTTCTTGTTTTAAGTCCTGTAACCCTTAATCATATCTGCAAGATCCCTTCTGCTATCTAACAGAACGGGTGATTTGACTGCCAACATGTTTGAGGGGTCATTCTGTCTACCCCAAAAGTTACCAGAAAGTATTCACCCGGGATCAGCATGACAACTCCACTGCCCTAGCGTCACCACCCCATTTTCAGGCTCCTGACAAGCATGACAAAGCCATCTTGGATCTTTCTTCAGCTCTCAAGGAGATTTGCAACCCATCACTTTAGTCAGAAGGACCAGTTAATGGGCTTTGGTCTATGACGTGAAACCCATTTTATTATCCCTACCTAGAGGGCCCACCACTGAGCTAGAATTTGTGACATGTCATCTTTTAGCTATCTGACCTTATGCAAATCATTAACATTTCTAGGCCTTAGTTTTCTTTCTCTAAAAAAACGAAGATAATGGGGCACCTGGGTGGCTCAGTCGGTTAAGTGTCCAGCTTCGGCTCAGGTCATGATCTCACGGTTTGTGGGTTCAAGCCCCGCATTGGGCTCTGTGCTGACAGCTCGGAGCCTGGAGCCTGCTTTGGATTCTGTGTCTCCTTCTCTCTCTTTGTCCCTCCTCTGCTTGCATTGTCTCTTTGTCTCCCAAAAATAAAAAACATAAAAAAAAATTTTTTTTTAATGGAGGTAATGCCATTTGCCTTCACCTTCTTCACAGGACTGTGATAGAATAGTGTGACGGGTGAACAAAAAAGACCATTTATGGAGGCCTACCACATGCCAGGGATGGTACCAGGTTCTTGGCGTGCACAATTTAATTTCATCCTTATACACGCCTCATAATGTGGATGCCATGATACTGACATAATGTGGGGAATGAAGCTCAGAGAGGCTCAGTAACTCATTCAAGGTAACACAGCAGGAAATGACAGAGCGGGGATTCAGCCTCCAGTCTGACTCAAAGCAAGACCCCTTTCCCTGATGTGTCGGTTCCCTGTGATTTATCACTCATGCAAGAGATTGGAAGGAAGAAAAACCTAGAGCCACATCCCCTCATCTGGTGATAAGTGGGCGGCAGAGCTACTGCATCTACTGCCCCCTCCCTTGCCATGTTCCCAAGGGTTTCAACATCAGGTTCTCTGAAGCCATCTCCGTTCTTACGCCCACCAAGGACAATGGAAGACTAATTCAGTCCAACAAGTGTTCTGGCCTCAGTTTATCATTAGTGTCAGAATGTCTAGTTCTCCAACATCAAACTCCTCTTAGTTCAGAAACCTCACCTGGCTAGATTTTTGGTGGCCCCTCCTTCCTGACCCAGCCCTAACCATCCAGACCACTCTTCTGCTTTTAGCAATTCCTACTCAGCCCCTGAGGATTAGTCCTGGGTCAACCAGTTCTCCAACTGGATCCTGCAAATGAGTTCTTCACAGTGAATTTGGCTTAACAATGACAGTGACCACTGCCATAACCATGGCATCATTTATTACGTGCTATTTCTCATTATTGTCTTTAGTCTAATTTAATCCCCATGACAATCTAGGAACTGGATGCTAGTATCCTCACGTTAAAGATGAGGAAACAGGAACAGTGACACTGGGTAACTTGTCTCGGGTCACACAGTTAATAAATGGCTGAGCCAGAATTTAAATCATTGCTCAGGGTCAGGAGTTCTCAGTTTAGGCCTCTGGAAAATTCGTTTTTGATGTAATGTTTATCCTGCAACCCCTGATGTGTTTTCTTTGTCAAAAAAAGCTCAAATGGAGCCAAGGGTTCCTTGTGAACATTGGGCTTAGGGGAGTGAATCCTGGAAGATTTAGGATCCTGTAGAATCCAGCAAAATCATGAAAGGAAAAGATGTGTTTCATCTCTTGGCCCTACTTGTCCTTTTCAGTCCACTTTTTGGTGACCATGTGACTCACTGGTCAAGAACAGGTCTCTGGGGTCCTGTCAAACCTGGCTGCAAACCTTAGGGACTTCCAGCAAAGCTCCTCATTCCTCCATGTTGCAGCGACCTCATGTGTAAGATTGAGATACTAGTCCATGCACCTCACAGCATCATTCCCAAAGTGGGGTCCTTAGCCAACAGCCACAGCAGCACCTGACCTTCTTTGAAATGCAGATTCTCAGGCCCCACCCCACGCCTACTGAATCAGAAACCTCGGAGGTGTGGCCCAACTATCTGTGTTCCCTAGTCTTCCAGATGATTCGGCTCCACAGCAAGATTGACAAGCACTGCCTTAAAGGGTTATTTTGAGCCTTACATGAGATTAAGTCTATAAAGAGCTAAGCCTGGCACACAATTCCAGAAACTGAAAGATCAAGATCCTTCAGATTCCTTTAAAAACAGAAGGAACTATGAATTGATGAGTCACCCACACTTTAGTGTGAACTAGTTTAAAATACTTTGTAGGAAGTATTTGTATGAAACAGTGAGATTTAGTAGGCTGGGTTTTTTTTTTTTTCATTAAAAACAAAAACAGATGGCAGAACTGGACTCAGAGAGGTGAGCATTTTTCCCAAGGTTACCTGGAAAGAATTCCAGAAATAAAATACAGACTGACTCTGCACTTCTGTTCATTTTTCTAGCCCCCATGCTCCTGTTTAGCCTTAACTACCAGCATCCTAATGGGAACGGAATTAATCAGGAGCTTATCAAGGCCCCCCACCTGCACCGGTTCAGGCTGGGCATAGGCACTGAAACTTTGTGCTGAAAATCTGATTCTCAGAGGCCTGAAGTCTCCTGCCTGAGGAACCAGCTAATTGTTCTTGTGTCTGCCCTAGTTGCTGATGAAGGCAAGAAAGTGTGGCCTTTATCTGCAAGAAGGCATTGACCTCTCATTCCTGCTAAAAATAAAAGAATCACTGTAACCCAAACACATTCACAGGCCGATTTAAACAGGTCTAAATAGGTCACACATTATAATTATTTTTTTACTACATTAGCCAGCTAGTGTTTTAAAGATGACAAAACATTCTTGCAAGTAAGGTAAACTGGATCTGTTTTTAGTCTGACCTGACAAAATGTTCAGTGGCCACAGTACCTGGGCACTGACACTAGAGTAGACAGTCATCCAAGGCTTGAGACATTTTTACTCCCTATCAGGGACCAGGCAACATGATGGATGTATGGGGTTAGGGTCCCATGTGAAAGGTGGGATTGTTCCCAGAGGCAGTTGCCATGTCTGACCATAGCTAAGGGAAAGGCCAGAAAGGCTAGAACATTCTCTTGGCCCTGACTGCTTGAAGGCATTGAGACATCAGAGAGGTTTGTGTCTGCTGGCTTCACGGGGTCTAAGAGTGGGCCCAACCGTTCTGAGCAGGAGCTAGAAACTGGCCCAGATCGTTGTGAGGAAGAGGGAGGATATACATGTTCAAGGGTTACATCTGCAGCCAGCCGTGGTCAGGTGAAAAAACCCATATTATGTGATTCTTATTGCTTTACGCACCTTGCCATTCATGTCTGTGTCCCTAAAGAGTTCCTTCCTTTTAGTGTGGTCTTTTGAGAGTTCTGGCCCACCTCAGTCCTGTGGTGGCAGGAGCCAAGGGGACCTCTCCTGTCTACACTGGGACCTCAATGTTCTGGGGACCACCTGAAGGGGCCACAAGAGCCAGAGCAGCCCAGAGGGGAGGAGGGGCCTCAGGATGAAAGGGTCTTCACTCTGGAGTTCTGAGTGGTATTGGATTTAGGGCAGCGGACTTCTGCAACAGCTAAATCTCTAAATCTGGTGAATCGGATGGATCCTAGTATATTCTTCATTTTTTAAAGGATAATTTAATTTCTAAAAATGTAGCCCAGACATTTCCTTATATTCTGTCCCGAGGGGACAGAGCAGAGGAGACACGTCCCCCCTGCATCTGGAACCCCTAGGAAGGAAACATGGACTTTGATCACCTTCTAAGTCTTCCCATAGTTCAGAAGAGGTTTGAGGTCTTTATGATCTGGCGTCTCAGGTAAAATCAGGTTTCAGCTGAGGCAGAAGAAGTGTCTCCATTGCAGAGTCAGGGGGTTTTCAGCAGTTGGAGCTGCTGCTCTGAGGTCACCTCCGATGGGAAACTGAGGCCCAGATGGGGCGTGACTTTCTAGGACAGAGCAGGGGAGCAGCGCATCCTCCGTCTTCTCTCTCAAGGAAGGACAGAGGCAAGAAGTCAGGATAATAGGGGGCAGGACAAGATAAAGGCAAAGGCAGAGGACAATGCACCTGTCGCTTGCCCAAGCCCCTCCCACCAGCACCTCAGCAGAGCTACACCCGCCACGCCTCCTCGGCCAGACCAGGGAGGGCCTGCCCACCCATCACGCCTTCGGTCACTCTCCCTTGGGTAACATCCAGCTGCGGCCTCCCAGCCTCCCTGTCTTGCTCACAGCTTCTGCCTTGGGCAGCCCTGTTGGCTTCCGACCTGCGTGTGTGGCCATCCCAGTTGCGCGCATTTCTGGCTGGGCCAGGTCTGCCCAGTGCTGCCCCCTGCCTTCACCAGCGGGAACTCCCGCCCAGCCCCGCTTTAGAATTCGGAGCATTAAGGATCAAAGTTGCGTTGTTTCCAATTCCGTTTCTGTCCTAATACAGCGGAGAGTGCTCTGAGTCACAGTCTCGTCAAGACCAGTTGTGGACATTATATAAGTTATATAGATTCTCTAAGTTTCAGCTTCCAGACTGGAAAATGGGAAACTTAATAATGAATGCCCTACCTACAGAGCTATGATGAAAATCAGTAAAAACATGTATAAAATTGCCAAACTGAGTCTGAAACAGGCTAAGAGCATCTTTGGCGAGTGAGATGATTGCTTTCTCCTTGTCCAGTGGGGGCGATAACCCTGATTCTGTGAACAATGTACTTTTCACAACTCTGACAAATATTACCTTCAAAAGCTGAGCCCCCAGATTATAATTTAGGTTCTGGCATTTTCATTTGGAGACATAACATTACATGCTCTAGCTCAAACAGGACCTTTTTGAGGGATGCCTGGATAGGTCACCGCCTGGGGACGCACAGCAGTAGGTGTGTGGGCCAGAATTTGCATCCACACTTACCTTGTGCTTTCTACCACATCTATATTCTCAAAGTGTGGGCTGAGGACCATCTGTACCAGAGTCACCTGGGAAGCTGGCAAACAATGCAGATTCCAAAAATAATTGAAAGCAGAGTCTCAAAGAGATTTATACACCCTTGTACATAGCGGCGTTATTCACAATAGCCAAAATAGCAGAAGTGACCCTAGAGTCCATCAACAGGTGAATGGATGAACAAATTGTAGTATATACATACAATGGAATGTTATTCAGCATTAAAAAGGCCAGAAATCCTGGCACATGTTACACCAGGGATGAGTCTTTGAGACATTATGTGGAGTGAAGCCAATCACAAAAATCCAAATACTTATACGAGGTACCTAGAGTAGCCAAATACATAGAAAGAGAAAGTAGAGACGAGGGGGAGGGGAGATAGCGAATTAGTGTTTAACCGGAGACTAAGTTTTACTTATGCAACATGACAAGAGTTCCGGAGTTGGATGGGAGTGGTGGTCGGACAGCAATGCCCCTGAACTAACTGTGGACTCAAAAATCATTTAGTTGGTAAATTTTAAGTTATGTGTAATTTGTTACAATTTAACAATAATTTTAAAAAGAAAGAAAATGCTGATTCTTTGACTCCCTCTAGATCCTTGAAATCAGAGTTCCTGGTGGTGGACACAGGAGCTGTTCTGCACTTGATTCTTTTTTTATTTTTTATTTTCTTATTATTGAGACAGAAAGAGATAGCATGAGCAGAGGAGGGTCAGAGAGAGAAGGAGTCACAGGATCTGAAGACAGTCTCCAGGCTCTGAGCTGTCAGCACAGAGCCCGACACGGGGCTCGAACTCCGAACTACGGACCCCGAACTACGAGATCATGATCTGAGCCGAAGTCAGACGCTTAACCAATTGAGCCACCCAGGCATCACCTGTGCACACAATTCTAACGCACACCTAAGCATGAGGGCTGCTGTGCTGCCATTTGCCTCTCACGTGGCTTCTGGAAAACAAGACACATATACTAATGCACAGGCTGGGCCACTCATAAGAAACTTACCCCCCCCCCCCAAAATAAGGAAACATTGTTTCCATGCTAACTGTAATCACATCATGCACTTTTCATTTTTTTGAACCAGGCAGACTGTTAGGTGCCCCTTAGCCCCAACACTCGGTAGTTCCCCGATACCTCTAGCATTTTCTGGGTACACACACTGGATCTCCCCTCATTCTGGAATAGGATCACTGTCTGGAGGCAATGTGGTCATGCCTGCCTCTTTGTACCAACTAAAACCCCTTTGTCAAGCAAGCACTCAGAGAGAGAAGCGTGTGACTTCTAGGGAGGCGGTGCCTGTAGCAATCTCCTGGAAGATGCCACCCACACGGTACTTCTCTGCTTCTCTTCCCTGGCCCAGCCATCCACGCTGCTGACCCCATCTGCTCTTGACACCCCAGAACTCAGGCTGCAGGATGGAGACTAGATTGGGGGCGGGGGAGCAATAGGTAAGGGTAGATGTAAGGTGACCAGTGAAGACACTGTCCCAGGCAAGACTGTCTTGGAGAAAGAAAACGGTGGATTTGAGATGCATTTAGAAGATAAAACAGAGTTCTGTCTAGATTGGATATTGGATCCAGGAGAGCACAGCTGTGTTGGGAACGGCCTGCTTTTCTAGGGGATATAAATGTTTCCTGTGGACTAAATTGGGCCACATGGGAAAGAAAGAGCCGGAGAGGAGCCATCTTCACTGAAGAGGTGAAAGGACTCCAACAGAAGAAGCTAGAGGTGAACATTAGAGGGAAAATCACATCTGATTTTGCTCCTTGGTTCCACTGGCAACTAGCCCCCACCCTTAGGTGCTTTCCAAAAATCACTTCATGAGCATGACAAAAGACACCCTTATGGCTCTCAGCACTTAGTAAAGTCCAAGGGTTTGAGGGGCTCTCTGCCAGGAACTACGTCCAAGACCAAATACATATTTATTATAAATCACAATATCACAACTAGAAAGTGAAAACATGCAAGGCTTGAGCAGATAGAGCTCTTTTAAGTAATTTTGCTGGTTAATTCAGTTAAAGAGGTTAAAGTTTTGCACTAAAAGAGGGCTGATTTTTTTTAAAGCTTATTTATTTATTTTTAAAAGGGGGAGGGAGGGGCAGTGTGGAGAGAGAGAATCCCAGACAGGCTCCGCACTGTCAGT
The DNA here is from genome assembly GCF_006229205.1 of Suricata suricatta. Taxonomy (NCBI): domain Eukaryota; kingdom Metazoa; phylum Chordata; class Mammalia; order Carnivora; family Herpestidae; genus Suricata; species Suricata suricatta. The sequence continues at coordinate 152,059,286 of NC_043703.1, forward strand.
GCAGAGCCCAGTGAGATTCTCCCAGGAACCCTGAGATCATGACAGGAGCTGAAACCAAAAGTAGGACAAACCCACTTAGCCATCCAGAAGCCTCACAGAGATCTCATTTTTGATGCATGAAGGTATGCAAGGAGAATAATCTGATAGAGAGGAGAATCATGGCAGGAATTAAGTCTCCAGGAAGTGGCAGAACCCAGGACTTTGGAAGTGAGGGCTTAAATTGGAGCAAGACCATCTGCTAGAAAAGAAAGCAAAGAGATTTGCATAAAAATCCAAGTCAAAAAAAAAAAGAATCCAAGTCAATGTGTGGATTTTTTTCTAGTCACTGCCCCATGGCATCTATCTTCGTAATGGCATAGATGTCTATAATAATTTAACAAAAGAAGGTTTGGGTTAATGAGGGGAATGGATGGATGTTGGCACAGGATAAGAAGTACATGAGATGTGAGAAAATGGGGAGGGGCAGGCAATGAGTGGAGGTAATTCTTTACAGAAGGTGTCTGTGGATAGGAAGAGATTGTTTGAGAACAGACTGGCAAAGTGGACTCATGGAAAAGGTTGTTTTTTTTTTTTATAGTAGTTGCTTGATAAATTCTTTTTTTTTACTTTATAAAGTTTCACATTTTTTAACATATGCAATTATTTTCCATCATTTACAATACAGTAGTTACAATGACACTCCAAACAGAAAAGCAAAGTAAAAAATCAAAACACCAACTTCTGTTTCATGTTGGAAAATATTTTTTTAAAGACTGATGGTTTGGGGGCACCTGGGTGGCTCAGGTCATGATCTCATGGTTTTTGAGTTTGAGCTCTGCATTAGCTCTCTCCTGTCAGCACAGAGTCCAGTTTCAATCTTCTGTCCCCTTCTCTTTTTGCCCCTCCCCAGCTTGTGTGTGCCTTCTCTCTCTTTCTCTCTCTCTGTCAAAATTAAATAAACTTTTTTTAAGTTAAGGACTACTGTTTTGTGTTAAGATGGGAAAAACTTTGGGGTGCCTGGATGGCTCAGTCAATTAAGCATCTGTCTTTGGCTCACGTCATGATTTCATGGTTCACAAGTTCCAGCCCTGCGTCAGGCTCCTTGCTAACAGCTCAGAGCCTGGAGCCTGCTTCAGATTCTATGTTTTCCTCTCTCTCTGCCCCTCCCCACTCCCTCTTTCTCTTTCACTCTGTCTCAAAAATAAACATTTTAAAAAATGGGAAAATCTTGAGCATGTTGAAATGTTGGTGAGGGCATCCAAATCGGCAAGGAGAAAGTCAAACTTGCACTCTTCGCAGACAACGTGATACTCTATATGGAAAACCCAAAAGATTCCACTAAAAACTGGTAGGGCCGATCCATGAATTCAGCAAAGTCATGGAATATAAAATCAATGCACAGAAATTGGTTGCACTTCTACATACCAAAAATGAAGCAATAGAAAGAGAAATCAAGCATCAATCCCATTTACTACTACACCAAAAACTGTAAAATGGATAGTAATAAACCTAACCAAAGAAGTGAAAAATCTATACACTGAAAACTATAGAAAGCTTATGAAAAAAATTGAAGAAGACACATGAAAAAGGGAAAATATTCCATGCTTATGGATTGGAAGAAAAAATATTGTTAAAATTCTGACATTACCCAAAGCAATCAACATATTCAATGGAATCCCAATCAAAGTAACACCAGTATTCTTCACAGAACTAGAACAAACAATCTTAAAATTTGTATGGAATCAGAAAAGACCCCAGATAGGCAAAGCAACTCTGAAAAAGAAAACCAAAGCTGGAGGCATCACACTCCAGGACTTCAAGCTGTATTACAAAGCTTTAATCATCAAGACAGTATGGTCCTAGCACAAAAACAGACATTTAAATCAATGGAAAAGAATAGAGAACCCAAAAAAGGTCCCACAGATGTATGGCCAGCTCATCTTTGACAAAGCAGGAAAGAATATCCAATGGGATAAAGACAGTCTCTTCAACAAATAGTTGCCGGGAAAACTGGACACTGACATGCAGAAAAATGAACTGAACCAGTTTCTTACACCAAAAGTAAACTCAAAATGGATAAAATACCTAAACATAAGGCAGGAAGCCATCAAAATCCTGGAGGAAAAAGCAGGCAAAAACCTCTTTAACCTCAGCTGCAGCAACTTCTTGCTCAACACATCTCTGTTGCAAGGGAAACAAAAGCAAAAAAGAACTACCGAGACCTCATCAAGATAAAAGTCTTCTGCACAGCGAAGGAAACAATTGGCAAAATTAAAAGGCAACTGATGGAATGGGAAAAGATAATTGCAAATGACATATCAGATAAAGGATTAATATCCAAAATCTATAAAGAACTTACCAAACTCAACACCCAAAAAAACAAACATTCCAATGAAGAAATGGGCAAAAGACATGAATAGACACTTTTCCAAAGAAGACATCCAGATGGCTAAAAGACTCATAAAAAATGTTTATCATTCATCATCAGGGAACTAGAAGTTAAAACCACAATAAGGTACCACCTCACACCAGTCAGAATGACTAACATTAACAACTCAGGCAACAACAGATGTTGGCGAGGATGCGGAGAAAGAGAATCTCTTTTGCACTGCTGTCAGGAATGCAAACTGGTGCAGCCACTCTGGAAAACAATATGGAGGTTCCTCAAAAATTTAAAAATAGAACTACCCTATGATCCAGCAATTCACAACTAGGTATATATCCAAGGGACATAGGTGTGCTGTTTCAAAGGGGTACAGGCACCCCAACGTGTAAAGCAATGCTATCAACAATAGCCAAAGTAATGGAAGAGCCCAAAGGTCCACTGACAGGTTAATAGATAAAAAGGATGTGGTATAAATATATGGAGTCTTACTCGGCAATCAAGAAGAATGAAATCTTGCCATTTGCAACAACATGGATAGAACTAAAGGGTATTATGCTAAGTGAAATAAGTCAGTCAGATAAAGACAAATATCATATAACTTCATTCATATGTGGAATTTAAGATACAAAACAGATGAACATAAGCGAAGGAAGCTAACATAATATAAAAAACAAGGAGGGGGACAAAACATAAGAGACATTAAATGCAGAGAACAAACAGAGTTGCTGGAAGGGTTGTGGGTGGGGGGATGGGCTAAGTTGGTAAGGAACATGAAGGAAGACACTTGTAGAGATGAGCACTGGGTGTTATACATAGGGGATGAATCAGTGGAATCTACTCCTGAATCATTATTGCACTATATGCCAGTAAATTTGTATGTAAATTAAAAATAAATAATTTTAAAAGTAAAAGTAAATGACAAATATTTTAAAAAAGAAGAAATTTTGGTGGGAAGGTCAATTCAAGAAGGAAAGGCCAAATATCCAGGAGAGAAAAGAATTATCTAAGGGCAAGTTGCCAGGTGTGGGCTACAGAACAGTGGTGGAGACAGTGGTCATGAAGAGAAGGAAGGGACACTTCTACTGCAGTAAAAACACAGGAGAAAGGATAAGACAAGAACAGATGAGTTTTCAAGTTGGATAAAAAGATGTGGGATTTCCCTTTACAGCTGTTCCAATTTCCCTTTTGAAGTTAAAGGGAAAGTGTTAAGAGTGAGAAGAAAAGGAGGTACCATGTCGGCACAGTCAGATGAGCTTCCAACTCTTGATTTGGGCTCAGGTCATGATCTCACAGTTTGTGAGTTTGAGCCCCATGTTCGGGCTCTGTGCTGACAGCTCAGAGCCTGGAGACTGCTCTGGATTCTGTGTCTTCCTCTCTCTCTTTGCTCTTCCCCTGCTCACACTCTGTCTCTCTCCCCAAAATAAATAAACATAAAAAATTTTAAAAAGGAGTGAGAAGACAGAAAAATGAAGTTTTGAAAAAGATCTACTTTATAGTTCATATTAGCTAACAGAGCATCAACCAAACAAGTATCCATAGAACAATGAGAACACAGAAATGTAGAGGAAGCTGAGAGAGGAAGAGGGATGGAAGAAACCTTGTGGATTTCCTCTGATGTAGTCTATGTCCCAATGGACCACAAATGGCATTCACTATGGAGTACTGTATAAAAAAATGCTGAAGAACAGTTCATGTGGTCATAAAAGAGCAATTTGTCAGAAGATCACATTTTAGTAATGGAAAGGGCCTTGGAGATTTCCTAATCCAATATCCTTATTACAAAAGAATTCAGGTCCAGATTGGGGAAGTCTACAGATAGATGATGGCAGAAATAGAATTCCTAATACCATGTCGTCCCCACCCAGGCTACACTGGACACCAACCCCACAGCCAAGCCAAAGGCAGTAGATTTTGCCAACAGGAAGTTGACTGAAGTGAAGTGTTGGCAGTTAGGATGAACTGGCCTGGGAAGTCTGGGCCTTCTCCTGCCCAGCCTCTACCACTGGCCCTTGCAAAAGGGCTTCCCCTGAGTTCAGGCAGGGATTCCTTGACACATCTCTGCTTCTGTCTGCAAAAGTCTGCTGTGGGGAGCCATTTCTGAACTCACTAAGTTGAGAAAACTCCTTGGGACTTTAAGGCAGGTTTTGCAAGGCCTTCCGCCATCAGATGGTGACCGATGTCTACCCCCCACTCAATTATTTTTGCTTGAGCACAGACCCCCAGGGCACCTTGTTGGTTGGTATCAGGAGTGACTTGTCTCCTTATTCTGGCCCTAAAATATGCAGATTGCACCTTGTGAAGGAACTTATTATAGGAATTTCTTCTTTTGTGATTATGGGAGCAAATATTAAATTTCCTGAGAAAACTGTTTTCCTTCCTCTCAAGAAAACAGGCTATTAACCCCTGCTCACAAAGAAGTAACTTTTGCCTTTGCTATGCTAAAAACATTGTCTTGTACTTAAATGCTACCGATACCTTCCTTCCCCATATGATAGGCATCTAAATCACCTACATTGAACACTATTGATAAAGATTATGCATGAGTCTTCTACCAATCTGGGAAATTTTTACATACCAAAGAATTTGTCATCAGAAATCATTGTCTAAGGCAAATTCCACTTCTGTTCTGTATCCCGTACATTTTTTTTTTACCATAAATAAAACTTGTCCTCAGATCAGTGCAGAGATGCCTGCCTGGTGATCAGAAAGAAACTTGAGGCTCTCTCATGCCTTGTGCTGACACCATCCACCCTTCAGGGAGCCCTGGACCTGCTGGAGCTGGACTCTGGCAGTCTACCTCACTGTGGGGTTGAAGGAATTCCCATAGTGATTTGGCAGAAATGTGGAAGCCCATGGGACTGAGGTTCCAGAGCAGCCTCATTTAATGGGTTCCACTCCATGATGAAGAAGAAGTCGCTGTTACCTGGTCCAGAAGTTGGTGTTGTATTCTTTATATTTCTAATGTTTTGCAGACAGCAAAGTCAACCGAGTCTAACTTCTTCACTTTGCTCATGTATTATCATCTCCAGCTTCTCCACACTGTGCTTCTCCAGCACATCCCAAAGGAAGGCTTTCAAAGTTGGACTTGCTAGTGTTTTGAATTTGGAAAGAGAAGTCCTCAAGACACTTTGACATTTCTATCTCATCACATCTTTTATTCACGGGTCATAAAGACCCCCGTCTTGTTGTACAGATGGAAGAATTAAGCAAGATGATGCAAGGAACACCAAAACAGTTCTGCAACACCCCTGAGGATGTTTATAATCAAGAGGGTTTCAAATTAGGGCATACAATAGCTTTTATTGTTTCACATAATGATATGAAGGCACCTTGGCACAAAATAAAATAAAACTGTGTTCATGGCTTTTTGGAATTTGTCATTTCCTTTTTCATTTTGCATAATGGCAGTAGCTGAGGCACCCATCAATCACCATGGAAAGTAATGTCTCAGTAGGCATAATGTCTGACTGTGAAATCAGCGTGTCCAGAAACCGAGGTCCCACCATTGTTCCAGAGAAGCTGCCAGACAAAGGGCAAAGCCTGCACCATTGTCACTAGAGCCTAATGGGGATTCCATCTCTCTGGGAGGATGGAACATTTTGCTTCCTTCTATAAGATGATAATTAGAGCCACAATTGTTGTTCTTGGAAATGGAAGGCCTAGAAAATGGAACCCAAAAAAATTTTTAAACGGACAATGGAAAACTAATATATCATTAACATGCCTTTGGGGAAGCTCCTTTGGCAACTATAAACGCATTATCCAGGACCAGTTTGAAGATAAGAATCAATTTAATTAATTTTAAATGGCTTTGTGCATTGAAAAAGCCAAGGACTAAAGAGAATGGGAACCTGGTTCAGATGTTTTCTGAGGAAAGAAGTGGTACACAGAGAAGACAGAGTTCTGGGAAGCCCTAACCCTCTACCCCTGTCAGTGAGCTTAGGGCTTGTTTCAGTTCCACAGTCCTTCAAGAATGAAGTATAAGTGTCACAAGGGTGAAAGCAGAGCTGGTTTCAAAAGACCTTAGTTCAAACCTTGATTCTGCGATTTGTTCTTTGGGCAACATGAGTGGGGTTGGTTTCTAAAACATTTCCATAGTGATCATTAAGGCATATGATATCAGACTCTTCAATCACTTCCCTGAAATTCTCTTCAATTTATCATAGATATGCTTTCAGCGCACCTGGCATATTTCATTATTTATTCAATTGTCTGATCCCATAGTATCTCTCTGATGTGCACAAATCCTATTAGCATGTGGTGGCTGATTGGTGGGTCCACCATAAAGCTACCTGTGTTTCCAAGCTCCATACCTAGCCATGGAACTTGAAGGAAGTATAAGGCTCCATCTCTGGTCTCTAGGATTTTTCTGTCATTTTTAAGAAATGAAATGTACAAACCCATGTAAAGTGAAATGCCACACATAGCTCTGTAAGTGGCACACATATTGGTGTTGGAAGAAATCGGAGGAAGAGGTGAAAAAAGAACTTCCTGGAGGGGAGAGCTAGACTTAAAATAAGACAAAGCTCAGGCTACTCCCTGCAGACTTAGACTGGAGGACAAATATTTAATACCTCCATCCTGGAGCCCAACAGATGGGAGGAGCCCAATTTTCCCAAATGGGAGTCATCTCCATTGCATTCCTGAAACCATTCCAAGCTTCCTTGATCACCAATGAAGGACAATGACACCTGAGTGGCTATCTGGGTCTATTCTTGAGAAAGAGCCCTGACGCTGGGACAAGGCTCATTGCCCCAGTAACCCTATCCAAAGAACTTAGGTTGGTACCCCTCCTGTGCACCAAAGTCTGAGTTCTGGGGGCACACAAACAGCAAACCTAGAGCTTCTGGATCCCAGCAGTCAATCCAAGCCAATACTAGATTTATGTTGCATAAAATGATTATTAAGAGGTGGTGTCTGCTTTTTAAGGAGTTCATAGACCAGCAGCATGAATCAGAAAAGTATACCTAGAACTACTCTACAAGACTAAATAAGCTAGTAACAGAGGAAATGTGTGCTTTTGGAGTTCAATGAAGAAGCAATTAGAGCATATGGGTGAGATGAGGAGTGGTCTCTTACAGATGTAGAAATAGCATCCCTGTTTCCATGCCTTCTTTATCTATAAACTGGAGATAATACACATACCTATATCATAACATCACTATAAGAATCAAATAATCTATCCAATATTAAAAATGAAGGATAGCTCTTGGCACATAGTAACCACTCATTGACTTGTTATTAACTGAGGATGACCTTGGAAAATGGGTAACTTCTTACAGATAAACATGAGGAGTGGGGGAGTGCAGCCTATCATCAAAGTACAGGGAATATCTGTTCTTACTCAACTGCTTATCTCATCACCTGGGAGAAAGGAATCAGAGATGAGAAGCCATCTGCCAGACCTGGGAAAGCCAAAGGTGAGCCCAGGAGGCAGTGAACATTCTGTTGGGAGTGAAACAGAAGCTTCGCATAGAACAGTGAGAGATGAGGCAAAGAAGCAGGTTGGGGAGGGCCTGGAATGCCAGTCTGGAGAGTTTGCACAAATTCTTGGCCCCTGCCCACGCTTCCATTACAGAAAATAACCTTGTCACCCATATCTTCTTAATCTGGCAAGCCCAGCAGTTGGACCCAAGTCTGAGTGTGGCATCACCACTTAGCTATTAGAATGAACACAGTCTTTGGAGCATCAAAATTGAAAGTTTGCAGCAGAGCTAGGCAAGGTTATTGATTAGTACTTGCTTTTGTGCCTAGAGTCTTCTGGGCTGGAAGGACATTAGCTGCATTTGTCTGAGAACCCTCGCCTCAGTCTCACTCAGCAGGATAAAGAATGGGCAGACTGTGCAATTCAAGTGCCAGGAAAATGGCTGGAAATATACACTTTAGTCATACATATAGAGAGGTGCATCACTTAGGACAACTGTAAAACTCCTTTTCAGGCAGACCTTCCTTTGCTGGAGGAAAATAGTAAACATAAGATAAGCAGTATCGCCAATGACTCAAGATGCAATGAGCACTCAGGTACCAAAAGAGGGAGTCAGACATCGGTGCTCTAACCAGGGACAGGGTTTTCCATTGAGAGACTGATGTTGGTGTCTTTTTTATTTTTGAAGTCCTCAGAAAAGTTTATTTTGTGCTCAAGCTATTTTTCTAAAGCATCACAAAATTATTATATATCTAAAACTCTAAAGGCAAGGGCTTTAAAGAAAACTATTGTACATTATACTATACAGAAGTCAAGGAAGGTATCACAGAGATGGAATGTGGATGGGTAGAGAAAGACCAGGGAGATAAGAAATCTTAACAATCCATCCCATCCATTCACATATTAATAAATAAATACTTATTTATTAATACTTATTTTTTAATATTTATTCATAAAGTTTATTTTTCAGAGAGGGAGAGTAAGCAGGGGAGGAGCAGAGAGGGAGGGAGAGAGAAAATCCCAAGCAGGCTCTGTACTGTCAGAGCAGAGCTCAATGTGTGGCTCAAATTCACAAACTGTGAGATCATGACCTGAGCCAAAATCAAGAGTCAGACGCTTAACTGACTGAGCCACCCAAGCACCCTATTAATAAATATTTATTGAGCACCTGTTCTGGGTCAGGCACTACAGTGGGCAATAAACATGTTAAAGTCCCTGTCTTCAAGAAGCTTACATAAAAGTAGAGGGACAGAACAAACATAAAAGGGAAAATAAACATGGAATATAATGTCACAGAATAAGGACTATGAAGGAAAATAAGTTTAGGTCAAGGGAATGGAGGCATGCTATTTCTGAGTGGTTAGGATGGATGCATTAGTCTGCTCAGCTGCCATAACAAAGTACTACGGACTGGGAGGCTTCCACAGAAAGCTGTTTTCTCACAGCCCAAGATCAAGGTACTGCAAGGTTGGTGTCTTCTACATCCTCTCTCCTTGGCTTGTAGATAGCCACTTTCTCACTGTGTCCCCACACAGTCTTCTCTCTGTTCATCCACATCTCTGGTGTCTGTCTGCCCCAAATTTCCTCTTTTTATAAGGGAATCAGTCTAATCAAATTAAGACTCAATCCAACAGCTTCAGTCTAACTTAATCACCCCATTAAAAACTCTGTCTCAAATGCAGTCACATTCGGAGATCTTGGAGGTTAGGACTTCCACATATGAATTTGTGGCAGGAGAATAATTCATCCTACAGCATTGGGTCTTTCTGACAAAGGGACATTTGAACAGAGATCTTGATGCCATGGCGAATTAAGTCATGAAGCTATCTGGGACAAGAAAAAACAACCAGTACAAAACTAGTTTATTATGCTCTAGAAACAGTGAATGAGGTGAGCATGGCTGGAAAAAGTAAGTAAAGAGAATAGTGGGAGATGACAGTGGAGGGGTCGCCAGGGACCAGATCACATTGGGTTTATGAACTAAATTAAGAAAGTATTTTGGAATTTGAGGAAACATGTGGAGGGTTTTGAGCAGGAGAGTGACATATTCTGACTTACATTCTAAAATATTTATTCTAGGTTCTGAGTGGGAAGTTGACTGTAAGAAGCATGAATGGGAAAAAGGAGGCCAATCAGGAGTCTATTGTAATTGTCCAGGAAAAAGAGGCTGGTGGCTTGAACCAGGGACTGCAGGGAGGTAGTGGTATTTTTATCCTATCCAATACCTGGCCCTCATGCTAGGGGTCTAGTCAGGTGTGTGACAAGATAGAGTTGGAGGAAAGCTCACCATCTTTCCCTTCAAGGAGATAAGGGCAAACCTGAGGCCAGCAGTAGACTTGTTCCAGAATTAAAATGCAGACGTTTCACAAGAGACTTGAGATGTAGAATCTTAAAGAAAACCACACTCACTCAATTCCCCAAAGGCCCATCAACCCTATACAGTTAATGGTGAGTCAGACCAGAAGCGTGAGCCAGACTTCCCGCTGATTTATAGCAATCCTGGAGATTAGAAAGCACAGCTGAATAAAAATTTCCATAGTCAACTCTCAATTAGCCACACTATTGGAGCAAAAAGGCTGTGGATAATCCAAATACTTAGTATTTGTTATTGCAGTAAATAGTTGTAAAAGGAGATTTCAAAGTGAAGCAGGCAAGTCTAGGCAGAGAGTCTTTTCTGCAAGAGGGTCGGGTCAAGAGACCACCAGGGAGGAGAAATTTATGCATGTCCTCATCAGAGGAACTATTAACTTTTGGCCAGCTACAAGCCCTCAGCCTAGACTTAACTCCTTTCTCACCGCTGACACCTGAAGTGCTTCCATTCTTCACTTCAAAGGAGCAACTCAATCTGACAAATTTTAAATCCCTCATTTGCATATTAACCCAACCAATCTCAGTATGCCTAGTTTCAATCCCTGTTTTGCATAGAGGACCTAAGAGAGAACTGCACTCATGAGCTTTTGTCCTTTATACCTCTACCCTCTCCTTGTCTTCCTTGGAACAAAGTCGTTTTCTACTTGAATCTATATCTCCTGAATTGTAGTTCTAACTGCCCAAAGAAATGTCTGTTTGCTTAAATTTTCGGTGAATTTTTTCTTAGTCAACATAGGCTTCCACATCCATTCAATGTTACCTGTCTCTTACCCTAATTTGTCTACAACAGTATATTAAAATTGTCACTCAAGGCATAGGGAACAGTAAATACCTCTTGCCAGTAAGGAATTCACCCTAAATAATTCTCTGACACAATTCTAGCATTCATAGCCCTTTAGACACTGTAATCAATGTAACCTACAATTGAGTAGAATGTCCTAATTTTCAAAGCAGTTTAAATGTTTTTCCTATACACTGCCCAGAACTTTATTTTTATTTTTATTTTTAAAAAGACCTAATGGAGAACCAGGGGGAGCAGAGGAGGGAGAGAGAGTTGGGGAGAGAGAGGGATGCAAAACTTGAGAGACTATTGAATGCTGAAAATGAACTGAGAGTTGAAGGGGAAGGGGGAGGGGGGAAAAGAGGTGGTGGTGATGGTGGAGGGCACTTAAGGGGAAGAGCACTGGATGTTATATGGAAAACAATTTGACAATAAAATATTATGGAAAAAATTTTTTTAATGTTTTTTTTTTTGAGAGAGAGAGCATGAGTGGGGGAGGGACAGGGGGCGGGGGTGGAACAGAAGATCTGAAGCAGACTCTGTGCTGAAAGCAGCAAGACCAACACAGGGCTCAAACCCACAAACCGTGAGATCATGACCTGAGCGGAAGTCGGAAGCTCAACCGACTGAGCCACCCGAATGCCCCTATTGCCGAGAACTTTCTTTTATTTTAGTTTTTAATATAATTTATTGTCAAATTGCCTTACACACAACACCCAGTGGTCATCCCAACAAGTGCCAGAACTTTTAGAGGGGCCCCTAATGCTCTGTCCTTTTATTTCTATCAATGGAATTACTGTCTAGAGTAAAATTCCTGGTCTCTCTGGGGAAGTATGAAACCTCTTTGGTGGGTGCTCTGTCTGTGGCCTGGATGGAGTTAGTATTAAAAAATGATACAAACTTGTGATCTCTCTCTCTCTCTCCAACCCTGAGGCTCTGAGGCCCTCACTCATCTCACAGTTCGCTGAGGAAGCTTCTGCTTTTCAGATTCTCCCTCTGATGTGGTCCCAAGGTCTTGACTGTGAAGTGTGTGTGTTGGGAGGGAATATACCTGGAAGGAGGCATGATTGCAGATTCAGGTTCAGTCCTTCAGTTCAGCTTCTCTGGTTTAATAAAGGTGATGCTCACATGGCCACCTAGCAGGTTCCTCTCACTTTACTGATTGGTGTCCAATACCCTAGACAACGATTTTGAAATTTGGGGCTCCTAGTCAAACAAAACCAAGAAAGATGAACTAAAATTCAATCAAATATCATTTTAATATCCAGAAAAAAATGTGACTCTGAAAATTAAGAAGAAAAAATAAAAGTAATTAAATTGGGTCATGCTTGAAAATCTTTTGAATTAGACTAGAAGATGTTAAAATGTCTGAAGAGCCAAAAATACAAAATCTCATGTGTGTTGGGGTGAAGATTTACTTGACTGGCCAGAAGAATCAAGTCAAGTAAACTTTTTAAGAAATGAAAGCTGTGTGACCACCCCTTTATATTATAGAGGTCTTGTTACAAATATAATAGGACTAGATACTGACGCTAACAAAAAACCTGATCGGTTTGTGGGCCAACGTCTTTAGTTGTGCAACCTTATTGCTGGGAAAGGTATCTCCTAAAGTAGGCTAAGATGATATAATTGTTTAGTTAGTGGGTAAGCATCTTTTAACTATGACAACTTAGAATTAAGTATGCAAATGTTTAAAAAATGACATTTTAAACATTTTTATATTTAACGAAGACTAATTTTTAAAAATTGGTCTTTTTTTTGCAGATAAAGCTTTCAACCTAACATGTACAGTTGAATAATTAATTTAGATCTTTCTAAAACTGAAAACTTTTCTCCTTCTCTGCAGCCTGAGAGAGGCAACAGACCCCTTACACCAGCCCAGATTCCCCGGAGTGCGGAGTACGCTTTCTCTTACTGGAAGGGCATTAACACAGAATACTCCCTCCTGCAGCCACAGTGCTCTGTCCTCTGAGAGGCGCTCTGAGCTTCCAGCATGGCCTGAGTGTGCTTTGCTCACAGACTTAAAAGTCTGCCCTGTGAGCCAGCAACATCAGCATCCCTGGTCTTGTTAAAATGCAGAAATGCAGGCTCCTTCCAGACCTCTGAAATCAGAGTCGGCATCTTAACAAGATCCCTAGGAGATCCACATGCACATTAAAGCTTGATAAACACTGCTTTGAAATACTTTTTCTTGGAATGTTAATAAATCTGAAGAGTCCACACTGGCTTTTCCAAATATTGGCAAGATGATCAGATCAAATAGTTTAGAGATTAACGTGCATTATAATGACCCGTAGCTCTTGTTAAAAACGCAGAGTCCTGGAATCTTACCTCGGAGATTCTGCTTCTGTAGGTTTAGCATCTGCACTTTTACAACCCCCAGCAGGTCCATCGGTGATCCTCCTGGGAAAGAAACACTGGTCAGGAGAGCAGAGTGCAAGAAATGAAGTCAGAGGTTCACATAGGAATCAAGCCCGGAGGCTGTAAACTTGTACCATATGTTCTCCCTAATGAGGAGAGGGCCAGTCCAAGTCTCTGTCTGAGGAGCACAGAATGTTCCATCAAGCTCCTGAGTTATTTATACAATTTCAGAATGAAGTTTCATTGTTTTAAGCCCAGTAATTCTTTGTGTTTTTATTTATTTTATTTATTTCATTGAGAGAGAGAGAGAGAGAGAGCGAGCCTACGCACGTGAACAGGAGATGGGCAGAGAGAGAGAATCCCAAGCAGGCTTCATGTTGTCACTGGAGCCAACACAGGGCCCAATCTCATGAATCATGAGACCATGACCTGAGCAGAGGTCAAGAGTCAGTGCTGCACTGACTGAGCCACCCAGGCACCCTTAAACCTAGTAATTCTCTAAAGAATACTTATATTATATTTATATTAGCAATAGTGTACATATTTCTATATTTGATATATTTGCACTTAAATGCATTTAATGTATTGAATTCCTCCTTCTAAATGTCTTTTATAGGGTATTTAAAAATGCATGGTTCTGAATCACACCAAAAAATTACTCCAATAAATTTAAGGTAAACCAAGGACCAAAATTTTGGAAAGATTAAGAATGAACATCTATTTGCTCTCAAATTGTTTGGAAAGAAAAAGGCAAACAAGCATGACATGTTTACTTCTGGAGCAGCTAAGTGTGACCATGCTCAGCTCTGCTTACTAATGGACCGAGATAGAGTTGAAGAAGCTTAGGTTTTATTATTATAAAAAACGTATTTAGAGCCTGCTTCTGCAAAGAATAATCACATTTATCACAAAATATGTGGACAGTGTTTTTGGGTGCATGGCAGGTAAATTACTTTTTAAACAACTTAATTGGGGTATAACTTACATAACAAAATTCACCTATGTTGGGGTGCCTGGGTAGCTCATTTAAGCCTCCCACTTCGGCTCAGGTCATGATCTCGTGATCTTCATGAGTTTGAGCCCAACGTCAGGTACTGTGCTGAGAGCATGGAATCTGGAACCTGCTTAGGATTCTGTGTCACCCTCTCTCTCTGCCCCTCCCCATTATGCTCTTTCTCTCTCTAAAATAAATAAACATTAAAAACAATTTAAAGACACTTACTATGTTAAGCATACAATTTAATAATTTTTAGGGACATTACTCAGTTGTGAACCATCATCAAAATCCAGTTTTAGGACACTTCCATCTCTATAATAAACTTCCTCGTGCTCACTTACAGCTATTCTCTATTTTGACTGCCAGTCCTGGCTAGTACTAACCAGAGCTATGTTATTTTTTAAATACTTTTGTTGGGAAAGCAATCCTGTCTTCTTATGTGTTCCATTGGAGCAATGATCATAAGGATGTTAGGGAAAACTATAGGAAAGCATTCTACCTACAAAAATAATCAGGATGCTTACACCCAGAATACACCCAACTATACTGAGAACAACAAATATTTGGCTATCTATGAGATAATTTCAATGGCTATATTTAAACCTCAAACAGGATCCATGGGGTGGGATCCAATTTTGGGAGGAATCACAGTACCTGAAAAGACATTTCCTAAGTAATTAAAGCCCAGATGGAGCATTGGCAGTTGATAAGTTTACCTGTAAGAGCAACCTGGGCTGTAGTGGAGTTTGTCATCTGTTTTCAAATGGCTCTGAACAACACTGGGAAGAATATACGTGTTTTTGCAACAGGAAAAATAGTAATGACTGTATGTCTCCATATACTGCTTATGCCATTGGTTTACTTAGATGCTTGCATTCTTCACCATTCATTTGCTTCGCAAACATTCAAGGGCTTAGCATGTGGTGGGCACTGGGATAGAATGACTAACAGACTACACAATCTCCCGACTTCACAGAGCTGACAGTTTAACTCTCTGTGATTTGGGAGTTCATGCAAATCAGTAAGAGAACAACAACACCCATGTTATAGCAAAATGGCAGCACATGCCATTGGCCAGAAGTCAAGAGGGCTTTGGAGCCAGAGAGCTACCCGGCCACATATTAGCTTCTCTCACATAATGAGTTGAAACTCTGGAGACCTTGAGATATGAAGAATGTATTTTCATGCGGGACAGAAGTCTTTGGGGACCAGAAGGTAGACTGTGGTGGGCAGAATAATGACTCCCCCCTGCCCCCAACCCCTGCAACGTGTCCATGCTCCAACCTGTGAATACATTACCTTACATGGAAAAAAGAAACTTGCATCTGGATTACAAATGTTGAGGATGGAGAGGTTGTCCTAGATGATCTGAGTGAGTCTGAGCTAACCACATCCATCCTTAAAAGCAAAGAACCGGTCCTGGCTGAAGACAAAAGACCAGAGAGATACAACGTAAGGATCAGGTCCATTGTTTCTGGCTGTGAAGATGAAGAAAGGAGCCCAAGAGCCAAGAGGCCTCTAGAAACCAGAGAAGGCAAGAAAACAGCTTCTCACACAAAGCTTCTGGAAAGGAAAACAGTACTGTCAGCATCCTGTTGTGTCCTGATAAGATCCATTTCGGAATTATGAGCTATTCAACAGTAAGATGATAACTCTGTAGTACAACACTACATTTGTGATAATTTGTTATGGAAGCCATACAAGATGAACACTTCCTATTAGCCAACTTATAAAACCTCTCTAGAACCTTACTTGTAAAATGAAGACAATGGTTCTGGAATTATATCTTATATCTTCATACTTGAATGCAAATGTTTGATGACTTTTCATTTATATGATTTATTCATGTTAGAGCAAGAAGTGCCCTTAGGAATACACCTCCTAATTCAAATTGGTGTGATAAACTGTAAAGTGCTCTGCATTGCGCCTGGTGCCTGAAGACCACTTAGAAAGAGGCTCAAAATGGACCCACCAGAAATCGCTAAAAAGGAGTCAGAGGAAATCCCTCTCAGCACACGTCACAAGGCTCACACTTTGGTCCAGAGCTGGGTTGGCAACAGGAAGATATATATGGACTGAGGCACCTCCTGTCCTTTCTCCTGGCTACAGTTTTTCAAAATGAGGGATTTGAGTTAGAAGATGTATTTCTAAGGGCACTTCTTGCTCTAACATGAATAAATAATATAAATAAATGAAAAGCCATCAAACATTTGCATTCAAGTATGAAGAAATAAGATATTACTGTAACAAAGCTTCACTTTGGTATTCAGAATTTTGGAAGCCTTCACCTTACAGAGGATAAGGCTTGAGCAGACACATTGTTTCCCCAGTAGTTTCTCCTGGTCTAGAAAATATGCAAATACTATATTTTATAAGGACTACAGAAGCAAAATAATTGAAGTTCTATAATATCCAGCCCCGGTGCATGCATTCCCCTGGAATTAAGATCCCAGGCAAAGCCTTCGAGCCTTCACAAAATAATTCCAGAGTTACTTCAGACATCAATCAGGACACTTAAGAGCATAACAAAGAGGTAAAAATCCCCTTTCTAATAGTATTTGGAAGGAGCCACCAAACGTCATTATACTTTTAACTATTTTCTGTTGCAGAGTCCTCAGTGTAAGTAGGAGGAAGTTCTAGGTGTAATGAGAAGGAACTTTGGGGGGAAAGTAACAGGTCAACGAGATGGAGTTTAGGGTATTTTTTGTTTGTTTTTAACATTTTTTTTTTGAGAGCAAGAGAGTAGGAGAGGGGCAGAAGGAGGATCCGAAGCAGGCTCTACACTGTGAGGACAGAGCTTGATGGAGGGCTCGAACTCATGAACTGCGAGATCATGACCTGAGCTTAAATCCAGAGTTGGCCACTTGACTGACTAAGCCACCTAGGCACCCCAATTTTGGGGTTTTGAGTTGCAGGAAAAGTTGCAGGAAAAGTTGTCCCTGGTGGATTCCTAGAATATTTCTGTTCAGCTTGTCAAAGGATAAATAAGGACTTTTTCCTGCCAGGCTGTAGCCATCCCAAAGCCTGAAGCAGTGATCAGGTCTGACTGGAAATGATGGCCTTCCCACAGGAGACTGGGCTATTTTGGGATGCAATGGCCATTCTGGGACAGTGAGGGATCTGGGTTAGGTTTTAAAACCATCCCTGCCTCTGACATAGGTCCATATGCAAGAGGTTGACGACAGCAGAGCCTGGCCTTGGAGGCCCCTTGGGATGCAGCCTGACCTGGTCCCCAGGCTCCTCTGTGTGGCCGGCTCAGCAGCAGAGGCTGCTGTTCTACTGAGGACAGGAGACTGGGCTTCTCCCTTGACTGTTTTTCTAGTTTTTAAAAATTTTTTAAATGTTTTATTTATTTTTGATACAGAGAGAGATGGAACATGATAGGGGGAGGAGCAGAGAGAGAGGGAGACACAGAATCAGAAGCAGGCTCCAGGCTCTAAGCTGTCAGCACAGAGCCCAACGCGGGGCTCGAACCCACAAATGTGAGATCATGACCTGAGCTGAAGTTGGATGCTCAACCGACTGAGCCACCCAGGCGCCCCTCAACTGCTTTTCTGATGTCTCTCTCCTCTCCGTCTCCAGGGAGTCTGGCACTGGGATGTTCCCAGCTGGGCTGCTCTCGGCCTGTCTGAAAATGAACTTGGGTAGCTTAGTATGTTCACCTTTCCCTGGTCTGAAATACTAAAGTTTTGGCTCTTTGCTTGTTGTCTTGGAAAAATAAACAAAAAATAAATTGGGCTTTTAAAGACAATCACGTCAGGGGCGCCTGAGTGGCTCAGTTGGTTAACTCGCTACTTCAGCTGAAGTCATGATCTCATCCTTCATGGGCTCTGGGCTGACAGCTCAGAGCACAGATCCTGGGTCTCCTTCTCTCTCTGCACCCCCACCTCACACTTGTCTCTCAAGAATGAATAAACATTAAACATCCTTTTGTGAAAAAGAGTAAAAATAAAATAAAATAATATAAAACAGATAATCTCATGAAAGCCGGGAGGACATGAGTGTTCTTGGTCTTATACATAATTCTTGGGAATATGAACCCATTAAATTATTTAATGGGCAAGCTGATAAAATCGGTTGTATAAACTGTGTGTAGCCTTTGGCCCAGTGATCCCTTATCCAGGAATATATCCTAAGGAAATAATCATAATAAATTTATTAAGTTATATGGAAAAAGGTATGAATTGCAACATGGTTTATTCTAGTAAAAGAAATGGCAACAACCTAAATGCTCATCATCAGGAGACTGATTAAATATATTTTAACACCACTACACAAATGTACTATTAGTCAGAGCTTAAAAATTCAAAATATTTGTATGTATATTGTGTGCTGATTATATTAATATTTATGTAAATACTTATAGAGAAAGAGATTCAGTAAGATGCTTAGTTTATAATTTTAATTAAAAAGGCATGTTAGGGAATAATAAGTATAATAAGTCATTTCCATAAGGAATACTTATATTTCTCTATTAATTAAAATAAAGTTAAAAGGTAGTCTCCAAAACATTAACAGGATTAACAAAAAGTAATAATTACATTGCCATTATAATTAGCAAAAATTATTGTAGTAATAATAGATCTGTCAGTCACATTACATCCCTCAGTCCTAGAAGCAGACCCTGGTCACTGGGCTGGAGGGGACTTGGGGAAGGGGTGAGGAAGACACAGATGTAAAACTGTCCTGGGAACAAGGTTTAAGAAAGAAAGGAGTCCAGTAGCTCCCAAAGGAGAGGACGTAAGATGTAAGACTGTGCTTTAGCAACCTTCCAGGGGACACAAGGTGCCACCAAGTGTGCCTGCCCAGAGGCTAGAGGGATAGGGCAAGGCTCCAAAGCTCTTGGAGGCAAGGACGATCAGAAATCCTTACATTGCAGGTTGGATTCTTTTTATTCTTATTATATCTTCCAGATGCCTCCTCTTTATTCTTTTATGTTTTATCCTTATACTTGTGATGGATTAAAAATGGCCAAAATTCTTTGCCACTTCACCCTGTAGAGTCTACATCACCTCCACATGACACTGAGCTTGGCCATGTGACTTGCTTTGGCCAATGGGCTATGAACAAACATGGCTCAAGCAGAAGCTTGATAGGTACTTATGCACTAGCGCTTGTCCTCATGGAACTCTGCCTTGAGGGTGCCCTGCTGAGAGCAAGAGGTCAGTCTCCCGGAGGTGGAACGGCCATGTAGACGAAGACAGAAGTACCCAGGCAGCATCAGCTCCCAGACATATGTTCCAGGTCACCTCGGACTACCCAGCCATTCTATCCCATTCCTTAATCGCAGGCCCAGGAGAGACCAGCAGAAGAACCGTAAAATCCTAAGCAACAATAAATAATCTTTGTTTGAAGTTCGAGGTGTTCGGTTACACAGCCATAGGTCATTGATACAGTGGTTATTCATGTTCCTTTTGCAAACTCCAATCAGTCCCAGCTGTGCTCTGGAGTAACAACAGTGATCATAAAAGCAGAGATTAAAATGGAACTTAGCAGGGCTGGGGCCAGAGCACTGGTCATTGACCACCATCTCCCAAATTCAGATAAAGAATGCTCTTCCAGAGCAACTTCCTGCTCAAATCCTGAGAGAATCTTTAAAAAGAATTATGATCTTAAAGACCATCTTACCCTATAGGGAATCACAGGACACGTTTATCTGATTCCTAAGCAGAGAAAAAATAACCATCACTTAATAATAGCAAGAAGATTGGATAACCTTTCAGGATCACATGCAAAGCAAGAGGCCTGCAATAGGTATTATTACTGTGTCAGCAGTGCAGGTGGAGGGAGTGAGCCTCAGAGCAGCGGAGTGACTCACCCAAGCTCACACAGCCAGTGAGTTGCAGAGCCAGGCTTCCAACTCAGATCTGTCTGAGCAGAAAGCCCTTACTCTGAGGCATTACTCAATACTTCCTCACAGATTTTATGCTAAGTTCCTTTTATTTTCCTGAGCAATCCCCTCCGATGGGAAATGAGTCACTTAAATTTCTGAGTTTGGGTTTTTTTCTATGTACAACTGGAGAGATGGCAGTGCCCATCCTATCAGGCTTTGACAAGAACCAGTGAGATGGCATGTCAGGGCTTGTAGACTCATCGCCTGGCCTTGAATGGGCCATGGGAGCCGGTTGACATGGAAGGAAGTCTGCAGTGATGGAAGCTGCAACATCAGTCCTTTTGAAGGGCATGTAAGTGGCTGGTCTGGTGACATCAGCCCCTGAGAGAAGAGCCATGTTTCCATCCTTGACTTAGACCAGCAATCTGATCTCTACAACTGTGTCCCTCAGACACAGTAGATCCCTTCCTGTGTGGATCACTGGGACACATGTCTTTGGCTTTGAGACAAAGGGATAGAGAGAGACACCAAGAATCACTCCCACCACAACTAATGGAGGTGCCATTCTTTGCTTACCAGGGTCCTTGTCAGCAGCTGCAGGATCTAAATTCAGTGAGGGGCACCTAGGTGGCTCAGTCAGTTGAGTATCCAACTTCAGCTCAGGTCATGATCTCATGGTTCATGGGTTTGAGCCCCGCATCAGGCTCTGTGCTGACAGCTAGCTCAGAGCCTGGAGCCTGCTTCAGATTCTGTACCTTCCTCTTTTTCTGACCCTCTCCTGCTCACGCTGTCTCTCTCTATTTCTCAAAAATAAATAAAAAACAGTAAAAAATAAAAAAAAATTCAGTGAGCCCCCATGGGTGACCAATGCAAGGACCCACCTGCAGTCACCCTGCCAGCTCTTGCTGGTCAGCAGGAGACAGAAACTGTCACCTACTCACTCCCACCCCCTTTCCATTTCTGCTCTCCAGATGAACAGACTAATTAGAAGAGAGTAGGCGTTTGTTTTAGAGATTACAACACGTGCATTATCACCTATCTCATACCCAGGAGCCATTCTTCACAGGAGACTGAAGCCTGGAGTTTGTGAGGAGGCATCCAGAGTGCCCACATGTCTGCTCTGGAGATGAAACCCATGCATGTTAAATGCCATCAAGTTTGCTCTTCAGC
Organism: Suricata suricatta; assembly: GCF_006229205.1. Lineage (NCBI taxonomy): Eukaryota > Metazoa > Chordata > Mammalia > Carnivora > Herpestidae > Suricata > Suricata suricatta. The sequence continues at coordinate 152,080,588 of NC_043703.1, forward strand.
AGACGATTCAACTGTCATCAGCAGGAAAGTTTTCAGCTAACACCTTCCCTCCTCCGAAATGTGGAAGGACTTTGGGAAACGGAAAGATTGATTCTTTTTTATTTTCTTCTTTCATAAAACTTCATGCTCTGTTTACCACCCACCTACTGCTCCTCATTCTAAAAATGTAGAGAAGGCTATTATCAATCTATTAGTGTCCAAATGTCTATTGGAATCACCATGATTTTGAAGATCGAAATAAAATTGGCTTTACTTCTGTGCTCACCTTGGGGTGGTTCAAAGCTCTCCCAAGACAATGGCAAATTCCCAGGGCCCGCCTTATGCCACTTCTATTCCAATTTCCTTGTCCCTGTGCACCTTATCCCCACTGCCTTCTTGTTTATCACTCTCTACCTCCCTCCACTCCAGCAATTCTCTTCCCTCTGCTCCCCTGACCCAAGACATAAATTATAACCCTTCTCTGCCCCTTGTGACAGTTGTGTGTGGTAAACTTTTCTTAACCAGCGGGGCGGAGAGCAGGAGATCATGCACAGATAGAGAAATCAAACTTTCCTGTTCAAAATTCTTCTGTCAAGCCTTCCTTAGGGAATGTTTCACTGGTCATGTATAATCGTAATCTCTTGCTAAATGTAGTCATCTATTTTGGGGGGCCAGTCCCAACTCCAAATTCTTTTCAGTGTCCTATGCAGGAAGTCAAGTGCTCTCGCCCTCTCTTGTCTCTCTAAAGAAGAGACCTCAAAATCAGGGTTATGCGGGAATGTTTCCCAACAAGGATATGCGTCTCCTGGGGAGAAAAGCTCCAGTGTAGGAACCATGGGGTAATTCTTCCTAAGGGCAGCTGCCCTGGGGAGGGAGAAGCCCTGAACTAGGACCAGGAGACCCATGTTTAAATCACTTACTCTCTCCAAGCGTCTCCCTTCTTCTGGGAGATGTTTCTAATGAATCCCTCCTAGGTCTCATATTAGGGGATGAGTAGAATTCAGAAATGACAATCGAACACCAGGCCATTTGTGTCACAAAGAGCATTGTGTCACAAACTGACCTCACTCCCTGGCACTCACCCTTCAGTTGAGAGAAGAGGCAGACAGTGAGGGTACCAGAGCCAAAGGAAGGTGGCATCCCTGCTGGCTGGGAGGGAAGGGCAGGCTTCCAGAGGAGCTGGACTGGGGTTCAAGCTGAGCTCTGAAGAGTATGAGGAGAGGATCAGCAAGGCCCTTCAGGCAAGGATGAGGATGGGAAGGTGGGATGAAATGTCCAGATGCCAGCAGATAAACTCAAGGTCTATCTAAGGCTCCTTAAAATAGAAGTTCAGCAACTTTTTTTTTGATAATCTGATGAAACTTCTGGGTCCTATACACAGAATATTTCACACACAATTTCAGGAGGCTCACTGACTCTCAGACTCCAAGAAAAATGTTTTGTTTTTCAAAGCTCTATTCTGTTTTCAGTCTTGTATCCCATTCTCCCCTTTAGAGTCAAAACTTTTCAACCAAGGATGCATGTATGTTGATTTTTCCTGGATTCTGTCTATCTTCAGGAGTTACTGGGGTTTTAGGTAGCCAAAGAAATGAGACCCCTCTTTCTTGTCCACATTCAAAACCCATTAAGAGAGATAAAAAGGAACCAAGTAGATGAGGCTCAATATGTCATCTTAACTCCTGATCAAAGTTATTTTTGGGGGCACTTGAGTGGCTCAGTCGGTCAAGTGTCTGACTTCAGCTCAGGTCATGATCTCACGGCTCTTGAGTTTGAGCCCCACGTGAGGCTCTGTGCTGACAGCTCAGAGCCTAGAGCCTGTTTTGGATTCTGTGTCTCCCTCTTTCTCTATCCTTCCCTGGCTCATGCTCTGTGTCTCCCTCTCACTCAAAAATAAATAAGCATTAAAAATTTTTTTTAAGTTATTTTGTATGGTATGGCTTAGAAATGTGATAACAATGAACTTTCTAATACTCCCTGTTTCCAAGTCAGATCTTGGACCAACACACTGGAGGGGAATGTTGAGTTTCCAGAGCAACCATGGGTAGCCAGGACCACAGCCATGCACTGCTTGAGAAGAGTGGATTCTACTTGCTTAGGAGTTTTGATACATTCTCTCTACCTAATTAAGGAATATGTACCAATGACTGTCTCTTAGTAATCAAGATATTCACTTGACTTCATCAGGGAGGAATAAGACCCAGAGCAAGAGACCTAAAACACTTGGCTGAAATCTCTCCTCATTAGACAGAAGAGTGGGGATAGATGCATATTCTCCAAGAAGGGACCATTCTCCTTCTTTCTTTCTTACCTTCAATTATTCACTCATTCAGTAGGTATGCACTGAATTCCTAATATGTTCCTAATTACTGTGCTTAGCTCTAGGGATATGATGATAAGGAAGAGACATTGTATCTGTCATCCTGGAGCCTTTTGACTGAAAAATAAGCTAGGCATTACACAGCCAGTCCTACTAATAATACATATCACTCACTGTGAGGTGACACCAATGATTGATGGGTATTTGGTGCTATCAGGATGTGCAGCAAGTGGCCTGTCCAAGCTAAATCAGCAAGCACTTTCCCAAGCAATGCTTTGGCTGCCAAGAATGTCCTAAGTCTTTGCATTAACTCCTCTTCTTTCTTACACCATCACTGAGAGTGGACTTGTGGTCCTAGTATATGCTTTGGTATCACTCTAAGACACAACATCTTAAACCTTCTTCAGTTCCAAATAAGTAACCATCTTAAATCTTAAAGACTATAACTATTATGCCCAACCCTCAATGGGCAACATTCAGTAGAGATGGGTAACTTTCCTCAATTCTCCTCCCAGAGATGGTTTACCAAAAACTGTGTGACATAGAGGTATTAAGATTCTACAGAGAACTGAGATTTTCTTGTCTTGGTTACAAAGTCAGAAGACAAGCACATAGAAGTAAAAATGAATTGATGAGGGGCACCTGAATGGCTCAGTCAGTTAAGTGTCTGACTTCAGCTCAGGTCATGATCTTCCAGTCTTTGAGTTCAAGCCCCATATCAGGCTCTGTGATGACAACTCAGAGCCTAGAGCTGCTTCAGATTCTATGTCTCCCTCACTCTCTGCCCCTTCAATGCTCACAGTCTGTCTCTCTCTCAAATAAATAAACATTAAAAATTTTTAAAGTGAAATAATGACACTTGTAAATAAAAATTTTAATCAATAAAAAACACAAATGATTATAATAAACATTTTCTGGCTAATGGGCCATCAGTGATTATAAAGACTAATATAGCACAAATAATTAGTTGAAAACAATTCTATGAAGGCAGATCAATAAAATATAGAATCATGAATCAATTAAAATATGGATATGAAACAATATGCATGGAAATATCAGTCTGATTATGAAATCATAACACAGGTTAATTCTGAAGGATATGCTTCCAAAGAAATAGAAAAGAGATCCAGCACACAGCCTCCCCATACCTCTTCTAAATGACAAAAATCAAAGGTAAACAGAAACTGGGAACCAAGGAGAATTGCCCACTGAGGACTGGACAAGGCTGAGCTGTCCTGCATTACTAAGTCCAGACTCAGTGAGACAAAGACAAAGGCACTGAGCAAGCTAGTTAGGAAGTCAGGGAGTGTCCATCATGGTTGAGGGCAGGATATTAGGATATCACACTGGAGGTGACATTGCATAGAAAAATTCAAGAAGAAAGAGAATCCATGGAAGAGTCTGGGACCCAAGATGAGCCAAAGAAAACCAGCAAAGTTTGGGAGTTCAGATTCAGATGCAAATGGCCCTGTGCAGTTTCATTTGACAGTGTTTGTTTATGTCAGCACCCTTTCAGAAGCCCTCAGGCCCTTCTTTACATTCCCTCAAGTACATCTGTAACATTTTTAAAAGAAAGCACATTGGTTCTGGAGCCTAACAGATACCATGTGACAAGATACTGGGAGAAGGCACTCTGGCTTGTCAAACAAGAAGAGAGCAGATGCAAACAGACCTTGAGATACAACATAAAAGAAAATGCAGGACAAATGGAATTTATTGAAAGCATTCCATTAGCCACAAATGTAACCAAAGCAATATGAACAGTACTTTTCTTTTTATACCTAAATAGGGAAACTGAATCAAAGAGGTGAGTGTGAGATCGTGAAGGGACTGGTAGTGGCCAAGAAGTAGAAATGAAATTGATTGATCAAAGACACAATTCTCTTAAAAATGATTTATGCCACTAGGTCAATGAAATATAGAATTCTGAGTTGCCTGCTTTTGCACTAGATCTTGAAAGTCTTTAAAATTTCCACTCTTTCCCCTATTCCCCCCATCTTGTACCCAAATATCCCACTGTAATTAAAATATATATATACACATACACACATACACAAGCACATATATATATCTTAGTCTGATGAGTTCTTAGGTTTGGGTCAGGTAAAGAGAATGTGGTTTATAGTTCCTCAAAACCACCAGTTCAGTCATTATTCAGAAGTAACAACTGGGATATATTCTACTGTTGGGAAATAATGGGTTTTGAAAACACAATAACATTCAGTGGCCCAACAGCTGGGATGTTTTATAACTGGGGAATAAAAACATCTATTACTTCACTCTAAGAGACTCAGGAGCTGTATATCTTGCCATATATTCTCGGTATCATAACTTGAAACTACTTGCCTGACTCAAAGTTCCAAAGAACTCCAGAACACATATCATAGAAACAAAAACTACTTATGTTCCAGTTGTCAGAGACCTCCTACATCAGACTCCCACAGTTCAGAAGGCAAAGTCATGAACCTATATATGTAGACTTTTGTAAGCCCCTAGAGTTAAGGTCTCTCCAAAATTTCCAAAAGAAATGCAATACATTTTAGTATCCAACATTTGTACTTTCTTTGGGAGAGAAAAAGAAATGGATATAGAATATCAGTTGTCTCCAGTTCATAATAAGCCATCTAAGTACTTTAAAAGTCTTTTTTTTAAATTTTTTAATGCTTGTTTATTTTTGAGAGAGAGAGAGAGAATGAGCAGGGGAGGAGCATGGAGCATACATAGAGAAAGAGAGGGGAACACAGAATCTGAAACAGTCTCTAGGATCTGAGCCATAGGCACAGTGCCTGATGCAGGGCTCAAACCCACCAACTGTGAGATCATGACTGGGGCCAAAGTCAGATGCTTAACTGACTGAGCCATCCAGGCACCTTGCCATCTAAGAACTTTAAGACTTCCTTCAACTTTTCACACCTGATTTATTCTTAAATTAAAACAGCTTTCAAGGAAATGTCTTTGTTCAGATTTATCTTGGAATGACACACTGTTTTTAAATGCAGCGGGGACACAGTGAAACTAGCGCATCCGTACACCGCGAGAAGCAGCTCAGGTCTGCACAATCCCTATCTCATCCATGAGATTGTTATCCTTTTCTTCTACCGCTTTCCGTTTAGAACCTTCTCTTGATTTGGAGGCCTTGGGATTGCATCTGCAGCATTCCCACTATTTACGTGAGATAAGATCCTCAAGATGCCATTTGAACTGGTTTTACTAGATGCGAGAGGACTGGGGACCCAATCCGAGCGGATAGGAAAGTACCAGGCAAATAGAGATGGCTATAAAAAAATAAAAAATAAAGAAGAGCAAGGGAAGCAAAGTAAAACAATAATATGACATAACAAGAAAAACCATAATAATCTTGTAAATAAAATGAAGAAACCTAATGATAGGAAGCCATCAGAATCACCAACATGAAAATTAATTTACTTCAGTTGAAAATTAATTTACTGCAGTTATAATTAAATGTGTTTATTTTAGCTAGTTCAAAAAGTATTAAGATACATATATCTAAGATGCTTGAATTCATACACAAATATTCATGTTATCAAAAGTTTGTCTTTCTACCTAGAAAGGAAAGGAAGAGAAGACTCAGGTAGGAGGTGGGGAGAGTGAAGGAGAGAGTGGGAGGGAAGAAAGGGTTGGGAGAAAGACCCTTTGGTTCACCTAGATAACAGGTAGTCATTCCTGATACTTAGCTGAATGATTTTGCACCTTTCTGGCCAGAGAGGATCCTTGGATAGAAATGTCTTAGACCTATAATTGCAACAGCAAGCATATGTTCTAAAATTATAGATGCTGCATGTCATTATTTCACCGCACTCATAAGACTTTGCATTCAAGAAGAAACATTTCTCCAAGAAGTTCAGGGAGTTTTATAAAATTTACTTCTAACCAACCAGTGTAGTAGGCATAATAAACCACTGTTAACAGAGAGTATTCTCAGTGTGCAGGTAGAAATTTGTTTAAAGAATGGAATTAGATATATACTTCTTGATTTCTCCAGAAAAGCCCTATTTAAATATAAGACTATTGAATAAATGTTTTTGCAGAAGCCATGCCAGATTTTTAAAATAACTTATTTTATTTCATTTTTATTTTATTTTAGAGAGAAAGACAGAGCACACATGGGGGAGAGGGCAGAGAGAGAGGGGCAGAGAATCCCCACACAGGGCAGGGCTTGATTCCACAACCATGGGACCATGACCTGAGCCAAAATCAAGTCAGAAGCTCAACCCACTAAGCCACCCAAGTGCCCCATTCATGCCAGATTTCTTTTTAAAGAAAGAAAAATAGGGTCCTCTTTAGATTCCCTATGGGTTGGTTTCTGAACATGTTTGATACAGAGAAGTGCCAAACACCTAAGTAAATGAAACTAGAAGCATTTTTAAAAGCAAAACTAACTATATCAGATAGTCCCTGTTTGCACAGTCAGGCCTGTTTCCCATCCTCTGTCATTCCCAGGAGGACAACTTCCAAGATGCGCCTCTGGAGCTCTTTGCCTTCTGATTTCCTATCGGGTTCAGCCATGAGGTGAAGGCCACCAGTGGACTGTCAGAGGGTGGAAGCAGAGGCAGTTGGGGTGTTTATTTCCCTACTCATTCCTACAGCCACAGCTCCCACCCCATCTGTGGTTTCATACTTGGCTCTACTTTGCCCCGGACTGAGGATGGTAATGGCTGGTTCCCACTGTTGCTAGTTAGTTCCTCAGTGTCATCATCCTTTATTAGCATCTTTAACACCGTTCACTCCTCTAAGAATAGGCTAGTTACTCACTGCCCTTCAATTTGTCCTTCAAGGGTGCTTTCTTGTCATGACTCTTGACTAAACCAAGTGACTTGGATGGGTTTGATCTTGGCATCAGAGTTGTGCCAAGAGAAGAGTGCCACTGCTATGCTTGTCTTTCTGAGATCAGGTTTTTCTTTTCCAAAGGAGGAGAAAAACACTCTCATTGTGCAGAAATCAACAATAATGATATCTACTCCAAAGATAGTGTCTGCTGACTTGCAATCTGGGTGCGGCTGTGAGCAGAGAAAGACAGAGGAAGAGGGGTGGGAGGAGAAAGAGGGGAAGGGAGAGAAGGAGGAAAAGGGGAGTGAAAGTGGGAAGAAGAGAGGGAGGGAGGGAGGGAAGGGGAGTTGGGAGAATGCTCTGCAGAAGCACTGGGGGGGGGGGCTAGAGCACCTGGAGTACAGACAGACACTAGGAGTATGAGCAAAGAAGGTGGAGGGAGAAGAAGATGTGGGTAACTTAGAAGAACCAGGTGCCCTAGAGACCGTGATGGCAACCTTATCTGCCATTAGAAGTCTGCAAGTCCCTGCCACATGCTTGCCAGGGGCACAGACCCTGCCAACAGTAAGAGCCAGTTCATTCCAAAAGATCAGTGGGACAATGAGGGAGTCATCCAAATGGAAGGGAGGGTGAAGTAAGCGTGGTCAGCCCCTCTTGGTTGAAAGACTGACAATAATTCCTTAGAGATGAGAAAGAACAAACTTGGATTCAACTCAATCTTCTACAGTTCACTTAGAGGTGAAATGTCAGACACCATAATTAGTGAAATAATTCAATTAAACAGTCAGCAAATCTAGTTAGAATGGAATCTGTAGCATCCTGAGTGGGGTTTTCTCAAGCTGTATGTGGTTGGTCTTAATAGTTCTCTTTTTAGGACCCAGAGAAGCTACACTTTCATATATGAAATTATCTGATGCCAGGTGGATGTGGCCAAACATCTGTTTACTTAGTGGGTGCCTAGGTGGGAGAAACTGCCCAGCTCACTTGACAGAGAGGGGTGAGGGATAGAGCACCGACCTCTGAATACAGAGAGTTACATTTTCATGAAAAGGAGAGAAGGAAATAAGAAAATTATAAAAGTTTAGAGCAAGAAGAAGCCATAAGTATCTTCTGTTCCAATTTTCTTTACCTGTTATTTTACATATGAGGAAACTGAGGTTCCATAAGAATTAGGGACTTGTCCACTTTTAGAGGTCCAACAGTAGAATTCAGGTCTCTATACTCCCAGAATGTTCCTGCTCAGGCAGGATAGGCAGCCAGGATGGGAGCTAATTCTCTGGGCTCACCCCTCGGGGCAGCTGGCAGGATTTCAGGCTCTCACAAATAAGGGGAGCTCTAACAAGGGGAGTGTCCATGTTTCTTCAGTCTATATCATTGTGTGGGCACGTTGTTCACATTTGAGAGTATATCAACAGGGGATACACCTTTTTCTTTTCACCAATAAAAATCACAAGTTACTTGTAAAGTCACCAATAGACCTTCTTTTAGATTTATACACATGGAAAAATACCAATGTCTAGGCTCAAACCTGCCTCCTTTCTGGAAGCCACTTAGTTGCCTTGTTTGCTTGTAAGCAATTTGGCTGGTGGACCAGAGATCACTCTTTGAATCCGAATAATATTTAATGGAACACATTCTTGTTTCACAAAAATAGTTTACAAAATAACCGTTCAGAAGGGAAGCCATTCTCACTGGAATGTTTACAAATCAATTTCCCCACAATCACATTGCTGGACGTCCCTTGCCATCTATGACATCTCCGCGTAGATTCCCCTGTCCCTGAGTCTGGAAAGGGAAGGCAGTGGCTGCATGTGTTCTGACTGCTGGGACAGCTGGAGATAATGGATAGACCAAGCTATTCATATAAGACATAATGGCTTCTAACTGATAACATTTATGCTACTGATTTCTGGGTTTTCTTCACATGGGATGAACCATTTAGAGAGAGAGGTAACAGCTAAGAAGAAAGTCTGAAATTTGTAAATACCAATGGCTGTGCTCTCTCAAATTGCTTACATGAACCAAATGTCTATCGGAACCAATATAGTGAGAGAATAGTAGGAAAAGGACAGGTCATACTAGTGGAGTCTAGAAACAAATTTCCAGGTAGACCCTTGGTATTAGGTAAAGCCAGGATTCTGACTGAAGGATCAGGCCATGTAGCCAAGGATGAGTTCAGAGGTAGATTCAAAAGGCAGAAATAAGTTGATAAGTAAAGAGGAAGATAGATTCAATACAGATAGCAAAAATCTCAAATTAACAGTCTAAGGTCTGTACTACCCCTCTAAGCGGTCATGATCAGGGATTGTTGACAACACAAGAGAATTATGGGTAACTTTCCAGAAATATGGCAGCAGATAGAAGAAAATCAGTCCTGGGAAGTCTCTATACTCTATACCTTTCTAGCAAGGAAAAGGGGACACTAGTGCTTTTCCCACCTTAGCCTTTCTTTGGCTATTTCTGTGGGTTTAAGGTTGTTGAAACAGGTGTTGATTACCTGATTCCATAGCTTAGGAAACCAAGACCAGTGAGGCAAAGTGATTTACTTAGGACCACCCAGCCAAGGAATGTCTCCTCTTGAACTACAGCCAAGGTCTTGTAATAGCAGTGAGGCAGAAAAAGCATAAGATAAGTTTAGGTGCGCCTGGGTGACTCAGTCAGTTGAGCGTCCGAGTGAGTCTTGGTTTCAGCTCAGGTCGTCATCTCATGGTTCTTGGGTTTGAGCCCCGTGTGGGGTTCTGTGCTGACAGTGTGAAGCCTGCTTGGGATCCTCTCTCTCCCTCTTTCCCTGCCCCTCCCCTGCTTGCAATGTCTCTGTCTCTCAAAGTAAATCAATAAACTTAATTTTTTTATTAAAAAAAGATAAGTTTTTAAAACATTGGTCTTTATTTTGCTGCTTGGACTAACCCTTTCATCTCCTCAATGTCCTCATCTATAAGATGGAATTAACAACAACTATTTCATAGGATTGTTTTAAGAATTAGATTAAATAAAATAATTTGTGTTTAAACTATAAAGCAATACATTATACAGATATAATGCTAGATCTGTCTACTTCATTGCCATAGCTTTTCAGAGAGAGAACATAACTACATAGTTGCAACTTGGCAGGAAATTTTCAGATAGCAAAAGCCACAAATTTCAAAACAAATTTTTTCCTTCCACTCAAAAAAGAACTATATCGGCAAATGATAACATATTGACCACCTACTATGTGTAGCCCCACCACGTGCTACACAAAGTCATGCATTCTGACCGATGTCATAAATACATGATAGCCTTCTCATGAACAGCCAAAATACAGCTACAGCAGAAAATGGAATGACGACAGTATCACGTTTTATCTCAACATGAAATGTGACCCCAAAGTCTCTGAACATTTCTCAGAGTGGTGAAAATCAGCCTTTGTAGACATTCCCAGGCTTAGATCATTGATTCCTTTGAACGCTCATTAGACAGAGATCTATGACACAGCCCATATATACAGCAGGGTATCTGTCAAGTTGCTAATGGCTTAAACAAGGAATCTTGGTATTTCATGAATCTAAAGCTTAACAGGTTCTATTTTTTATATTTTCCTCATGCCACAGCATCACCATTATCTCCATTAGTCACAGGCATCATATTGAGATGTGCTTTTTTTTTTTTTTTGTATGGGGAGTTTACACATTTCTCACCATCAGAGAGCAAAAACAAAGAGTGGCTTTGGTGTATCTCACAATGCGTATAGCAAAATAGCTTTATTACTAGTTTGAGGATCTGAAGACTAGCTTTCCAAATCCCCCAGCCTCTCCTCATGGCTCAGTACAATTGAGTAATCTCAACAATAAGCACTTCAAAACACATTTCAAAATGTCAAAAAAATAATTGGATATCATGTACAGAAAGAAAAAAGATAGAAGTTTTTTTTACCAATTGCCCCTTCTTTTATCCTCTCATGATGGACCCGGAGTTGAAGGACACTTTTGTGGCCTGACCATTTCTTCCCTCCTGAGGCAGAGATTGAGGTGACAGTCATGACTCTCTGAATGTGATTTGGTGGCTTCTATATCTCTCCGTATTTTAGGCTGCTGATTTCCCACATGGAGCCATGAGGAGTCCACGTGTGTCTCCCATTGTCACATGAGCAAGTGGAGTCCTGCTTTAGACTTTCGTGTTCCTGCCCCCACCCCCTGTTCCTACATGGGTGTCTCTCACTGGATCATCTTTTAACCCTCAGCCAAAAGAGGAGGGTCTGATCAGTACTGGCTCAACTGCTCTTTCCTACCTCGAGACTGTCTGCTTCTAGTCACACTACAAATGAAAGCAAATTGGTCTCAGGTCAGATCAGGTCTTAGGATCCACCATAAAATTATCTCTAATTCATTATAAATTTTATTTAATTTTTAAAACATTCTTTAACATTTATTTATTTTTGAGAGACAGAGAGACAGATCATGAGCAGGGGAGGGAAAGAGAGAGAGGGACATACAGAATTGGAAGCAGGCTCCAGGTTCTGAGCTGCCAGCACAGAGCCCGACTCGGGGCTCAAACCCACGAACCGTGAGATCATGACCTGAGCCAAAGTCAGACGCTTAACTGAGTGAGCCACCCAGGCGCCCCTAGTTCATTATAAATTTTAAACCAAAACACAGAATATAACCCTAAACATAAGCAGCTATAACCTTTAATGCTTTTCCAAGGGTCATAATCTTAACAACAGTCTGTAGAGATTTTCCTTACACAGCCTGGCAAGTGCTTTCCTTTTCCCCACCAGTCCCATCCTTTAAGCTAATAACAAATGGAATTTTATAAAACCCTATAAGAAGAAGAAAAAAAAAGTCAACCGTTGCTCCTGCCCTAACCAAAAGCAAAACAAAACCAAAAACATGATGCACTGAATTAGTCAAATTCTTAACTCTTTTTTGAGGGTGTGCACATGAGAGCCTGACTGCAAATGCCCCACCCAGCCTGGCAGAAAGGAAGCAGCCTGCAATGACAATGGGGGAGTTGACTGTCCATCCCTACAGCTGTCATAGGAATTTCCCAACTGGAAACGAAACCCCGGCCTCAGGGCTGCTGCAGGATCTCAGACAGTGCCCTGCACAAAGACGTCCCCTGAGAGGCAAGGACCTCAAATCACAAACTTCCTCTCTTAAACCCAGAAAAGGTTTCTTTTTAAATTCACTCAAAGACCCTATTATTTGGCAAAACTTGCATCCACGGGGCTGTCTGGCTGTCCTCATGTGGGACCAAGAGAACGAGAGACCCCCATCCTCCCTGTCTGGGTGCTCTCACTCTGCTCCGCCACCTCTTCTGATTAGTCTCTCCTGAGGAAGGAGAAGTTCGAGAGGAAGGAAGGAGAGAGTGATGGAGGGCAGAGTGCAAGGTATATAGTTTTTGCTCAAAACTGATAAGGGTTAGGTCCAGCTATATGCAGCCCACCCTGGCCAGTTTCCTACAATGTGCCATGTTGACCTTGGCAAACGAACCGTCAATGTTGTATCTGTCTCCAATCAGAGGCTGAATGGGATGCAGCTTCCTCTGGCTGTTAGCGTCAAAGCCCAGCTAACCAATGTTCCCCAATGTTCTCTGCACCACTCCCAAGCATATACACAGCCCTCCCTTCTTCTTGCCTGTAGGTCTAGTGTAGAAACTCAACTAGGTTTAAGAGGGATGGCAGAAACCCTCTGACAAGGTCCAGTATTCTTCCCTATCTACACGAGGTATTTGCAAACCTGTACTCACCTCTCTCTCTTTCAGGGAGTGATCTAAAACGTGACCATGTTCATTTGGTTTACACGGTCTTCCCGGATCTGCCTCTGCCAGCCTGACTCATCAGCCTTACACGTTAACACAGACAACATGAACAGTTGCAATGGCCAGGGCCACAGGAGTGAAAGTGGGGGGCCCTTACCAGTGACCACGTGATAGCAGTCCAGGATCCTTCACTTTGACCCAGGAATAAATATAGTTCACTTTTTGGAGACCAGCAATTTGACTGAAATATGGCCAACTGTGTTAAAAATGTCATCTATTTTTAACAAAACTGATAACACTGGAGTGAAACAGACATTCACTGAAATGAAAAGTCCTCAGACATTGTCATCCTGGGGACTCGTCCCCCATCTTGCTATCTCTTTCATGTGCACATTCTCAGCTTGCTTTGTCCTGAGCTTCCTTGGAGAGTAGCTCCTGACTTTCCCAGATGAGGAGCTCATACCTAGAAGGGAAGAGATTTGCCTAAGGTCACAGCGCAGGTGAGCAGTGGGATCTGGGACCCTGCTCTCCTGACCACTAGCTCAGTCTTCTTTCCACCACATTGTGATACCACTGGAGAGGAATGCATGGTTCGATTCTGCAGAAGCAGTGCTTCTCCCAACTGGACAGCAGTCATGTTTTCCATTACTGCCAGACACAAATACTGTTCAGATAGCTCCTATGGCTTATGATCTTTTTCCTCTGTGAATGTACCCCTGTCTTTATTGCCCATATCACATGCTGACACACAGGAAAGTACCATGATGCAATCTGGGGTATACCTCTGCTCGAACAGCATGTGTTCTAGAGGGTAGTCTATCTGCTTCCAACGGCCTGATGGTCTCAATTTCCTGGGACACCTTATCATTAGCTTTCAAACATTACAACCCTGCATTTTATATCTATCTTCATGTAAATATTTTATATCCTTGTAGTAATTTGTTAAAATGAGAGCTAAGTGGATTAAATCTGTATCTTCATAACACTTTTCTAGTAAACCAATCCCAAACTCAGGAAAATGATCCTTTGTTAAATAATGAGTTCACATTTGTAATACAGAAAAAAACAATCAATAATATAACACAATCTTGTTTACCCTTTCACCTTAGAATTAAAATTGAGGGTTGATGGGGGTGGGAGAGAGGGGGAAATGAGTGATGGGCATTGAGGAGGGCACTTGTTAGAATGAGCACCGAGTGTTAAGTGATGAATCACAGGAATCTATCCCCAAAACCAAGAGCACATAGTAACATACAGTGTTAGCTAATCTGACAGTAAATTATATTTTAAAAAACAAAATAAATAAAAATAAAAAAGAGAAATCAATCATTGTGCTTCCAAAATCTGACCGAAAAGAAAATTTGCAAAGTTGGAAATCTCCAAAGGAATGGTGATAGTTATGTGTATATCAGGTTCTATGGGAGTTTCATGGTGACAAGAAGAACAAGGCAGAACCCAGGAAGAATTTAGTTTAGTATCACTGCTGCTAAGCAAAATCAAGGGTCCTGAGGTCGGTAGCTCCAGGGGATCAGCAGTTTTTTACAACTGTGCTTATCAGTAAGTGCATCACATCTCTCAATACCCTCCTTGTTACAAGTCCTGCAGTGATTAAGATTAGATACAACTACACAAAACAGAAGTTACAACATACAATATAATAGTATTAAAAAATAAGACAAATAGTATGTCAAACAAAATAATAGAAGTTTAAATTTAAAAAAATATTTTTTAATGTTTATTCATTTTTGAGAGACAGAGAGAGGGAAAAAGAGAGAGAAAAGGCCCCCAAGTGATAGGGAGGCAGAGAGAGGATGACAGAATCCAAAGCAGGCTCCAGGCTCCATGCTGTCAGCACAGAAACAGATGCGGAGCTTGAACTCACCAACCATGAGATCATGACCTGAGCCAAAGTCGGAAGCTCAACTGATTGAGTCATCAATGGGCCACTGATTTTTAAAATAATTTACAGAAGTAAGGACTGAGTATTAGGTTTAAGAGCGGATTAGCAGGCAGAAAAATCAGCCAAAATATTTAAATAATGCAATTAACATGGACGAACTGACAGAAGTCTGTTCTGCATATCTACAGTATACACATTTGTTGCAAATGCCAATGGAATATTTACTAAAATTGTCCATATGCTAAGCCACATAGCAAGTGCCAACAATTTCAAAGATTAAAATCATTTAGTGTATGTTTTCTCTCCACAACTAGAAAGTTGAGGTAGAAATAAATAATAAAATGTAGAGAGAAAAATCCCTAAATTCTTGGAAATTAACTGATACACTTATAAACTCATGGGTCAAGGAATAAATCACAAAAACTTTGCAAAATTAATTTGAATTAGATAATCATGAGAACCACAAAATATGAACAAATGTTGGCTGTTACAATTTATAACCTTAATTATATATATTGAAAAGGACACAAAAGTAAAAATCAACAATGTAAGCATTCCTCTCAGAAGTCAGAAAAAGTACATAAAATTGTATCCAAATATAATAGAGGATAAAAATAATAAAGACAATAGCAAAAATAAATAAAATATAAAACGAAAGAATAGAAAAAATGAACAGGGGTGGCTCAGTCAGAAGAGCAGGTGACTCTTCATCTTGGGATCATGAGTTTGATCCCCAAGTTGGGCATATGGATTACTTAAATAAATAAAACTTTAAAAACATAAACAATGCCACACTTGGCATTGTTTATGTTTTTAAGAGAATTAAAAACTAATAAAATAGATAAACCCTTGACAAAAACAGATCAAAAGAAGAAGAAGAAGACACAAATTACCAACATGGGAATAAAAAGTTAGTGCAGAAATTTTAAAGATAAAAAGATATTAAAAATAAATTTATGCAAAAAATTTTGAAAAAGTATAAGAAATGAACAAATTCCTAGGAAAACACAAACTGCCATACTGAAATAAGATGAAATAGGAAATTTCAATGGTCCTATAGAAAAACAGCCCAAATGACCCTCAACTAATGAATGGATAAACAGGTGTGGCATATATATGCATACAGTGGAGTATTACTCAGCCATCAAAAAGAATGAAATCTTGCCATTTACAGCAACATGGATGGACCTAAAGATATAATGCTAAGCAAAATAAGTCAGTCAGAGAAAAACCAATACCATATGATTTCACTCATATGTGGAATTTGAGAAACAAAACAGACAAACAGAAGGGGAGGGGAAGGAGAGAGGCCACTCAAGAGACAGACTCTTAATTGTATATAGAGAACAAACTGATAGTTACCATCAGGGAGATGGGGGGAGGGATCGGACAAGGAGGTGATGGAGATTAAGGAGGGCACTTGTCATGCTGGGCACCAGGTGTCATAGGGAAGTGATGAGTCACTATGTTGTACATCTGAAACAAGTATTACCCTGCATATTAGCTAACTGGAATGTAAATAAAACTTTAAAAAATAGCAAAAGTAGATAAATAGATAAATAAATAAAATATTTCTTAAAAATATCTTAAGGGAAAATTTCAGGACAAGGTGGTTTCATTGAAATTCCCCAAAAATTTATGGAGGTAATAAATAAAAATAATCTTATATAAATTCCCTCAGAAGTTAGTGCAAGAGGGAACACTTCCCAAATCATTTCATGCCGCCAACATAAGTTTGATATTAAAAACTAACACTGAACCTATAGTAAAGGAAAATCAGGCCATCTCACTTAAAAACATAAGATGGAAAATTCTAAACAAAATATTTGCAATTTATATCTAGTAATACACACACGCAATTTTACTTACCATAGGAATACAAAATGATTTAACTTTCAAAAACAAAACAAAGTGTCACAGAACATTCTGGGACAATTGGATATCCACACACACTACACACTAAATTCAACTCAAAGTGGATTCAAGCCCTGAATGTAAGAGCTAAAAACTCTGTGAGTTTTATAAGAGTAAATCTTTGTGAAATTGGCCATTGCTTTCTTTGATACAAAACTAAAATTACAAATGAAAAGCAAAAAAAAAAAAAAAAACCCCAAAAATTGGGCTCCATCAAAATTTAAAACTTTTACCCTGCACATACCATTAAGAAAATGAAAAGACAACCAGAATAGAAGAATTTTTTTGCAAATCAGATATCTGATAAGAGTCTTGTATCTAAAATATATATTTAAAAATCTATTTTTAACTCAACAATAAAAAATACAGCTGATATAATTTTAAAATACACAAAATTTCCAAATACTTCTTCAAAGAAGATACACAAATTGTGGCCAAAAAGCTCAGGGAAAGGTGTCATTAGTTGTAAGGGAAAAACACATCAAAACCATGACTAGGTGGACCTAAAGGTTATTATGTTAAGTGAACTGAGTCAGACAAAGAAAAATAAATACCATATGATTTCACTTACATGTGGAATCCTAAAAACAAAACAAATGAAGAAACAATACACTCTCCCCCCCAAAAACCTGAGTTTTAAATACAGAGACTAAGCTTGTGGTTGCCAGAGGGAAGGTGGGTGGGGAGGTGGGTAAAATAGATAAGAGATAAAGAGGTACAAACTTCCAGTTTTAGAATAAATCAGTAACAGAGCACAGAGTTAATAATATTGTAATAATGTGTGGCAACAGATGGTGACTATACTTACAGTGATGAGCCCTGACTAATGTATGGAACTGTTGAATCAGTATGTCATACACCGGAAACTAGTATAACATTGTATGTTAATTATACACTGATACAGGCACATGAAACGATGCTCAGCGTCACTCATCATCAGGGAAATACAAATCAAAACCACACTGAGATATCACCTCACACCGGTCAGAGTGACTAAAATGAACAAATCAAGAGACTATAGATGCTGGCAAGGATGTGGAGAAATGGGCACCCTCCTACACTGTTGGTGGGCACCAATGTAAATTGGTACGGCCACTCTGGAAATCAGTGTGGAGGTTCCTCAAAAAACTATCAATAGAACTCCTCTATGACCCAGCAATAGCACTGCTGGGGATTTGCCCAAGGGATACAGAAGTGCTGATGCATAGGGGCACATATACCCCACTGTTCATAGCTGCACTTTCTACAATAGCCAAATCATGGAAAGAGCCGAAATGTCCATCAACTGATGAATGGCTCAAGAAGATGTGGTATATTTATACAATGGAATACTACATGGCAATGAGAAAGAATGAAATCTGGCCATTTGTAGCAAAGTGGGTGGACCTCAAGGAAGTCATGCTAAATGAAATAAGCCAGGCAGAAAAGGACAGATACCATATGTTTTCACTCATAGGTCTAACAGAAGAAACTTAACAGGGAACCATGGGAAGAAGGGGGGAAAGTTAGGGAGAGGGAGGGAGGCAAATCATGAGAGACTCTCGAATACTGAAAACAAACTGAGGGCTGAAGAGGGAGGGGGATAGAGGGAGTGGGGGTGATGGTTATGGAGGGGGGCACTTGTCAGGAAGAGCACTGGGTGTTATATGAAAACCAACTTGGCAATAAACTATTAAAAAAAAAAAGAAAGAAAGAACAAATGTGAGATACCTCTTTGCATCCTGTAGGATGGAGCATTAATTTGCTAGGGATCATAACAAAGGGCCACTGACTGGGTGGCTTACATGCGGTAATTTATTTTTTCACAATTCTAGAGACTCCAAGTCCAAGATCAATGTGTCAGCATGGTTTTTCTTCTAAGACCTCTCTCCTTGGCTTGTAGATGGGCTTCTTCTCTTTGTCTTTACATGGTCTTCCCTCTGTACCTCTCTGTGTCCAAATTTCCTCTTTTAAGGAAAACAGTCATATTGGATTAGGACACACCCTTATGACCTCATTTTTACTTAATTGCCTCTTTAAAGACCCTATTTCCAAGACGGCCACATTATGAGGTACCGGAGATTAGGATTTCAATTTATGAATTTAGAGTGGGTGGGGGGAGACATCATTCAGCCCATAACAGATGGCTGGAATCAAAAAAAACAATTACAAGTGTGGTGAAGATGTGGAAAAATTGAAACTCTCATATTTTACTGTTTGGAATATAAAATGGTGCAGCTGCTTTGAAAAGCAGTTTGGCCATTCCTCAAAAAGCTAAACTTAAGAGTTATAAAATCCAGTGGCTCCACTTATAGGTATATATACAAGAGAATTAAAAACATAAGACAGTTCAAAACTTCTCCATGAGTGTTCACAGCAGCACTATTCATAGCAGCCAAAATGTCCACAACTGAGGAATGGATAAATGAAATGTGGTATGTCTACACAGTGGATTATTATTTAGCAATAATTAAAGATATTAAAAGTAAGAGGTATAATGTAATGATACATACTACCATGTGGGTAGTTCTTGAAAACTTTATGCTAAATGAAAGAAGTCAGTCATAAAAGTTCACATACTGTATGATTCCATTTATATGAATTGTCCCTAATAGTCAAATCTCTTGGGACATAATGTATATTAGCAGTTGCTTAAAAATAAAGGACTTGGGGTATCTGGGTGGCTCAGTTGGTTAAGTGCCCGACATTGGCTCAAGTCATGATTTGATGGTTCGTGGGTTCAAGCTCTGCGTAGGACTCTGTGCTGACATTTCAGGGCCTGGAGCTACTTTGAATTCTGTATCTCCCCCTCTCTCTCTTCCCCTCTGCTGCTCACAATTTGTCTCTCTTTCTCTCTCAAAAGTAAATATTAAAAAAAAAAGGATAGAAGACTTTGGGACTATTGTCCATCTGTACTCCTATGATTGTGCACTTTTATACATTTTATGCTTCAGTAAAAATGTTTATTGAAAGAAATGTTGGCTAAATGAAATATTGCTCTGAAAAAAATTTCTGTATCTATGTATATATACACATAGAAGGTTTTCTGCATGGGAGCACACGATGGTGAATGAGACACCATTTCTCCTCTCAATGAGATTTTGACCTAGCAGAGGACTTTAAAACCAGAACAGGTAAAAGAATCCTACCTGAAAAGACACAAACCTTGATGGAGGTCTGATAATCCAACTAGAAAGATAGCAGATTGCACTCCTATTTCCTAGAAGCTCTTATTTGGCACATGAACTAAAAAACAACCAGTGTGCCCCACATGACCTTTGGAGAAGCATCCTGCCAGGTGGAGGTAACCTTGGCTCATGCTTAGAAAAGGTCATGACATTGAATTTGAGGCTGTATTGTGCAATGCTACAACAAACTAATAAGACTGCTTCCCTCCAGGGAGGACCCGAGGAGCTTGGCAAAGTCTAAGAATCTCAAAGATCAGGGAAGATCTTGGAGGTCATCTTGCTCACCCTTTTAGAAGGGGAAGCTGAGGGAGATATCTGGTGAGGGTCATAAGCCCATCAGTGGTACTATATTACAACTGTCTTCTTCTCTTGACATTTTTCCCATTTGCAATGAGCCATAGTCATTATAAAGCTGAAGAACAAAATGGCAATGAATTCAACTCTATCTGTGGTTAAAAGAAACAGCCTATTTGATGTTTTATGTTTCAATTTTCTGTGCACTAATAAAAGTGCATAACTGCATAGACTCTATATTGCTATATGTGGGCATAATACAGATTTATAGTCTGTGAGGGAAATACCAAGATTCCCTGACATAGAAAGCCCCAGTCATTAAAATAGCATCAGCAATATTGAAAAAAGAAATGAAACATCCCAACTTTATTGGTCAATCAAGCAGAAACTGAGATATTTCTGAATTTATTTATTTAGTTTTCTAATTTCTTAATCCAGGACATTGGGAATACATTTATGAAAGCCTGTACCATTCCATGTGCTCCTCTCATGCCTTGGTAGTGCTTTCCAGGGACATGAAATTGTGTGATTAAATTTACACTCTGGTGCTCCTGTATCTGGAGATTCTCCATGCTGGGACCAGTCTTGGCAAAATTTAACAGGCTGTTATTTACAGAGTAAAGAGTGGTGGCCAGGTTTCATTCTGCTTCTGAGTCTACAGAAAAGTTTCTCAACCTTGACCTCTATTAAGTGGACTAGATTATTCTTTGCGTTGGACTGTCTTATGTAGGATGTTTAGCAGTATCCTTGAGCTCTACCCACTAAATGCCAGTAGCATTCCACCCCCAGTTGTGACAACTACAAATGTCTCCAGACATTGTCCAACACCCCCTTGGGGACAAAACCACCCAGTGTTGAGATTCCTGGCCTGAAGGATAAGCATGCAGTTGAGATTTGATTTTCACGCATGAGGTACCCAAGTGACATTGGAAGAAAGGCACAGCAATAAAATAAACATAACATTTGCTTAGCACCTATGGTATAAAAGTGCTTTACATACATTACCTCATTTTATCCCCATGATACCCTGAGAGGTAGTGGATCAGTCAATGCTCCCAGTTGCTAAAATAGTACCTCTTAGGTGGTTTAAGTAAAAGTGGAATTTAATTTATGATATTAGGTAGCTCACTGAATCTCTGGACATGCCAGGTAAAGTTGGAGCCTGGTAGCTGGGAGCCATGCCCAAGCCACCCTATTAGATTACTCAACAGTGACCCCACTGCATCTGACATATCACGATACACAGTGCCTGCACCACTGATGCTGGTCTGGCACAAGAACTATGTGGCCTCCATGAACGAAAGCCACTGACACCACAGTCTCCAGAAAGTTTATTTTCCCTGAGGCTCTTTTTCTCATGAGTATACTTTGAATTCAACACATCTATCCAGCCATTTGATTGGCAGTGCCTATATCATATGCCTGCACCAGAGATGCCAGGAAAGCTCAGATCATGAGTTTCTAAGGGAATTCGGAATTTGTGAAATTCTTAAGACATGTGTTCACATGTATTCACATAAGTGACCACAAAGTATACTAAATGGCTACACCAGAGGTAGATACCCATTTTATAGATGGGGAAAAAAACAAACTCAGGGAGTTTAAGTAACCTGCTTAAACTCATTCCTGTCATGTGAATTCAAATTCAAGTTCTCTTATTCTTTAGCCAATATTCTTTTCCTATGTAGTATTAACAGCTCAAAAAAATGTGTAGCTCCCTACCTCTACAAGCCCTGTCTTTGGTACAGCTTCCTAAGAGATTTCTAGACTGACATACTATGAGATTTTGCCCAGTCTAGGCTTTTGTCAGTCAGGGCAAAATCATCAGTAGGTTAAGTATCCCACAGGGACTGTGACACAGACCATGTAGGCTATGGTGGAAGGGGTGGCCCCCAGATGGGCTCTGTCTCCTTTCTTTGCCCACAGCCTTCGGAAAAGTTCTCTCTTCTACTGACTGGAGAAAATGGGGACATTAAGGTTTCCCAGCTGTGGTGGGCAACAACTTCTACCTCATTCTGGTATTCACATCTCCTCCCTGGAGTATGGGCTCGACCTAGTGACTCACTCCTAAGGAATTAATGCAGCAAAGGTGAAGGAAGATCATTTCTAAGATTAGGATACAAGAAGACTGATTTCTGTCTTGAGTACACTTTCCCTCTCCCTCTTGCTCTCTTGCTTTCTCCATCTCACTCTCTCTGAGGGAATCCAGCTGCCATGTTGTCAAGATACCCCGTGGAGAAGCCCACATGGAAAGGACTTGAGAAAAACCTCTAGCTAACAGCCAGTGAGGAACAGCCTCTTCCTTCTCTAATGTCTGTGGCATGCACACATCACTACCTGAGTATTCTCTGATTCATATATGTGCTAGATTGGAAGCTCCTTGAGGGAGTGTACTATACTTGTACCCCTCCATGTCTCTGCACTAGTATTTGACACAGTACTCAGTGCATGGAGCTTCAAAGAACCCTTTTGGAAGAAATGAATGCGAATGATCTTATAAGAAATGCTCTTAGCCAAACTCAAATTTTTTCATCACTCTCTTCCTCCCTTCTTTCAATCTTCACTCCCTCCCTCTTTCTTTTACTGTCTTCCACCCTTTTTCTTTTCCTTCCTTCCTTCCTTCCTTCCTTCCTTCCTTCCTTCCTTCCTTCCTTCCTTCCTTCCTTCCAGAAAGCATTTACTGAGCTCATATATGTACTCATCACTCTATAAAGAATAGGGAACAGAAAGATGAATCAGACATAGTTTCTGCTCTCACACTGCATTAATTTTCAATGCTGCTGTAACAAATTGCCACCAACTTGGTTGCTTAAATAATACAAATTTACCCTATCATTCTGCAGTTCAGAAGTCTGATACAGGCCTGAGTGGGATAAAATCTAGGTTTAGGCAAGGAAAATTTCTATACGTGTGCTTGCCTTTTCTAACTTCCAAAGGCTGCCTACACTCCTTGACTTCATCCTCACAGCCAGCAATGGCAGACTGAGTCCCTCTCACACTGCCATCTCTCTGGTTCTCTGAAATCTGAAAAGATTTTCCACTTTTAAGAACTCATGTGATTAAAGTTGGTTCACCTGGATACTCTTCCCCTCTCCCGATCTTTAACCTTAATCACACTTGCAAAGGGTTTTGTCATGTAACATAACATAGTCCCAGATCCCAGAAATTATGGCATGGCCATCACTGGGGACCGTTATTCTGCCTGTCACATGCTTTCTTTGTCTATCACTGCAAGTCAACCAACTTGTGAGCAGGAGATCCCTGTGCCCAGATGAGTCTGTCCAGTAGCTAGAAAGAGATGTAATGCAACCTACAAACGGACTTGAGGGGAAGTAGAAAAAATAAAATCTGGCTTAAAACAAAATCCATTTAAGAGGCAGGTTTGAAGCTGGCTATGCTTCTAATGAGAGGCGGAATTTCTTGTATTGTTCCAGGGCTATTGGTTCTCATCTCATGTGGTTTTACTTTGCCTCTTTAGATAGGAGTAGATATTTACACCTCCTCTGCAGGACCATTTCTCACTACTACCATTATTCATTTTTATAAACCTGAATATCTTTTGTTGGACCGTTTGAATGTTCTGTAGGAATCTGCTTGGTAGATAATGCCCTGTAAGAGGTAATCGTGAAGAAGAGAGCACAGGGCATCTCCAAAACCAGACCCATGCTCGGGGGCCCTGGTCGGGTATAAGGAGGGCAGTGCCTTTGCAGCAGGAGGGTGCTGCTTTCTCCCAGCCCACCCTCAACTCCACCATTGCTGTTCCTTACTAGGGAGGCCTCTTCACCTCCAGCCCCATGAATGTCAAGGCTCCCATTTCTGGTCTACTGCTCCAAAGATGCTGTCAACTGCTCCCAGAAATTAAGGGGGAAGGTGCTTCTTGTATATGCAGAAAAAAATTAGGATCCCATAGGCTGCACTTAACCCTACACCCCTGAAAATTTGCCCTTAGTTCTACTAATCATTCCCATTATAATTTTAGCCCATTTGTGAAACAAATACCTGGGCCTCTTTCAATTGTACTCTTATGCCTCTTCTTTCTGAACAAAATATCAGAATTTTTTTTAATTCCAGAGTCAATGTTTATTGTGTGTGCTGCTCTCCTTTCTCCCATTTCACCTTCACCCCAAGTTCTGCTCCACATTTTTCTTAGGTATTCATTAGACCTCAGTCTTTTTTATTAAAATTAGTATAATGGTGGGTATCTGGAAACCACCAACTTCTGGTAATTTGCAAAAACGTCCAGCATGAAGGGAAAGAGAAGTACCCACTAAGTGTTCACTAGTCTCGTTAGAAAACATGGAGTTGCTCCTTTGGTCACACGCGTGCAAATCTACCAGAAAGGCAGTATCGTCGACACCAAGGGAACGGGCACTACTCAAAAAGGATGCCCCACAAGTGTTCCCACGGCAGAACTGGAAGAGTCTACATTACTCCACATGCTCTTGGCATTGTTGTAAACACACAAGTTAAGGGCAAGATTCTTGCCAAGAGAATTAATGTACCTATCAAGTATATTAAGCACCAAAGGGCCCAGGTAGCTTCCTAAAGTGTGTGCAGGAAAATGACCAAAAAAGGGGGGGCAGCCAAAGAGAAAGATACTAAGAATTCAAGCAATGTACCAGGCTACTCTGCCCAGAGAAGCACACTTCATGACAAGCAATGGAAAAGTGCCTGACGTGCTGGAAACCATTGCCTATGAATTCATGGTGTAGCAGGTGTAAAAAAAAATAAATCAAAAGAACTCTGGACTGTAAGAAAAAAAAAGTGGGTGTCAGTAGGATTCAGAATTACAGAATGCCAGCATTGAAAACACCTTTGATGTTATCTCTTTTAATCCCCTCATGAAGAATGTTCCAATATTTTATTCTAGTAGCTTCCTAAATTCGAAGATCTGATCCTTTTAATTCACTAGAACTAAAACATCCACATCTATGCAGGCTGCTCATATGTTATAAAAATGTTGCTAGGTTAAGTTTTGCACATTCAATTAATTGGCCTGGTATCAGGTTCCTAAGTACTCAGACTTCTCACACATGCCTGGACCACTTTGATTCAACCAATAATAAAAAAAAAAAAAGCAGCCTAGAGGAGCTGGCATTAGGGTAATGTCACCTCTGTTTTATAAATCTCTCTCAGGGCTCCTGGGTGCCTCAGTCAGTTAAGCGTCTGACTTTGGCTCAGGTCATGATCTCACGGTTAATGGGTTCAAGCCCTGCATCAGATTCTGTGCTGACAGCCAGCTCAGAGTTTGGAGCCTGTTTTCAGATTCTGTGTCTCCCTCTCTCTGACCCTCCCCTGCTCACACTGTCTCTCTCTCTCTCAAAAATAAATAAAAACATTTAAAAATTAAAAAAAATCTCTTTCTCTCTCTCATATTCAGTTGAAAGCTATACTGGTGCTACAAAAAGAACCAGACTTTTGCATCCCTAGTCTGAGTCTTATCTCTGCCACCTACTAGCTATGCGATCTAGGGCAGTTTCCTCTCTTATAAAATGAGGTTGGAAATATTCATCTCACCTGGTTACTGTGATGGTTAAAGTAGATCGTGGATAGAAAGTGCAACCACAATTCAGTCACATGCCGAGCAGCCTCTAAATGGCAGTTATTATCAATATTATTTTGCTTCTCTGGTGCTGTAGATCCTGATGAAGCTGCCTCACCACACAGTGCCCAGTCTATCTAGGAAAGGATGTGACAGGGCCACCAAAAAACATCAAGGACTCTAGAGGTTGTTTTCCAAAAGCCTAAGAAGACTGGGAGCAAGGCAAAATATGGCAGAAACATTACTACAAGGGAAGGGCTCTCAGCCTCCATCACCCTGCTTCACCTCCAAAATTAGAAATGCCTCCTGAGCCAAGCAACAGACTGGGTACAAGGCAGGAAAAGGAGGGTGAGGAGGTCAGTGAGGCAGAGTGGATGAGACCAGATGGGGCCAAATGGGCAAGAGAGAAGTTAGTAGGAGTCACATGAATTATGGGTCAGTCACCACTTGAGTGAAAGCCATCTCTCGACCAAGGAGCCCTAAATATTCCCCAATAATGTTTATGAAGATTCCTGGGCCCATTAAAATATATGCATGAAGGCAAGGACAGGTGTATGGCAGCGATTCCCAAAGACACAGAACTGCGTATATGAGGGGGCATATAAGGGAAAAATCCTTTCTCAGTGATGATGGTTTTTTCAATTCCACAGCTGGGCTGGAAAAACTGGAATTAACCCAGGTCATAACTGCAAGACTTAAAAAGAAACTAACAAAAAGACTATTTTCTTAGTCTTTCTGAGGCTTACTTGTGACCTTAGAAAGGGAACATAATCTCCATGGGCCTTAATTTCTGTATGTGAGAATGGGGGGTTGGAGGGAGGTGACCGCCTCCATCTCTGAAAGAATTCTGATAGTCGTCATAATCCTTACACTACTTGGGTTTCTATGTGTTATCTTAAAGACCTAACAGTCCCATTTTCCACTGAGGAAACTGAGGGTCAAAGAGAGTAAGGAAGCTGCGAAGCTCAGACAATTGGAAAATGGCAGAACTGGGGCTTGGAAAGACACCCATCCAGAGCTCTTGGTCTTTTCTAACTCAGTGGCTCTGTGATCCTGTGGCTCTTTCATACCCAGGATATGGTTACAGAAGTACACTTCCTGGAACATGGCTGGCACCCTTTGGGAAATATGTCTGCTGTGCCTCACTTTCACACAATGTAAGCAGATTCATCTGAGCCACATGGTGCAATTAGGATGCCCAGGCCCCTGAGAAGTCACCAGCAGTGGCAGGAGAAAGCTGTGACATCCACTGTTTATGGTTTCCTGTTGCAGACCTCCTTTCGCATCTAGATTATAGTCTCATACTATGGAGCAAAGCTATGGCTTGTGAAGACTTCTCATAGTAAAATAAAAATGTGATTTTTCTTCTTAACAGAAATAGTTGCTGAGTGAAAAGACCTGCCATTAACTAGGTGGGTGACCAAGAAATGACAAGTCCTCTAAGCTTCAGTTTCTTTATTTATGAATGGGAAGATGTCCACATTACAGTTGACTGAAAATCCATTAAGGATAGGGTCAATGCCATGTTCAGATGGAATGGCCCCCAAGATATTTTCCAAGTGCGTGTCAGTGCAGGCCAGGGGGTCAGTCTAAGAAATGAGTGAGCTTTGGCATCTCTTCCTGCAGACCCTCTTTCCTGTTACTTTCCCCAACCTTGGGTAGAGTTAGTCACTATTTTCTTTAAGCTCCCATACCATAGTCTTAGGCTCATCTCTTCAACCCATACTCCTAGCGTGGTGAGCTCTGAATCCCCAGGGCTTAGCTGGGCCCAGTGCCTGGAATTTATTTGTTCATTTCTTTATTCACTCATTAATTCATTTCACAAGTATTTACTGAGTGCCCATCACCTTGCTAGCTTCTGAGAATGCAAACTAGATAGACAAGTTCCTGCTTTTACAGTGTTCTGTCTCATAGGTGTGGTGTCACAGGTAATCAATAAATATCTGTGGAATGAATGAATGAGTATATCAATTGTATGTGGGACTTTGGGGGTTTATTGCAGCTGTGAGGGTAGGGTATCTGGACAAAATTAAGTTGTCCAAATAGTGAGCATGCTTGATGTGTTCTTGCTCAGCATCCTTTGTGCACACAAGCCAACTTCTGCCACTAGATTATGAGTCTTGAGACATGGGATCAAGTGGTTTCCTGTCTGTGCCTCTTTGAGCCAAGCACACTGTCTACCAATAGAAGTCAAAGGTCCATCAACCTCAGATGTGATCTTCATAAGCTTTTGCCCTCAGGGTCCAGAACCAACGGATCCACAAGAATCACACTCAAGGCCTGTCATGCTGCATTTCCAGGCACACCATCTCCTTCCTATTCTTCCAGGAGTTCACTGAGTACATCAGTCACCACATCAGTACATCAGTCCTATTTGCAATGGCCTCTTTTATGGAGTGAGACCCATCATCTTTTCTAATTAAAGCTTTCTCCAGTTTATCCCCCCCAGATGTTTGAGAATAATAACGTTTTGAAAGCACAATGTACAAGAATCATTGCTATGCTCAGCAATCTATGGTACACAGAAAAGCAAACAAAAATTTCTGCATCTCACTTTAGCTAGAATTTGGTATTTTTGGTATTGAACATTCAGGCACAAAACCCGTATTAATGAGTTCTCTGAAAAGCCAATACCAATAGCAATAGTCTGGACACAGAAAACCTTCTGAGGAGCACTGGTCCAGTTTTCAGAATTTCTGGATGAGGAAGAAAAGGTCCTGATAAAGGTAGTGTTCTCTGCCACAATACCTAAATTAGATAAGGTGGCAACTTTATGAAATACTGGAGATCATCTCATCCATCATGCCCCTCACACCGTGCATGGGGATGGGATGGTGTCATAAAAACCAAGGGGGTTGAACTTTCTTAGGAAGGCAGGTAAGCAGTGCTGAGTGCTCAGTACATTGGTATAAGGTCAAAGGGAGATTTGTGAATCTTGAGGGAGGCCAACAGTTTGGGAGCACAGCAGGGCTGATGGGTCCTGAGGCACACTGCTTAATCCTGAACCTTACAGTTTCCTCCTTTTTTAAATAGTTATAATCTCATCTGTCCCTCAGGGCTTCTGAAAAAATCGAATAATGTTAAAACCCATGTAAACTGCAAATCACCAGACTGAGAGCATTTGAATGCATTAACCAAGTGTTCGGCATAGCTGACTCCTTAAGCCACCGTGGGGACAATCAGTTCATTAGCCCCAGGGATGACCTAACAAATTATGACTTGATTTAGCCCTCTTTCTCCAGATGAGATCAGCTACATTTTATTCTACTTAAGAAAATGGAAAGGGGCACCTGGGTGGCTCAGTCGGTTGAGCGTCCAACTTCGGCTCAGGTCATGATCTCACAGTTTATGGGTTCGAGCCCGTCAGGCTTTGTGCTGACAGCTCAGAGCCTGAAGCCTGCTTTGGATTCTGTGTGTCCCTCTCTCTCTGCCTCTCCCCTGATCATACTGTCTCTGTCTCTCAAAAATAAATAAATGTTTAAAAAAATTAAGAAAAAGAAGGAAAATGGAAAAAGGAGTTTAAATTGTTTACAATAAAGAAACAAACTCTGTACATGATGACCAGATGATGGTCAGTGAAGGGGTCTGGGGTAATATTCCAGGTGCACCCAGGAGCACCCACTTACACGTGCTCGTAGTGTAGTTCACTCCTTGGTGGGATGACCTCAGATCCACCCATCCCCTATGCCATCCCAAGACTGCAGGCAAAAACAGTGTTGTTCCCAGGATGGAGCAGTGTGCCCTGGGTCAAAAATCCAGTCCAGGGCAGATGAAGAGGGCTTATGTGAAAGTCCAAACCAGGAAGGCAGGAGAGGCAGGCACCAGTCAACTCAGAATCCAGATTTCTTAAAAGGATCTTCCATTCTGCTCCAAAGGTTTAGGAAGGAGTGTGATTCACTTGCCAAATGAACTTGAGCAAGCTCTGGGCTAATGGTGTTAAATCAGGAAGTGTTAACCCTCCATGTATGGTAGCAGAGGGCTACTACCAAGCCCCAGGACACCAGGATTGCCCACTCCACTGTCAATTTCTCATGGGCCATGTTCTGTCTCCTCTGAGATTCCTGCCCTGACTTCTGTTTAAGGGTCGAAGGCTAGTTTATCTGCCCACATATTTTATCCAAACTTTTTATGGTATTCCAGGTCAACCCATACCATCATTTTGACACCACAAATACCTCTCCATTTGTGCCTTCCTTTCCATTCTGAAACCACTGGCAATTTGAGGCTAGGCATTATCATCTCTGTCCTGGACTGTGTTTGCTGCCTCCAAATCATGTTCTCTACCTCCAAACTCACTCCCTCTAATCCATTTTCTACACAGACATCCAGAGAGATACTCCCAGAACAAAATTTTAATTATACAATTTCCATGCTTAGAAGCACCATACAAATAATGAATAACGCCAAGTCCAAGCATGTCATACATAATCCTCCATGATTTAGCCTAACTCCCTAGCTCCCCCACTGTATTGTCCTCTCTGTACCCAAGACTCTGCTGTCTTTATTGTTCCATGTTCTCTATCAAGTAGAATCCTCATCTACTGATCCTTTTGTCCCAAATGAACAAATCAACATTTAGCAGAGCAGAGCAAAATTCTGTCTTCCTGTACTCATTAGTTCTAGAAGTTTAATGCTAATGGCCACCTTAATTATGTTAGGGGCCCCAAAATAGTTCAGTACACTCTCTCTTCCACTCAATTCCTTCCTCTATTGTGCTCTGATTCCTACAGTCAGCAGCAGAGACTACTCATTAAGGCTCTGAAGTCTGCCTATTGGACAACTTGGGCTTTAATGTCTGTGAAATTCAGAGAGTCTCTTAATAGAGACTTTCATTATAGATGAATAAGACAATGAGCTTTGAACTCCTTAGAGATGAAGCAGAAGGGCAGAAAAGTTGGGTGCTGGTGAGGAAACACAGCAGAGATGGGGTGGGCATTTGAGATAAACCAGGCCAGTGTTAGAGAATGGACCATAACCTTCACAGTGTGGATGTTCCAATTCCATCGTATCTGAAGACCAGCCACACAGACAAAACCCCAGGAGTTGTTAGGGGACCTAGCCAAGATCACATGACCATATCCTGGCTCTTAGTTGCAAGGTCATGCAAACAAATTGTGCTGCCTTCTCTAGCATCCCTCTTTTCTATGCTTTCCAGATGCCACATGTTACTGAAAGGTCAAGTGGAAGAACTTTTTAAATACCAGGCATGTGATCAACATCTGCTGAGTGTCAATTTTGGCTACTCAACATATCAGCCCCTTATCTTACCTGATCTTCATGCATTTGTCTGCTAAACCCACATTTGTCACAGTTCCTCTCACAGATGAGGAAGCTGAAGATGGACAACCATCTGAGTTTACCCGGCTAGTGGGTGGTGGAGTTGAGACACTGCTTCACCTGTCAGCCTCTCAAGAACATACCACTTAATTTCCCCACTTGTGGGCAGTGTTTCCTGCCCTGTAATAATGTCCCCATTCCTGGGCATCTGAGACTTCATAGCTTCCATCCTCTCCTCCCTGCACTTTTCAAAGCATTAGTTTCAAAGGCATAAGACAGACCACACCCTTACCAGCTGTGAGGGAGCTTCTCCAACCATTAGCCTCAGGAGCAGTCTTATCTATCCTGAGTGCAGTAGTGAACATTTAGTGAGATAACGCTGGAAAGATCCTGACACACTAGGAACTCAGCAGATAAAGACTGTCAATAATAGGACTATGAGTTTCCCAAGCACAGGAACCCTCCCTAGCTCACATTGGTATCCCCAGTGATTAGCACTAAATAACAATTTGTAGAACTAAGCAGGACTTTCTGAAGACCAGTTAAAGCTGTGGGGCTCAGCCTCATCTTTGTAACCTCCCCTGTAAGCAGAGCACTGTGTGGCCAGCCCAGGACAGTGCAGAAGGACTTCCCATATCCCTTCATGAATCCATTCTCCCTCAGTAACAACTACCAGGCAGAAGGGAGTACGTTATCTTCCCCTACAGATTCACAGAAGGCAGTGAGGGTGGGCCTTGGGCTCTCTCTTTGCCAACAACCTTCTCTTTAAGTGCCTGCTCTCTGCTCTGTGCTCCTTGGAGGGCAGAAGTTCTAGCTGTGCTGGCCCCTCTTGTGTCTCCTCATCTTACTAGTGACTCACACTGCCTTGCCTGGCTTGGTTGTCAGAGAACCATTAAGCATGTCACCCCTGCCCAGGCAAGGACTACAATCCCTGTGTCACTGCCAGCCCTGTAATGCCTGAAAAGACAAAGTCTCCCATCTGGCTCAGCAGTTTGTTCCACTTCAGTACATGACATGTCATCAAAAGTCAATGAAGTCATCATCTTGCTCATTAATTAATCACAGGACATAGTACAAACACAATTACACCAAAGCTCATTGTTTTCAGTTCCTTCCCTTGTTCTTAGATGAGCTTTCCCCCTTAGAGAACAATTCTGTAAAATTCGAAGGTTAAATATTTCCTAGTAACATCTCTGTTTCTTCAAAGAAAGGGAAGCCAGACCGGTGGAATGACTCTCACAATGTGTATTTTGAATCTCAACGACCTCATTGCACACACCATAAATTATTTTCCAAGCCCCATTTTTTCTTTGACAATCTTATCTTGAAATTTATTATGCAAAAGATTCCATCTTCAGTATAGTCTTTGTCTCGTGTTGCTTTGTAGGAAGAGCAGTGAGCAATTTCAGAGATGGTCCTTGACCTCTGTGAGATGCTGGTCTGTGGGAGTGTCTGACCCATGGAAAGAAAAACATCTTCCTCATTTTCAAGGACATCATTTTCAATGAACCTCCCCAGTGCCTATTTACCATCTTTTCCAAATTCACCTCTGCGAAGCATCAGAGTGCAAGGCAGACACAGCTGCCCAGCCAAACTCCAGAGGACAGACCCTGAGCCACAGAGAAAGATGGCAGCTTCTGTGCCCCACGTGGGCAAGAGTATCTCATCATGGGCTGGACCACAGGTCCTCAGAAAACCCAGATGGCTGCATCTCCAGCCAGACACAGAGTCCGATAGAGCACAGCGTCCCTCATGTATTTATCACCAGTGTGAAGAGAGGGTCTCAGAAAACCTGACAACTGCAAGTTACGCTAACACAGATATAAGCTTTTGAACCCAAATCACCTTTAATTTGGGGCCACTTAATGCCTTTCATCAACTCCCATTGTCTTAGTTTAACAAATGGAATCATAAATTATGCAATTGATAGCAATTGCACTTATTTGCAATTAGAATTCATTCGTCAGTGCTTTGGCTATGAATAATTAATAGTAGGATAACCTTGATGGAGCAAATGCACTTTAGTGGGGTATACTGAATATTTAGGAAGTCTCCATTTGTGATCTCCATTTTGGGTTGAAATAATCAGTCCGTAAATCACTCCAAATACCATTCAACCTAGCAAGTCTATGGTGTTACTAGCTGGAAACAAGAATCAATGCACAAATGATTCCAAAAGTTGTTTATGGCTGGGTGCAAGGTAAACAGAGGTATTATATTCTTGTAACTATCCAGTGGACAAAGCTCCCTGTGTGGTTCTGGACCAGTCCAGGGGAACTGTGCTTGGGTTTCCTTTTTTCCCATCTGCAAAGTGAGAGCACAGGGATCTGTGACCCTTAAGTTCCATTTTGGATTTTAAATTTTTAAAACACTCAGAATTTTTATGCTTAGTGCATGAGTTCCCAAGAAATATATAGATAAGACTCTATTTCAACATAATTTTTCTTATTCAGCCTATTATATTTTATGCACTTATGAACATTATTCTCTGGAAAGATTCATCTTTTTTACCAGTACCTAAGCAATTCCTGGCACCAAAAATGGTTGAATCCCAGATAAAATGACACCTATGTGTGCATGTGCACCATACACATAAAAATTAATTTCTCAAAACAAAGAGAAAATATGAGGTATAAATCATAACTCCTCAAATGGCAATGCTCTCCCAGCCTTCTATCTCTAGTGCAGAAACTCCTTTACAGCCGACTGAGCAAGCTGAAAGAGCCCATTCCCAAACAATACCTTTTAATCCAGTCAACAACCTTATAAGATGGCCATCTTACCTTCCTGATCCTACAAGTGAACTGAACCTTGGAAAGAATGAATGACCTACCCAAAGTCAAATGCCAAGAATCAAAGTCTCCTCACTCCAAATCCTTGCTGTAGCATCTTGTCATGTCAGTTATCAGTCTTGGATACAACATGAAATAAAACTTTGTCAACAAAACCCAGAAACATGATTTATAACTGTAGAAAAATTAAACTCAGTCTAGATGTTCTATAGTGGAGGAGGTGGAGAATGTTTCTTTTCATGGGAAAACAGTCCAAAATGACTCATTTTCTAGGCAGAAGACAGAAATTCCCAAAACCACCCTCAGGACTCCATCTGAGACAGAAACACATGTTCTGAAAGCCTGGGGCCACCAGAACAGAAGGTAGTGGAATAGCTGAGTCACCATCTTCTATAGATGCAAAAGGAACCCTTTGATTCTCAGCATTTCTGTGATATGTTTCCAAAATAAAGCCTCAGTCACAACTTTTAACTTATGAGAAAATGAATTTTAAACTCTCATTTTTTGCTGAACTCATTGGCTATGATGTAAAGAACTGGCTCCTGAGAATTGAAGGGATCTTGTTATCCATAGAACATTCCAACTCAAAGCACAGAAGAAGAACTTAGTTCAACAACTTAGTGCCCTCCTACTCCTGAACAACAAGTATGTGCCAAGTACTCAGTGCAGCACCCTGGAAGGGTGGTGAATAAGATCAAAACCCATAGGCAAGGAGGGAGATAAACACCTAAAAAAATCACTGCAATACAAGTCAGAATTTGCCAAGCTGTAATGCAGAAGCAACACACAAGAAAATAGAGAGATTTGCCTTGAATGACAAAGTATACCAAGTCTTCATGAAGGAGATGGATTTGGGATCTGGGAAATGTTCCTCAAATATATTCCTTTATCTCCATCTCCATCACCAGGTGAAGTACAGGACGGGCATGCAGAGAGAAAGAAGCATTCCAGAAAAAGGAATCATATTCATGTAAAAAAGGGAGGGAAGTGTTTCAGGCAAGTGTAAAGAGACCAACTGGTCTAATTCATGAAGTATCTTGTATAGCAAAAAAAAAAGAGTGTGAACAGTCCCTCGTTGACAAGTAATCAATTGACAATTTAAGCAGGAGATTCATAAAATCTGATATTTTTTGGAAAAATCACTCTTGGAGCTAGGCATTGAAAGGGCTGAAAAATTAGAAGCTTAGCAGCCAGTTAAGAAGCTATAGAACATACTAAGCTTCGTGCTTAGTAGGTGCAGGGACATGTCACAGAATTCTTATTCTGAGTCCAAAGCTGCCTCCTAAAAACTTTAAGATATTTCTCAGAAATCTCATTCAATTTCAGGAAAACAGAAAGTGAATGTATTGTTGAGTTATCTGAAACTCCTTAGAAAGATTCTTAATGCAGAAGAGTAATGCAATAAGTAAATAAATTCACAATAATGCTTAGAGAACTAAGCCAATTACCAGGAAAACTCAGTCCCCAATTATTTTAACAATAATATGGCCAGTTCACCGTGAAAGTGGAGTTTAGCCTGAGGTACACATCACATCTTAATCCTCAAGTGAGCCAATCCTGGGTGATCATTTTGTAGAAATATTTCACCTTTGGCAGAACCACTAAGCCTATAAATCAGTTCCAAGTGGACAAAAAAAAGAGAGAGAGAGAGAGAGAGAGAAAGAAGAAACGAGGTAAGGAGGTATGGGAAAGGAGAAGAGGGAGAGAAGGATGAGGAAAGAAAGAAACCCATAGAAACATGCATACACAGAGAGGGAAAGACAGAGAATGTGGCCCAGAAGGTTAATATCAGAATAGAAGTCACAAGGAGAATGAGGCAGATGGTGAAGATTTGGGGGTGGGAAGAGGTGGGGACAAATGGCCATCTGAACCCTTAGAAGCTGTCAATTCCTTACTGTCATTCAGCTCCCTCCCTGGTTCTTGAAGTATGACTGACTAATAAAGTGAAGGTGTGCCAGGGTACAGATCCTATAGGAGAAAACACACACATGGCATGAGGCAGGGGTCCACCACAACAGGAAAAGAACTAAGCTAGTTTTACTTCATTCCATGTAGTAAATTCTTCCACCCATTCTCTTCCTTTCATGTAGTGAGCACTCTCCAGATATTTATTATGTTCTGGGCATAGTAGTAATCTCTGAGAATAAAAGCAAATGAATGAATAAAGAAGCAAACAAGTGAAATTACCCATCCTGCGGGCATGGTATTAGTTTTGCTTGGGTTCCTTTAACTTATCAATAGAAATAGAGGCAATCTCTGAAGTATCAAGTAAGTATGGATGATCAGATTGATCTCTGGCTGTGTGGCCTTAGACAAATAACAAAATGTTTTGGAATCTCCATTTCCTTATCTTTAAAATAAATTTTAAAAATATCCAGTTCACCTCATAAGGTTTTTGGGAAGACAAAACAAAATCATTATAGAATGAAATACTTTGTAATATGATGCTATTATAATGAAGGGAACAACCAGATCAAAAAATAGACCACTGAGTATAATTTAAGTTGGAGTTTGATATTCACCTTGTATTCTTTGAAGAAAGTGTCAGCTGATTGGATTAATAATGTAAATAAGATGAGAGAGGGGGAGGAGGCATTTAAGCCACTTAATTGTTTCTACCCACAATAAGCATGCTAATTATGAATTTTATTTGGCTATTCCCCAAAGCAAGGTCCTTAAGGACAACACTGTTCTTGTCCTAGGTAGTTTGCATATTTAAAAGGAATGAAATTGAATGGTTTTAAAAAAAATAGGCAGTAATTTGGATTTCTGTTATTTCAAGCTGCCTAGTTCACCCAAGGTCCTCCATCCTTAAAGTCCTCAAGGATGGATGAAGGCTGACAAGTAGGACTTGGACACAAGACAGATGACCAGCAATGCATTGGTGCATTGGACTCAGCAAGGAGAACTAGTCTCAGAATAGGGGGCTCAGGCAAGAAATGTGGGGCACGAACTCTGGTTGAGCAAGAATGTCACTTGAGAGCATGACAAAATGGCAGCATGCCCTCTAAGGAGACAGAGAGGGAAAAAATGGGAAAAGCACTGCCTGTTCTATCTTTTTAACCTTTTTCATACATTACTAGGTTATATACATATAATTATAGATTGATAGAGATATATAGATCTAAAATATATAGATTGTATATAATTATAATGTATAATTATATAATACATATTGTTTTGTATAGCATTCTATATTTACTTACATCTCACTTCTTATCTATAAAAGTTGAAGATAATCTTGCAACAAAGATGTCCCATAACATTAATATGGAATGAGGAAATTAGGACTGTAGTAATCATAGGTTGCTACTAATTAAATGGGTGTATTCTGTCTGTTTATACATATATATTCACACACATAATATTGTATGTATATGTACATATAATCTATACATATATATATATTTCCATATGATGTGTTTGTGTGTGTGTGTGTGAGAGAGAGAGAGAGAGAAACAGAAACAGAAACAGCACTTGGGATGCTGGTATGTTCTCTGTACAATTTGAAAAAGAGCTTCCTGGGAGTCAAACTGAAGATAAGCAGAGTAAATTATACAGCTTTCATTAGGGGGATGGAAAAAGCAGATTAGCAAATTGGTGGAAACAAAATATTTCCCAGTAATGAGTTCTATAGTATATTTCTTACATTGTGTTACATATTGATTCTCCCCAGGATCTCCTGTCATGTAATAAGAACCTCTTGATATTTTGGTAATGAAGTTCCTTTGTGTGGGTTCTAAGACAGATATGCCTTTGAAGAAATATTACTCTGCACCTAAATGTTGATTCCTTACCTCTCTTTCCTCTCATGGAGATCTAGAATCTTTCAGTGCCTCCTTATCTCACGATTTCCAGGTATTTCTGAAAACGTGAGTAAATAAGTATTCAAAATGGGAGTACCTGATGGAATTAGTTTATTCAACCTTACATATTAGAAAAGAATCAGCAATTAGGATATTTGGTTTTAAAATTCCAACATGTGGGTTTTAAAAAGTATTTCACATAGATTTTGCAAATTGAACATTATTTATAGAAAATTAGAGATTATGTAGTCATCTGAAATTTTATTAAGTATCCACTTTTTAAAATATTGGTTTTCTGAAAATAGCCAAAAGATAACCTTTTAACATTAGTTTAATGCAAATACAGAATGTGCACCCATGCAAGAGTTATTAAAAGATAGTAAATTTGGGAACTGGTGGTTTAAATTCACTCTTGGTGCAAAGGATACTGCTTGGTTGATTTATTAAAACCAGAAGCTTCTATTAGAGATGGTTGAGACTCACATGGGAGTGAATTTATCTTGAAATGTTTTGGAACAACGAAAAAGGTGTTTTTTTTTAAATACATGTTATTAGAATTGTAAAGACATTTTTATTTACAAAAGTACATTAATTTTCTTACATAGGCAGAATTTGTTTTTGGAAAAAATAAAGTTCATTTCCATTCTGGATATCAAACATACAAACAGAATCTAAATTAGTATGTGTCTTTTTTCCCCCTAATGCATACATTTGAACTTTGTTTATAACTAAGAAGCAATCTCTCAGTTACCAAGAGTCAAGCATTTCTGGAAACACTGTTTTCCTCAGTTTTGTTGTGCAGGCAAACCATTTTCTGAGACACCAGTGATACGATGGAAAAGGTGAAGAACCAAGAGTCAGCTTAGGTTCTATTGGAGCTCCCTTGAGAGGTTTAAGACCTGAGTTTCCCACTCTTCAAAACCTTAATAATAACACATCACATGTTATACTGAGGGTTAAGTGAAATCATGTGTATAAAGTTCCTAACAGAAAGTGGACATTTAATACATGTGGATTCTTTCCCCTTTCTGTTTATCTTCAGGAATAGTTTAAAGATCAAACAGTCATTGAACAAATGTTTATTGAATGTTTGGTCTCTGCATATACTGTCCCAGGATTTGGGATATAGCAGTAAATAAAATAAGATCCCTTTAGAATACACATAAATTGTGTTATTGGTGGAAGTGTCAGAGCAACCAAGACTACATGATTCTATCTGTCCCAGGGCAGCTGTTTGCATCTTAGCAGAGTAGTGAAGAAAGAAAAATAGTTGGAAATAAGGAGAATCCAGTTGAAATTTTAACAAAATGTGAAGACTACATATGGGTTGACATGACAGATGAACCTTGTGAGAACCTCCAGGCCCAGAGTGAGGTTGAAGTCACCAGCCAAATCTTTCCAGCAGGTCTTCCCAGGGTGCTCAGAGGCAGTATGCCAAAAGGTAAGGACAGGTCAGGAGCACTGAGAGATCACCTATGAGGCATAAAATGCCTTCTTCAAGTAAAGTAGCCACATCCAGACACAAAAAGTAGGCCAAGGGAGCTGAAAGAAATTTATTGGAGGCACTACTGCTTTCCAGGCACCAAATGGCTGAGGAAATGCAAGACATCTGATAGAGATATAAAGCATCTGAAGGTTTCACAAACTGAAATGAAGGTGCCCTCAGAAGGTGTAGGCAGGCCAGGAGAAAATATTTCCTTAAGCCACAAAAACACAGGGATTGGTCCAGAGAGCAGAGAGATCCTCCTAACAAGCCATCAATCTTACAGCCAAACTATAAAGCAGAGTGTTTTCATACAGTTTGGAAAGCTGTTAACTCAGTTGTAATCCATAAAAAGATCTCTGCTACTGTGGCAGTTCCAGAGCATAAATCCTGCTGAAAAGAAAATCCCAAGCCACCCTCAAAACAGCTAAAGCCTGCGGTGAGTGAGCTGAATCAACCTAAAGCCACTACAGAGCCCAGGCTCAGCTCAGTGATGGGTCAGATTGACGTGAAAGACAAATAGAAAGAAGGGTGTGCTCCTTTCTAGGCAAACATTGTTTTCTTCAGTCTAATTTTTATACAAAATGTCTGCCATATGACCAAAAATTATAATACATCAGGAAGCAAGTAAATGTGGCCTATAGACAATAGAGGAAACAGTCAATGAAAGGAGAACCAGAGATAGCCCAGATGATAAAAGATCAGATTGACTCTTGAAAGGACCTACTGACAAAAATGTGTAAAATATCCTCTGATAACTAAGAGGTCATAGTAGAGGACTAGAAACTATTTTTTAAACCAACAGAAACATTAAAAATGAGGAAAACAATATTAGAAATGAAGATTCAATATAAGGCCTTAACATCAAAATGGACACAGCAGAGGAAAGAATCAGTGAACCTGTAGACCAATATAAAGTAACCAAAATAAGACTTTAAAACAAGATTTAAAAAGAAAAAGAACTGACTATTTGAAAAATGTAGGAGAAAATAAAAAGTTCTAACATACAGGTAATTAGAATCCCAGAAGCAGAAGAAAGAAAACAGTATGGGAGAAATATTTTACAATAAAATGGCCAAGAACTTTTCAAAATTGATAAAACAGATTCATAAAGCCACTCCCAACTAGGACAAATACAAAGAAAAGTACACAAGACATAATTATGAAAACATGTGAAGTCGAAAAAAAGAGAAAATCTCAAATTGACCCAAAGCAAAAAACAATAGTGATATGAATAGAACTGTCTTCTGATTAAACAGAGTATAAACTAAAAAACAATGAAATACTATTCTGAAGTATTGAAAAGAAAAAAGAAGTGTCAATCTAAGATTTTATATACAATGAAAATATCCCTCAAAAATGAAGACAAAATAATAGATATTTTTATTCAAATAAAATTAAAAATCATCAATCCTGAACAAAAAGATAAAAACTTTCCTCAGGATGATGAAACACTAAACCAGATGAAACTTCAGACTTATAGGAAAAAGTAAGGAGCACAGAAAAGTACACAAAATCTTTTTTTGTTAGCATCTCAAAACTATCTTGAAATGTTTTATAAGCTACGTGCAGTTTAAAATAGAGGTAATAACAAGATAATATTGCATAGTATACGCAGAGAAAAAGCATAAAATAACAAAAGACTAAAAAACAGAATAATAAATGGAAATATATAGTTGCCTCTTTAATGTTTATTAAACAGCATAGTTTATTTGAAGGTTAACTTAATAACTTAAAGACCTATATTGCAAAATCTAAAGCAACCAGTAAAATAAATCAGAAAGATGTATACCTACCAAAATGCTGATTCAAAGGGGCACATGCACCCCAGTGTTTATAGCAGTGCTATCAACAATAGCCAAATTATGGAAAGAGCCCAAATGTCCATTGACTGATGAATGAATAAAGATGTATATATATATATATATAACAAAATACTAGTCAGCAATGAAAAAGAATGAAATCTTGCTACTTGCAACAAAGTGGATGAAACTAGAATGCATTATGCTGCTAAGCAAAATAAGTCAGTCAGAGAAAGACAGGTATCATATGATTTAACTCATATGTGGAATTTGAGAAATTCAACAGATGAACATATGGAAGGGAAGGAAAAATAAGATAAAAACAGAGAGGAAGACAAACCATAAGACTCTTAAATGCAGAAAACAAACTGAGGGTTTCTGGAGGGTGAGTGGTGGTTAGGGAGGGTGGGTTAAATGGGTAACAGGCATTAAGGGAGCACTTTTCAGGATGAGCACTGGATGTCGTATGTAGGAGATGAATTACTGGGTTCTAACCCTGTATGCTAACTAACCTGAATTTAAATTAAAAGAAAAAAGATGTATACATAAAAGGTCATTACATATTCGTGCTTCTGGCCAAAATGAAGTAATGAAACAGGATATCCCTTCCCATTTGAGGCAATTAAAAAAAAAAAAAAACTGGACAGAGGTGCCTGGGCCGCTCAGTCAGTTAAGGGTCCAACTCTTGATTTCGACTCAAGTCATATCTCACTGTTGGTGAGATCAAACCCCCAACATGGGGCTCAGTGTTGGTAGCGGGGAGCCTGCTTGGGATTATCTCTCTTCCCCTCTCTCTCTGCACCTGCTCTGCTTGCATGTGCATGTGCATCTCTCTCTCTCTCTCTCTCTCTCTTTCTCTAAGATAAACACGAAAAAATAAAAACTTTAAAAAACTGTACAATTTATATGAAACAATAGTTTTCAGACAATGGATATTGTACAAATACAGGAGACTGATCCTTGCAACAAACAAACTGAGGCCTACAATTGCTACACTTAAACTCTGGAGAAAGTTTCCAGGCTGCTGTACAGATGGGTGATATCTGGGAGAAATGCAAGGCATTCCAGGGCTTCATAGAATAGAGCAAAGCTGCCCTCAGGAGGCTCGTGCAAGACAAGAAGAAAGACAGAGTCTGGAGTCTGGAGAGTAGCTGGAGCTCACAAGGTAGACCTCCAGAGAGGTGCTAACTATGATGGAGACAGTGATGAAGTGCATTGGCTTAAGTATAGACTTACAGATCAGTAGAACAGAATAGCAAGTTCAGAAATTAACCCACACATACAAGGAGAACTGATTTTGGCAAAGGCAACTGAGCGAAGAAAGAATAGACTTTTCAACAGATGCCATTGGAAACATTGGCTTTACATATGCAGAAAAAAATTACCTTTGATCTACATTTCATACCATAGGCTAAAATTAATTCAAAAATGGATTGTAGAAGAAAATTAAGAGTCAAAACTAAAAAACTTCAAAAATAGGGTAAAATATTTGCTACCAAAACATATCAAACTGTCAAGTTCATAAAAAAAGAAAGACTGAAGAAGTGTCACGGGCTGCATGAGACTAAGAAACAAAACAACTGAAAATTAGTAACCTACACTGGATTCTGGGACGGAAAAAGGACATGAGTGTAAAAACTGGTGACATCTCGATCATCTTTAATAGGTTGTTGTGTATCACTGTTAATTTCTTAATTTTGACTAATTAC
Source organism: Suricata suricatta (assembly GCF_006229205.1). Classification (NCBI taxonomy): domain Eukaryota; kingdom Metazoa; phylum Chordata; class Mammalia; order Carnivora; family Herpestidae; genus Suricata; species Suricata suricatta. The sequence goes on from NC_043703.1 coordinate 152,123,097, forward strand.
TATGGTTATTAATCAAGGGAATCTGGGTGAAGAATGTACCAGAATTCTCTACTATCTTTGCAGTTCTTCAGTAAATATAGATTTCTTTCAAAATTTTAAAAATATGAATAATCTTAAACCATTAAGTTCAACTATTTGAAAGGGAAAAATTCCTTGGAAAAACATATTTATCAATGACAATGAGAAATGATAATTGTAAGTAACTACACATCTGTGAACAAAGTTGAATTTTCTTTAAACTTTTCCAAGAAGTTGCTGAAATTCAATGCTGAAGTCTATCAAGCATTCAGTGAAGAAACAATATTAATCCTCTATCAACTTTTTCAAGAAATAGAAAAGGGAAGTCTTGGTTTATGAGGCCAGCATAACCTTAAGAACAAAATCAGACAAAGATATTGCAAGAAAATAAAATTAAAAATAAATATCTCTCATGAACATAGATACAAAAAAATGAAATATGTAAAATCTACTTTAGCAATATATAAAAAGGATAATTCATTATGGTCTATTAGGATTTATTCTAGGAATGCAAAGATAGTTTATCATTAGAAAATCAATGTTACCATTTTAACAGAAGAGAGAAGCGAAATCATATAGCCATTTTAATAGATTAAAAAACAATTACCTCAACATCTTATGATAAAAAAGAAATCAAAATTTTAGGAAGAGAAGGGAACTTCCTCAATCTAATAAATAGAACCTACAAAGTCTTACAAGTAACATCATATTTAATGGTGAAATATAAAGCTCTTTCCCTTTAAGATCAAATAAGGCAAAACACCTACTGCTACCACCTCTAGCCAGTGCTTTACTGGAAATATTAAGTAGTATAATAAGGCAAGAAAAAGTAAAAAAGGTATACAAATTAGAAAGGAAGAAATATAGCTATATTCATAGATAACATGGTTTGTTGGTAGAAAACCTTATGAAATTATAGATTTATAAACATATATATGTTAATTTAGTAAGGTTGCAGATTAGAAATCCTAAACACTAATGATAAATATCTAGAAAATAAAACTGTATTGTATCTTTTACAATATCACTAAAAATCTTCAAAAACTAGACTACATCTAATGAAAGATCGCTAGACCTCCATACTGAAAACTGCACGATGGTGCTGAGGGAAATGAAAGATGACCCAAGTGAACAGTAGTCATAGATTAAAAGGCTCAGTATTGCTAAAATATACATACTCTGTAAGTTGGCTACATTTTCTTTTTTTATTTTTTTTAATTTATTTTCGAGATACAGAGTGAGCAGGGGAGAGTCAGAGAGAGGAGGAGACACAGAATCCGTAGACAGGCTCCAGGCTCTGAACTAGTTGTCAGCACAGAGCCTGATGCAGGGCTTGAACCCACAAACTGTGAGATCATGACCTGAGCCAAAGTCGGATGCTTAACCAACTGAGCCACCCAGGTGTCCCTTGGCTACATTTTCAATGCAATCCCTATCAAAATTCTAGCAGGTTTTTTTTTTTCCAGAAACTGATTAGCTGATTAAATAATTTATATGGAAACAAAGGACCAGACTAGCCACTACAGCCTTAAAATAAAAAGAGCAGTCAAGGAACTTACAGTGACTAATGTAAAACTCTAAAGCAAAAGTAAAACTACTTTTAAATTACTGTAGAACTGGTTTTATAAAGATATTTTATAAAATTCTTTTTTAAAACTAAAATAATCGAGAACATAAGACTTCTTATTGTAACCAACCTTGATGAAAATGTTCCCAGCCACAGTCAGGAGTACCTCTACCTTTTCTCAGCTGAGCATTAAGGACAAAGAACCCCAGAGGCGCTTTCCTCCTTGCAAAGGAATGGGGGCAGAATTAGGAGGAGGGTGTGCACTGAAAAGCTCCTGAAATTTCTAGTTCACTCATCCAACAAACCTTCACTGAGTGCTCATGGTGCCTTTAAAAAATTTTTTAATGTTCATTTATTTATGAAGGAGAGAGAGATAGAGCGTGAGTGGAGGAGGAGCAGAGAGAGAAGGAGACACAGAATCTGAAGCAGGTTCCAGGCTCTAAGCTGTCAGCACAAGAGCCCAACGCAGGGCTCGAACTCACAAATTGGGAGATCATGACCTGAGGTGAAGTCAGACGCTTAATCAACTGAACCACTCAGGGGTCCCTCAGGATGCCTTTTAGAGGAGACAAAATACAAGAAGGAAGTGGAGGAAGAAAAGGAAGGAGGGAGGAGAAATAAAACAGGCACATGATGCCAGGGCCAATATTAGGCATTGTCCATAGTCATAATCCTCACAACAACCTCACGTGGTAAATATTATCCTCATCTAATAGAAGAGAAAATTGCAATTCAGAGAACATGGGTAACTTAAGGCAACATAGGTAGTGATATGGAGAAGGTAGGGATTCATGTCCTGGTCTAATGTGGCTCCATGCTTCCTTCCCTACACTACACCGTCTCCCAGGACACTCTAGCAATGGAGGTGTGGAACCAGAAAATCAATACAAAGTAACATGTGCTATAATAGAGATAAGTCTTAATGATATTAACTTTTCCTGGTGGAGTCCTGGAAGTCTCATGGACGAGGTGTCATTTGAATCAGGTATTGTTAATGATTAGGAGCTCACCGGCCTGTGAAATGACCTGAAGGAGTATATAGAGAATGGCAAAAAATTAGATTGGTCTGGAATACATAGTTTGTAGGGTTTTTTAATTGCCAGAGATAAGAGTTGGTAGGTCATTTAGGGATTAGACTAAGAAATCTTGTGTATGTTGAACTAAGCAGTGTATAACTAAGCAGTTGATAGGTAGTGGTGAGTCATTGAAATGCTTGAATAATGGCACTTTAATTATTTTGACAATGTAGGGAATTTAGATCAGAGTAGAGAGGTTGTAAGTAGGAAGATATGTTTGAGATCTATTACAAAAACCCACTTGAGAGCTAAAGAAATCCAGAAATGGAAGAACTATTAGTGTCAGGTTCAGGTAACTGCCAAGTAACAAATATTACAAGAAAAGGAACAGGTTAGCATGAAAAGACATCAGTTAGGAAAGTTGTTCTCCTCTTCCATTTACTAACCAGGAAACAGACATGAGTGCCCCTCACCCACTTTTGCAATTTCAGGCTATGGCACCCTACCTCCCACTCACCCCAAAGTCAACTGAGTTATGATAAAGGCTCAGTCTTATTTTAGATCCCTTCCTTCAGCTCACCAGGCTTCCTGGCGCCTCACCTGTGACACAACTCAGCCAACAGAAGATCACATTTACTTTCACACCCACCTTTCACTTCTGTTTAATTTTTCTGTGATTTCACCTAAATCTACATGTGGCAGAGTTTGGCTAAGTATTCATCAAATTAGTTTTCCTTTCCTCCATGCTCACAGCTGGACCGCAATTCCTAGTCTCCCCTGACCAGATCTGGCCCATGAAAAGTGGGGAGAAACGATGGGTGCCCCTACCAGTTTGAACTACAAATCTTCACTCTCATTTCCCCTGATCTGCCAGTTGGATGTCAGTGCCCGAGGTGACTTCAAAAGCCACATGCTGGAGCCAGAGCCTCCAGAGCCTGAATGAGCACCCGGAGCAGAGCCTTCTCCCCATAGCCCCCTTCCTGCTTCTGCCACCATTACTTCGCATGTGCTATCAAGAAACTTCTATTGAGTGAGTCTATTGTGATTCCAGGGTTTATCTATTAACTAAAACACCAATGTTGCAATTCAGTACTGGACTATATCCCATTTGTGGTACAATCCAGACTTCTGGTGATGACAGCTTTTAAAATTCCATTTGCCTAAAAACTATGAATTCCATTCACACACAAAAATGCCCTTGCAGTCTGTTGGATACAGAGCCTAGGTCCACAGGCTTCTCCGTCAACAGAGCAAACTCTTCTTAGGCCGACTGCTGGACTGAGACTAGTGTCCCTGGACACCTGCCTTGTGGGCTGAGAAGGGACAACCGTGGAGCCAGGATAGCCCACTGGATGTTTAAAACATCGCTTTGACTAGGTCTTGCACACAGCCTGCCCTCTTATAGTATGCCTTTTCATTCAACTGGAGCTGTCTCTTCCATTTTTGTCCACCAAGGGAGAAATAAGCCATAAAATCTCAGAATAGGGAAATTGCAGAAACCTAAATTCAGCTAAAGGTTGAGAGCAATGGTTATTGTTCTTTTTTTCTTTTTCATCATAACTTTTAATAAGGTATAGTATACATTGAAAAAAGTGCACAGCTCTTAAATGTATAGGTCAAGGAATTTTTACAAACTGAACACATCCAGATGAAAGAGAAGAACATTATCAGTGCACCTAAGGTTCCCTTCCTTACCCCCTACCCCGTGCTTTCTGCCTTCCATCTATTCTCCCAAGGGGATGCGCTCTCCTGACTTTTCACTGCATTTACTCATTTTGCCTGTTTCTGAGCTTTATATAAATGGAAGCATTCAGGATATGTTCTTTTGTCTCTGGATTCTTCTGTTCAACATTATGTTTCTGTGATTCATCCGCATAGCTTGTCTATTCCACAATTTGTTTGTGTTACTGCTCTATGGCATTCTATGGCATATGTGTGAGCCATATTTATATCTTCAGTCAATGGGTCACTTGGCTAGTTTCCAGTTTGAGGATATTGCAAACAGTGCTACTTTAAACATTTGGTACATATCTTTTGGTGAATGTATGTAAGATTTTTGTTAGCCATCTACTCGAGAGTGGAACTTTTGAGTCCTACACTGTGCATTTTTTCAGTCTTTGTGGAAATGATTGAACGGTTTTCTAAAGTGGTTACACAATCCCGTGCACTTTGTAATCAATGCCCTGTGAATGACTGGAGTAGTAGGAAATTGATAAATTAATTCAGAGGCATATTGAATCTGAGACCCCTGTGGAACAGCCAGAGGGAGCCAGGAGAAAGTGGTGGTTCCAGCGGTCTTAAGCTCAGGAGAAAAATCTAGACTGGATGCAGTCATCAGCACAAGGGTGACAGGTAAAGTCATGGGTTCAGATAGACTTTCCCAAGGAAAAGCCGACAGTGCCAGGAGTGGGGCCCTGGTGCTGAAGAGGAAGGCCGGGGAAGAGGAGCTAGAGCAGGGAGAGACTAAGAAGCACCTCTCTCACTAACGGTGAGCAAGGGAGTCATATGGGAGAACTGAGTGCAATCTGTGCTCTTTGGGAACTGACAGGGTGTTTAAGGAGACTGATTATTTTATATTTCTTGAAATTTACTTTGTACAAAACTTTCTCCAGACTGTGCACTCACTCTGGCTTCATTACTAATTCCTCTGCTTCTTTCTTGCACATTCAGTGTAAGAAAAGGCTATCCACAGAGAAAAAATCGCTTCTGGCACTTTTCCTTTTAAAAAGAATTCAAACACCTCATTAGATTGGAACTGACTTTAGATAGTGCTCCCTGTGACAGCTTGACTTAGTGCAAGGTGGTTTAGCATCTTCATGATCCTGGAAGCTCTGAAACCTACCAGACCAACATTTTAGGCTGGTTCCCTTCTAACCTTGGTGAATTTCTCTATGACATTGCTGATGGATCCATTAGTTCAGACACTTAAATGGTGCAAATCCTTCAACATCAGAAAGAGGGGTGGCTTTTTAAGATAGTTTGTTCTAGCTTCGAGAAGAACGCTGGTGCAACTTTGATGGGGATCGCATTGAATGTGTAAGTTGCTTTGGGTAGTAATGACATTTTAACAATGTTTATTCTTCCGATCCATGAGCACAGAATGTTTTTCCATTTCTTGGTGTCTTCTTCAATTTCCTTCATAAGTCCTTATAGTTTTCAGCATACAGGTCTTTTACATCTTTGGTTAGGTTTATTCCTAGGTATTTTATGGTTTTTCGTGCAATTGTGAATGGGACCTGTTTCTTGATTTCTCTTTCTGTTGCTTCATTTTTGGTGTATAAGAATGCAACTGATTTCTGTACATTGACTTTGTACCCTGGAGTCGATTGGGTTTTCCATGTAGAGTATCATGTCGTCTGCGAAAAGGGAAAGTACACAGATCAAGGGAGACTACTGAATACTGAAAACGAATCATGGACTGAAGGGGGAGGCGGAGAGAGGAAGGGGGTGATGGTCATGGTGGGGGGCACTTGTGGGAAGAAGCACTGGGTGTTATATGGAAACCAGTTTGACAATAAACTATTATAAAAATAATAAAATAAAATAAAAAGAAAGAGGGGTGGCTGTCCCTCTTTATATTGCTGTCTCTCCTGGAAGCTTCAATAAGCAGAGAAGAGAGAAGAGGGGATGTGGGGACTGGAACTGCTTCCTAGGTACCGTGGTGTAATTTAAGCCTTTCAAGAATTCAAAGATTAATGAAGTATGGTCCCTTCCCTCAAGGGACTGATGATTGAATGAAAGAGAAGGCAAACACACAATTAGCTCTAGTACAACATAGACTGGAACAAATACTAAAATAGAAGTCCAAGCAGCATGTTCTAGAAGTACACAAGAGAGTGCCTCTCTGCCTAATTCTGAGTGATGGAGACAATCTTACTTAGAAGGTAAAATTAGCTTGAAAAATGAGTGAACTCTACCAATAGCAAGAGCCTGAAGAAAGAGTATGAGAAATGCCAAGATATAGAAGCATGTGCCAGATATACCTCCAAAGAGCCGGCACTTCGTGTGGTTGGAGCAATGGTTCTTAACGTGGGGTCCTCAACAAACACAGTCAGTATCACCTGGGAACTTGTTAGAAATGCAGAATTTCAAGGCCGAATCTTGAACTCACTGAATCAGAAATGCTGGGTGTGAGGCCCAGAAGCATGTGTTTCTAACAAGCCCTCAAGGTGATTCTGAAGCGCCTTAGGTTTGAGAGCCTCTGGGATAAAGGGTAATGTGTGGAATGATACGGTAGGAGATGAAGCTAGGGTACAGCGAGCTTGCAATGTAAGCTCAGGGCTTGGTTTTATCCTGTAAGAAATGAGGAGCCACCACAGAATTTTGAGCAGGGGAATATGTGCTTTAGAAAGGAAAGTCTGGCAGCAGGTAACAGAAGCACTGGCAAAAGGTGTAATTGAGCGCAGGGAGAAAATACTTGCAAGCCTGTAATTGGAAATCCTTGAGAAAGAGAATATCTACTTCAGTTCAAGGAGGTGGATAGTCATCATTATCTTTGAGAGATTAACTCTAAAGGAATGTATGTTTACAGTTGGGCCCTACAACACAAGATCTCAGATTACTGTGCTTTCATATGAGCAAAAAAAGAAAAAAAAAAAAAACCCTGACATTCTAGAATTTACTCAGTGTCAAGCACTACTTTAAATGTCTTGTATGCCTAAATTCACATAATCTATGCACCAATCTCAATCTGAAACTGTGAGAGGCCGCCCAAGGTCACACAGGTAGGAAAAGGCAGAGGGAGATCTCAGGCAGTGAAGAATCGAGTGAGAAATAAGACCAACCAACCAGGGCTATCACAAAGTTACCTTTTCCTGCTACTCCATTACCAAGCACTGGACATTAAGCCTGGCTTCAGTCTTTGTGCTCATTCTGACCACAGCCCATCCTTCAAGTAGTACAGAGACTTGGAGACAGAGACCCAGTCCTTATCTGTAATTTTCTCAAGCCCTTCCACTCACCTGCCACCCAATTTCCCACACCAGCTTCAAAAAGAATCGTGACACTCTCCCATCCCTTATCCCAGACCTGTAAGCTGTTTCCATACTGAAACTTAATACAATGAATGTCCACGTTGAAATCACCGATACATATTTTCATTTTTCAGTAGCCTGGTGATACCTCAATGACAGAGATGGATGAGACCTTGGATACTGTGTGGTCTAATCTCATCTGCCTCTCCCCCATTTAGAAACTAGACCTCAGAAAGGGCAAGAAATTACCTAAGGCATTCACAGAACTAAAACCAGATTTCTTTGTTCGGAGCTCTTCCTATCTGTTTCTAGCTCTACAGATATCTATACCATAATCAGTTTTGTGAAATCTTCTGGCATGATTATTCAGCTTCCAAAACAGTGGCTGACATGTAGTGGGTACTTGATACATATTTTCTGATTGAATGAATGAAGTTCTCATCGATCAATCCTACTTGGTGTTCTTCAGACATCCAGCTCAACTATCCTCAACTCTCTCTCTTGCTCTAGACTTCAGGGCTTCACTGGTCCATCCTCCCTGCAGTTCACAAAGAAAACCCTATTGCCTTGTTCTTTAACTGATGTTACAAGGAAAATGACATTATTTCATTCTTCAGATTAAAAAATAACCCATGCACTCATTTCTATATGAAAAAAAATTATCTCCATTCTGAATAACCATGGGGAGTGTGCAAGCATTTTTGTTATTTTTTAAGGAAAGCAATTTTATTATTTCCAAGTGCCTACAGCAAACTATGCCCTGCTGTGACAAGTAAGTGCCTTGGGATTGAGATTGTGCTTTGAGAAATACTGTATATATCAACTTGATTCCTTGTAAGTGATGTTTCTAACGGGCCTAAAAACTAAGTTTCTGTAGGGGAGATTAAACTTTTTTGTCGGCAGCATTTGAAACACGTGTTCCTACAACTACATAATTTGACCAACCAATGCTCATTACATTAGCCTATTAACTGGAATGTTCAGAAAAGTATTCTCATTTATCCTATTTCCTGGGGAAAGAAAAGTAAGTTGTTCTCTGATTATAAGTCTCTTCTACTTAGAAAGCCTGGAGCTGGGCTTGGATATTTCAGATTGATTAGAATCTAACAAATGGTACATTAAGCAAGGTTTTCTTCCATGACTCCAGGCTTGGTGGGGTCTCGCATCCTCATTGAGGTTATCCTTTGTCTTTTTCCTTCTTTGTTTTCTTATTTCGTTCAATCAGACATATTTCTGAGCAGTTATTATTTGCCAGACTCTGAACTGAAGACTTGCAGACAGCTGAGCATCCTCACCTACTACACATCCCACCCCACCCCCAATACTGATTAGCTTCTAGACGGTGGGATAGTCAATATAGAACATGTGGGCAGTCACTGCCCTGACTGCATCCTACGCTGAAACCAACAGAAAGGCAGAATGGTGGGCTGTCCACTGTTGGAAGGTATTCAGTTTCTATCAGCTCAGCACATACTTCCTGAGGGCGTATTATGGCCAAACCTAGGCTATGCCCTGAAGATAGAGAAAATAATTAAGGTGCCTGGATGGCTCAGTCAGTTAAGTGTCCAACTCTTGATATTGGCTCAGGTCATGATCTCATAGTTAGTGAGTTCAAGCCTCATGTTGGGCACTGCACTGACAGTGCAGAGTCTGTTTGGGATTCTTTCTCTGCCTTTCTCTCTCTCTCTCTCTCTCGCTGTCCCTCCCCTACTCGCTCTCTCACTCTCTCTCTCTCTCTCTCTCTCAAAATAAATAAACATTTTTAAAAAAGAGAGAAGATAAGATAGATTAGACTTGCCCTAGAGGGTTTAGTGAGAGATGCAGATGAGTAAGTAGATGATTAACCCTTGATAGTAACAAGGAGAGAGGTCATGAGGTCCCTCAAGAAAGGTACTTGATCTAGACTGGAGAAGTCTGGAAACTTCTACTATGGAGCAAGGATCAAAGAACTCTTCCTGGATGGAGTAACAGGGATGAGTAGGAGTCAGCTAGATGAAAAGGGAGACATTTAGATAGAGCAAACTGCATGAGCAAAGACCTGAAATCTATGAAGGTATTTTTACTTGGCCTTGAAAAAGGATGTGAAGGGCAGCAGTTGCAGGAGTGAAGCCATCCCAGTTATTCCCAGCAAACTTGTTTGCCATTGTAGACTTGTTCTATGACAACAGGGGAGTCGGGGGGAGGCACCCTCTCCAAGGGTGCCAACTGTACTTGGCTATTTTTTTGCCTCTTGAAATGCATAGAGCTGCTACCACAGCGGGGGCTCGTTTCCTATTTTATGGATTTTTTAAAGCAGATTTTCTCTAAATGTAGTCTGAGGCCCACATGCATCAGCATCATATGGGCTACATTTTTTTAAATGACCATCACATTATACTGGCTGAATCAGTATATGGGTGGGTGCAGGAATGTGAATTTTTTAGCAAGCATTCAGCTGCTCATTTTGCACACAAGAGTTTGGGAATTACTTTCAATAAGGCTAGAGCAGGGATTCTCAATCTTCTATTTTTTAAGTTTATGTATTAATTTTGAGAGAGAGAGAGAATCCCAAACAGGCTCCATGTTGTTCAGCACAGAGCCCAATGTGAAGCATGATCCCATGAACGATGAGATCGTGACCTGAGCCAAAGTCAAGCATCGGACATTTAACAGACTGAGCCACTCAGGCTCCCAGATTCTTAAGGGTTCTCAATCTTCAGTGAACATTAAAATCATCCAAAGAGAGGGGCACCTGGTTGGCTCAGTCAGTTAAGCATCCAAATTTGGTTCGGGTCATGATCTTACCATTTGCGAGTTCGAGCCCTGTGTTGGGCTCTGCACTCACAACACAAAGCCTGGAGCCTGCTTAGAGTTCTGTGTCTCCCTCTCTCTCTCTCTCTCTCTCTCTCTCTCTCTGGCCTTCCCCAACTCACATTCTGTCTCTCTCTCAAAAATAAATAATTTGAAAAACTGTAAAAAATAAAATAAAATCACCTAAGGAGGTATTAAATCTAAGCAATACCTGGCTCCCATCCCCAGATTTTCTGACTCATGGCTTTGGGCATGAGCGTACACTGGTATTTTTCAAAGCTCCATAGGTAATTCTAATGTTAGGCTGAAGGCACTCAGATGAAAGTGGGAGAGTAAACATGGAGGCACAACACATCCAAATGTGTGTAACATCCTAAATGCAGTGCTTTGAAGGATATTTATAGCACTAAAAGTGTGTGTTAGAAAGGGACAAAAGGTCTTAGATCCATGATCTAAGGTTTTATCTAAAACTAGAAAAGAAAGCAAAACAAATCCAAAGCAAGCAGAAGAAAGGAATCTATGGAGCCAATGCAGTTCCATTCAAAATCTCAACAGGATTCTTATAAAAGTCAACATGCTAATTCTAAAATTTATAGGCAAGGGCAAGGGAACCAAATCATCAAACATTATTTTTTTCAAAAGACAACAAACCAAATTGCAGTTCTCATGATACCCGATTTCCAGACTGATTATAAAACTACAGTAATTAAGGCAGCGAGGTATTGGCATAAGGATAAACGTACAGATAGCTGAGACAAAAGAGATGGTTCAGGGGTGCCTGGGTGGCTCAGCTGGGCAAGTATCCGACTCTTGATTTCATCTCACGGTTCATGAGTTCAAGCCCCACATCAGGCTCTGTACTGTCAGAGGGACTCTCTCTCTCCCTCTCTCTCTGCCTTTCCCCCACTCACACTCTCTCTCAAAATAAGTAAATAAACTTAAAAAAAATAGGTGGTCCATCCTGAAGCCAATAGATATGATCCCTTAATTTTCAACAAAGGCATAAAGGCTACTCAGTGGAGAAAGAACTGTCTTTTCACCAAATGCCACTTGGAACAGTTGGTTATCCATGTGCAAAAATCAAAAACAAAAACACACAAAAAACTCATTATTCTTATCTCACAACCTTTACAAAAAATTAACTTGAAAGGGATCATAAACCTAAGTGTAAAAGCTGAAATTATAAAAATTCTAGGGTAAAATCTTTGTGACCCTGGATTAACTAAAGAATTATTAGATACACGTTGGTTCACAAACTAGCCTCCATACATGAAAGTCAAGGACAGACCACTTCAGATTGGTAAAGTGGCAGATGTAATGAACAAGGAAACGAATATACAAGGCTTGACTTGGGTGACCACAAAATGAGTAGACCCGTGCATCCACCAGCCAGAATCTTAAACGTTTATTATAAAGACCTTAACTGGGTTCAGTCATGTTTTCAGTGCAGGTGGTCTCAAACCCTTACTCTCTCAAGGACATCCTTAAACAACTTCTAGTGTGAGACTGATGGCTGAAACATACATTTCCAGGACGGGGGAGGGAGTAAGGAGCCTCCGATTGCTTGAGTGCAGTTCACAGGTCAACCAGAAGTCCTCTCCTCTTGATGACCTTCTCCAACAACCTACCACCAAAAACGCAATCCACAAAAGAATAATTGATTAATTGGGCTTAATAAAAATTAAGAATTTATGTTCCTCAAGGGCACCTGGGCGGCTCAGTCATTTATGTGTCCAACCCTTGATTTCAGCTCAGGTCATGATCTCACAGTGGTTCATGGGATGGAGCTCCATGTCAGGCACCACAATGAATGAAGTGTGGAGCCTGTTTGGGATTCTCTCCCTCCCTATCTCTCTGCCCTTCTGTTTGCATATGTCCTCTCTCTCTCTCTCTCTCTCTCTCTCTCTCTCTCTCTCTCTCTCTCTCTCTCTCATGCGTGCACATGCAAGTGTGCTCTTTCTCTCATTAAATAAATAAGTAAAATTAAAAAAAGAATTTATGTTCTTTAAAGGACACTTTCAAGAGAATGGAAAACCAAGTCACAAATTGAGAACACAGTTGCAAGTTACATTTCTGATAAAAGTCTTGTATCTAGAATACATATTTTAAATACTATCCATAGTCAAAAATAAGAAAACAAGCCACCCCCCCCAAATATAGATGGAAAATATTCAAACAGAAACTCCACAAAGAAGATATTTTATACCTATTAATAACTGACCATACCAAGTGCTGGTGAAGACGCGGAGCCACTGAAACATTCATACATGGACCGCAGAGATACAAAATGATACAGCCATTTTTGAAAGTAGTTTGGCAGGTTTTATTAATTAATAGATTTTTATTGTTTAAAAACGGTTTTTAGATTCATAGAGAAATTGAGCAGAAAATGGAGTTCTCTTCCATGCCTGCAGACCGTTTCCCTCATTATTAATATCTTACATTAGAATAGTACATCTGTTACAATTAATGAATCAATATTGGTATATTGCTACCAGTTACAGTCTATGTCTTATTCAGGATTATTTATTTTTCACCTAATGCTTTCCCCTCCCCACCCCCCAGGATTCTATCTAGGGATATCATATTAAACATAGTCATCATTTCTCCTAAGGCCCCTCTTGGCCATGACAGTATCTCACAATTGCCTTGTTTTTATGACCTTGACTATTCTAAGTATACATCAGGTTTTTTTAATGTTTATTTATTTTTGAGAGAGAAAGAGGGGGGAAGGGGCAGAGAGAGAGGGAGACAAAGAATCCAAAGCAGGTTCCAGGCTCTGAGCTGTCAGCACAGAATCCGATGCAGGGCTCGAACTCACAAACCGAGAGACCACGACCTGAGCCAAAGTCGGAGGCTTAACCAAGTGTCCCTGCCAGGTATTTTGTAAGATGCCTCTCTACTGGTATTTGTCTGATGTTTGTATCATGATTAGACTGAGGCAATGGGGTTTGGGGGGAGACAATCACAGAGAGAAACTGTCATTTTATCACATCACATCAAACCTATATACAATAAACATTATTATTGTTGTTGACCTTGATCACCTGGCTGAGGTAGCATTTCTCAGGATTCTCAACTTTAAAATTACTCTTTTGGCTACCCTCACCTTTCCATGCTGTACACTTAGGAGGACGTTTCCATGTATAGCCCATACTTCAAGAGTGAGAAGTTAGGCTTCTCTTTCTTTACAGTAGAATATCTATATAATTTATTTGAAATCCTTCTGCATCAGAAATTTATCTTTTTCCTCCCCAGTAATTAATTTATTCAATCATGTATTCATAATAATATAGACACATGAATATTTCTTTTATACATTAGGTTATAATCCATACTACTTTACTTATGTTGTTGCTCATATTGTCCCACCTTTGGCCACTAGGAGGTCTTGCAGTGCCCCTAATGCCCCTTGGACATAATCCCATCAGTGCTCCAAGCTCATATATATATTATTACATGTTATATATTTCCTGCTCCAGTCTTAGAATCAGCCATTTAACCAAAGAACTATAGTTCCTTGTATTAAAGAATGGTATTATAAATCAAAGTCTGGGCACTGGGTGGGTAGATTTTTTATAGAGTTAAATATTCATTTACCATATGACACAGCAATCCACTTCAAGGTATTTGCTCAAGTGAAATGAAAACCTATGTCTATACAAAACCCTCTTTGTTAGAGTTTATAGTGTTTTTAAATATATTACTGCCCAAATCTAATTCAATTCATACATAACCCAAATGTACCTCAACTAGGGAACTGATAAAGGATGGTCAATCCATGCAATGGAATACTACTCAGCAATAAAAATAAACAAACTAGGTACACAGAACATGTATAATACTCAAATGCTGAGTATAAGAAGCCAGACCCAAAAGTTTATACTATAGATTCTACTTATTGAAATTCTTGAAAAACCAAAATGATACAACAGATAACAGATCAGTGGTTGCCAGGATCTGAGGCTTGAGTGATTGCCTACAAAAGGGCACAGGAAAATTTGGGGAAATGATAGAACTGTTTCCGTATCTTATTGTGGTAGTTATGTGACTATACACACTCATTAAACTCAGAAGAGCTATACACTAAAAAAAAAACAAATTTTACTGTGTGTAAATTATACACTAATTTTTAAAAAATGGAATAAAAACTGTGAAGAAACTGTATTAACGTGGGGAAATGCCTATGTTACAAAGTAAGTGAAAAAGCAGAATGTATCTTCTGTTCTCAACTCTGAAAAGTACCCAGGCATAGATAAAGGGATGAAAACGCTAGTGCAACTTTAACAATTATCTTTGAGTGTAGGATACAGCTAGTGTTCTTTTTTTATATCTTTACATTAACATTTAATGATATAACTCTATAATGATAGAGGGAAGCTTATTGAAAGGAAAAGTATAAAGTTGTCCATAAATGTGAGGGACTTTCTTAAATGGCTGTCCTATTGCTACCAGCGTCTAATTCATGTGTGGGCCTTGTGACTTCTGTGTGTCATGCAGCTAACATTAAGCAGGTGCATATAAAAGCAGTGGAAGCCCTGTGAACAGACAGTCTCTCTCAGGAATGCCCATCAGCTGAAAATTTCTTCAGTGGGTTGAAAGTGATGCTCTTTCCTTTTATTCTATTCCTGACCTTCAGTTGGTCTTCTCTGCGCTGACTGGACACTTGCTGGGCTTCATTATAACTGCTGATGAAGTCCGGCTATGTCATGGTTGTGACCACAAGCCCGGGGCAGCAGATGGAAGATTGTGAGGCCCTCTTTCACAGCTCATTAAATCATAGGAAGCTGACCCAAGCTTAATATCTCTCTGGCAGGCATTAGTGGAACAGAAGATGAAATCGCAGAAAGCTCTCAGAAAGCAAAATAATACATAAAGTAGGAGAGTCAGATCATGCCACACAGACAGAACTGCAGCGGCAAAAGTGAGAAGAAAATAGTACATTTTAATATCTAACCTTGAGGTGATCCACATATATCTGTTAAATGAAACTGAAAAGGCACTCATTTGTTCTTATCCCCCCCAGCCAGGTCCAGGTTGTAAGCTTCCAAATAGAGGGCTTATGTAATTCCCTGATCAATACCGAATCAGAGCACCCTCTCTTCTACTTCTATGGTATTCACCACCAGCAATTATTAATTGAGCATCTACTATGGGAAGCAGTATGCTTGGTCCTGAAGAGGCTCTCTAGAATGAACAAAATAGGTCCTGGCCACAGGAAGCCTGCAATCCGGTAGGGATACAGACATAGTCACACACACACACACACACACACACACACACACACACTATCTGCAATAAAATATGACATGCAGGTGAGAACAACCAATGGCTAAGTGCTAGAGAAGGACTCCGGGGCATCTATCCCAGAGTTGTGCACTCAGAGCAAGAAACTCAGTAAATAGAATAGGTTAAGGCATGGGAAAGTGGATTTTGAAGAGTCTTGATACCAAGCTAATAAGTTCTGCCTCATCTTCCAGTCTTAGAATGGCACTGCAAGTTTTTTTAGCAGGCTCATGAACGGAGCTGTAATTTAGGAATGTTATTCCAACAGCCTGGCCTAGATGGATTGGGTGGATAGTAGTGAAAATTGCAATACAACAAACAGAAGATGAAATCGCAGAAAGCTCTCAGAAAGCAAAATAATACATAAAGTAGGAGAGTCAGATCATACCACACAGACAGAACTGCAGCGGCAAAAGTGAGAAGAAAATTCTGCCATTTGTTGGGAATTGCATACACTCCAACTTGACTAGGGGGCAGAATAAACGCAGACAATACACAGCATATAAGGCCGGCTAGGTATTTGGAGGATGATTGTAAAGGAATTTAAATGTCATAAAAAGAGATTTGGACTAGTTAGTGGGTCTGAGGGAGCCACTAGGGCTCTTGAGCTGGAATGGGGGTCAGGCATGGCTGAGCTGAACTCTAAAAAGGTTCACTTCTAAGCAGGTGCAAAATGAACAGGACCATGACCATGACCTTATCACGGCCTGGTAGGTATCGGCATAGCCCCGAGGTTGCGTCTCCCTCTGCATTATCAGTCTAGTTTAAGACTTTCTGCTTTCTGTAGTAGCCCATAAATTATGCCTGACTGGCGGAGCCAGCCCTCATCCCACATGCACAGGGTCTGGCTCTGTGTGGGCGGGAGGGAGTCATTTGTAGGAGTCCTCAGGCTGACAGGAACTCACAGGCTCAGGGGATCCCAGGCCCTAGTCACTGCGACTAAACCCAGCTTTGCTCTCCCAGATGCTGATTCTGTCTGGCGCAGATGACCAGGTTCAGAAAAATGTAAATTTTTGTCTGCAAAGAACCAAAACAAATGCCATGGAGGAGTGAGGTAAACACAATGCAGGAGTCCTTTACTTCCTGTAGTCTTTGGAATTTGAGTCTTTGACGCAAATTCTCTAAATCGCAGCAGGCACTCAGTTGTCTGGAGTGTGTTTGAACACCTATTCTTTGATGCATTCTTCCCAGTATGGGATTTGCTTGTGTTTAAGAACTTTTTGTTGAATTCAACTGGAAAGAAAAGAATCCTCTCTGAATTTATTTGTTTCCTAGATCTGAGTTTTCGCTTATGAGTGTTTTTTTAAGTGACACAAAGGACTATATACTGTCAGCTACAAAACGTTTCTGAGATAATGAAAGATGACCTAAATAAGTGGAGAGATATTCCATGTTCCTGGGTAGGAAGACTCGATATTGGTAAGATGTCTATACCCCTCCCCAAATGGATCTATAGGTTAAATACATTCCAAACCAAAATCCCAAAGAGGTTTCAGTTGTTGAAAGTGACAAGCTGATTCTGAATTTACAGGTTGATATAAAGGTGACATGTCAACCTGGAAATAAGGAGCCACAATGAGGGGCAAGCAAGCATTTATTTGGGATCAAAGAACTGCAATTCAGGGAGCACAGATTCAGCTAGAAATCCAAGTAGTGTCCCACCTAGGGGGCGAAAGCAAGAGGATTTTATAAGAAAGAGGAAGGGGGGGCAATTATATGACTTGAATAAAAAGTATTTTTTATGCGTACTAACAGGTTGAGCCACTTTGGGCTACACATTAATCACCTATTCTCTTGGTGTCAACAAAGAAAACCATTCCTGATATGAATTTGTCAACTGGTGTGTTTTCAGAAAGTCCACGGCCATCAGTCTTGTGATCGATCAGAATGCCCACTGTCCTGCGGACTTAAACAATTGCTTGTAAAACAAATGCTGTCTTGCCCAGTCCAGAGATTTTGGTCCAGTCCAAACAAAGGCAGGCAAGGCAGTTTCTCTGCAGTGACAGCTCTGGAAATACTTTAAATGGCCCCAGTCATGGCAATTTTTCACATATACATAGCCATGTCTACTTCAAAAAGAACAAAATGTGGCATTTACAGTAATGGATTTAAAGACATTATGAAGCCACAGTTATTAAGACAGTGTGATGTTGCCATAACAATAAACATAGAGATCAATAGAACACAATGAAGGGTCAAAAAACAGAGCCATACATGATAGAGACAAAGTTAGAGATAAGGCTCCTGCCTTCAGGAGGTTCAGTGTCTCCACGAAGATTCTGAGTATGTTAAACATGATGGTTCTATGGAACAAATGCTACGAGAGCCCTGATATGGGATTTCTAAACAAACTGAAGGGATCTAGAAAATTCCCCTGAAATAAGTGACACCTGGGCAGAAGCCTGAAAGATTAAAATGTTTGCAAGATGAGGAAGTAAGAAGAAAAGCATTCTGGGTAGAACATGTGGGAAAGAACAGAGGCACAAATGGGGAGAAGACAATCTGGTAACTACAGGTTATTCCATACACACGGGAGCACAGATACAAGAGACCATAGAGAACACCCAGAAGCCACATTGCAACAAGCTGTATGAACTACAACAGATAGGTGGGAATTTATTCCACAGATGATCAAAAACCACTAAAAATTTTTACACACATCTGTGACATGATCATATTTGGGTTTTAAAATATCACTCTGAATAGAAGAATAAAAAACAAACTAGTTAAATTGAGACTGGAGGTAGTAAGATGAAATTAAAATATTCCAGATGAGCTATAGGGGTGCCTTAACCTAAGGCACATGCAATCATGTAGGGAGTATAAGTCAGATTGGGGAGATATTCAGTCACAATTGTGAGGCTGTAATAACTGGTTAGAGGCACAGGATGAAGAAATGGGTAGAGGAGAAAGAAGAAAGGACTTATTGTTGGTTTTCTCCCCTCTGTTTTCTATCAGGTGCAACAGTAAGTCTCTGATTTTATGTAAAAGTGAAAAACAAAGCCTTCTTTCACTAGTCACTCCTACTCAAGAACAGATACTAGTAGAAAACCCTAAGGTGGGCATCACGCTTCACTTATACAACTGCAATGCCCCATGTCACCCACATCATGTCCCACTGCCATTTGCTTTGCTGCAGGGAATCCTTAGATCCACCAAATGCCTAGCAGGGCATTTACCCATTGAAGGTGTGTAGCATGTGCGATTCTAACATTGTGCTTTGGCCTCCATATGGGTTGAAGGGGAAGCATTCTTGGCCACTGAAAGGAGAGACTGGTCTACTCCAATCCAAGCTTCCAATTTCCCTTTCCCGGTAAAGCTGCGAGGCCCTTACTGGCCTGCAAATGATTTATCTACCTCAAATCTTGCCAAACTTTGGCCCAGCTCTATCCAGACGTGAGACTATAAATGGTTGAAGAAATAACAGGAAAGGAGAAGAGTTGAAAGGCCACTGGGCAACTGTTTTTCTTTAGCTCTGTTTGAACTGAACATTCAGCCAACTTGGGATCAGCTCAGCCATGCTACCTTTTATTACTCCATGAGACAACTCATGTGACCTAATCTCAGAGGACTCACCGGAGCAAGCAGAGTTCTTAAGAACCTAAAGCCTCACCCATTATGTTTCCTAGACCCACCAACACTGCTGTTTTATGTCTAGTTAAGACATACAGAACATTCCAGTGTGCAAAGACAACTTGTTACAAGACTTAAGGGAAAAAAATGAAAATATCAGTGACTTGTCATTTATTTGCCTGATCTCATTTTCACAAAGTTCTTTATTACTTAGTAGAATCTGTAGGCTTTTCTAAATTCCAAGTCCACCCTTGCATTTAGAGAAGGCCATGCAACTTGTTCTGGCCAATAGGCATTGAGCAGAAGTCATGTGTGTCATGTCCAAGCCAATGCATTTAAGAGATGGCGCACAGCCCTCCAGCCCACCCTTCCCCTGCCAGCCGAACTGGTACAGCTGCAAGATGCAAGAAATGGAGCTCTTGAAGTCACTGCTTGAGAAAATATTGTCCTAGAGAGCTTCCAGACTCATGAGTAAGGAACGAACGTTTATATATTAAGCACTGAGATTTGGGGGCTTATTTGTTATTGTGCTAAAGCCTAGATTGGTTTTGTCTTAGGTCCTGATCTTATAGTTTGTAGATCAAACCTCACATCAGGCCTGCCCTGACAGTTCAGAGGCTGCTTAGGATTCTCTCTCTCTCCTCTCTCTCTGCCTATCCCCCAACTCCTGTGCATTCTCTTTCTCTCTCTCTTTCTCTCTCAATCTCAAAATGAATACACAATAAGAAAAGAAAGAAAGAATTTCAATCACTGAATCAAAAGAGAGGGAGAATGAAATCTAGGTCAGAGCAGGAGTAAGGCCAGCTTTGCCTGAGTGCAAAGCCCCTGGGCTCCCCACCCTCTTGCCACCATGGGGTGGGGCTACTCCCAAATCCTTGGACAGTTATGAACTGGAGATGGTGCTGGGTGGCCTCTAAGACAGGTAGCCAGGTGGAACTAGAACAGATGGGGAAACTGTCATCTCCTCAAGTGTCATACTAAGCTTTTGCTGTGGAAATCCTAAAACATACACTTGGTCCATTACTCGAATTGCACAGCCAACACGTCGTTTGTGCTAGCCAGTGTTCTAGGCTCTTTGGGAGATAGGACAGTGGCTGAGGTAAAGCCGCACTCTGCACTGAGCTTACATTCCAGATGCAGGCCGGCAGAGATTTTCCTGCACTAGAGGCTAGGAAGTCTAGGCTTTAGTCACAGCTTAACCTAACTGTGATGTTGGGCAAGACCCCTCCCCTACCCATGACTTATTTTCTTAATTGTAAAATAGAATGTTTGGACTTGATAGTATCTAAAACATTTTATTAAAAAAAAACACTTTATAATGTAGAATATTTCCAAAAGGACTATTTCGGGGCATAAGGAGAAATTGCAAGACTACTGAACATAGAGCATCTGAGCCAGAAAGAGTATATAGAAAAGCATGAATACCTAAATTAGGGAGCTTCCGAAAAAGTTGGCCATACCACTTTACCCAGCTCCACAAAGCCCAGTGACACCACTGGTTCTTTAAACTTGTTCTTATATATTCAAAATCTTCTCCTTTGACTCTCTGGTTACACGTGAAAAATTCCCCCAATAACCTGGCTAACTCTGAAAATAATTATCCTAAAACTTGCTCAAAGGAAGACACTTGGCGAAAACATGAGCTCTTTTCTTATTATATCAGATAATTGGCTTTGGATAACTGCTTATCTGTGCTGAATGAGAATTATGTCCTCAAGAGTTTCTATATCTATCGACTAGTAGGCTCATCTTCTGAGATTTTTAACTAAAAAAAAAATGCATTGCCTCTGTAAACTATTATGCTCATATTGATTTTTTTTCAGTCTATAAAAATTCCCTATTTCCCTGTCACTTGCTGATCAACCTGGTCTTTTTTTTATATACACTAATGTCAGATTAGTTCAAAGCCCTTGCATTGAATTTTGTTTATGCTCCTCAAAAGGAACATTCTGCCTTTTATTAAAGGATATTGCCTATGAAAATATAGCAAGGATGGCTCTTATAAATTATCTACTACCAAAATTCAATTCACATTTCTGCCTGGTGCCTTGTCTCTCCTTAAAATCATCATACAACATCAGATGGTAAAAAGAGCATAGGTTTGTTGTCAGACAAACCTAGCTTTTAATTCTCTCTCCCTCACTGTCCACACTGTGCCCTGCTCCTGCACTAAAATGCCTGAAATCCATTCTCTCCTGTGTACCAATACCTCTGCGGCCCTAGTTTAGGTGTTCATCCTCTTCCTCTAGAATTACTTCCCATGGCCCTTGAGTGGTCCCTGCCCTGAATATACACCTTTCACATCCTTCGCCCACACCAAGAGACATCATTTGTCTAAAGTAGGGCCACTGAACTGTGGCCGTCAGATGAGTGAGCAGTTTTTTGGACATGATAAAAGAAACTTATACCAGAATGAGAATTGACTATATCACCACTTTGGACAGTACTGATCTCAAAAAGCCCAGGTCCCCGGCATGATGTGTAAGACTGTAAGGTCTGTCATCCGCTTTGCTCTCCAGTCCCATGTGTCACCATGAACAACCTCATCCTTCCTGCTCCAGCAACACTGACTCCTCTCCATCTACAACCTCCGCCCCAAACACGCCCACACTTGCAAGCAATACACAAGGTGGGTTTCCTCTAGAAAGTCTATCACTATCATCTTCCCGTCTCACTTCCTGCTCTAGCTTCATTGTGTCTTACATCTCATTTGCTATACTGATCATATTACCTTATAATGTTTTTATTTATATGCTTCCTCCAACCAAAAAGTCAATTCCTTGAAGGCAAGATCTATATTTCACTCGTTTCTATTAGTCAGGAAATATAATATAACTGCTGCAGTAATAAGTCAACTCAGAGATCTAGGAGCGTCAGACATAGTTCACTGCTTGATCACACAAAGTCCCAGGCCAGTGTTTCCAGGAAGGCAGTTATCCCAGGTGGCTCTCATCCACATGGTAACTCAAGAACCCAGGCTTTCTGACATGGAGATGAAGCTAACGCCTTGCCTTGGATTCCTTTTCTAGATCTTCTGCTTTCAGCTAGAGATGGTGAAAGAGATATCAGGAATAAGATCCTACAAGATATTTTAGAAGACTGATCTGGAGGTGGCTAATAGTGCTTCTACTCAAATCCGTTAGGCAGAATGTAGGCATGTGGTCTTACCTGACTGCAAAAAGACTAAAAAGCACAGTTACCTATAGGTCCCAGAGGAAAAAGAAGCTGTTCTAGGAGCATCCAACAGTGCCTGAGCCATGCCATCCCTGAACTTCCAGAACTGATCCAGTGCCAGGCAAAGCACTGTGGGCTCTCTCGAAACACCCCCTTAGCGAATAAATGACTGTCATCTTACTTAAGGCAAGTCTTTATTCTGTCATATCCTAGGGCTAAAAGGAATATGGATGTTAAATGAACACAGGAGTGCTGCCTTCAGCCTGGGAGAAAGGCAGCCCCCTGAGGCAGTGGCAGGACTAAAGCAGAGCTTGCATGGTGGGTAAACTACCATGGAAAGGGGCTTCGGGAAGCCATGCTCGGGCTTCCTGGGCATTCGAGCCTGTCTGAGGCACCTTCGAGAGGCATCTGCTCTACTTCCCTTGCTGTTTCAGGCAATGACCGGGTTCCTTGATGAAGAACTTTCAAAATCCCTTTTTCATGTATCTTTCCATGTTCACTTTTCATTTCCAACATCTTACAGAAGAGAAGTAAAAAGTCTAACATTCCGTTTATAAAGACCCCACGTTTTTGTTCTGTGTGTTCCAGGTCCCTGACAAAGTCTTTAAAGGTTTACATTTGAGCTCAAGTAACTTCTCATTTTTTAAGTTAAACCATTCCCCCCAAATCCCTTGATCTAAACCTTAAAAGGCACTCTTTAAACAAAACATAAATTCAGGGCTCAAACAGCTTAACAAGTGTCCCTTTAAAGGAATAGTATTTAATAGTAAGAGCTATTAAATAATCAATCCAAAGTTCAGAATGTTCTTCCTCAAAGAGGATGGGAAATGGATCAAAAGCACACCACACTCTTGGGGTGCAAAACAACACCCCCATGGAAATACATTCTCTCAGCTAGAAGTTGGATCAAAGTGTTGAATTCAGTCTAATCCCTCGTTGAGGAAAATTATGACTTTAAACTATTTGTAACCTGACAAATGTAACATAAGGAAACATTCAATCAAATAATATCCACTAGATGGTTTGTGGAAGAAGAGAAACTTTAATTATAAGAGTGCAATTTTGTGGAAATACAGACTTATAAAGCTATGGGGCACAGAATCTTACCTCTTGGATTTACAGAGAACTTGCTAGTCATCGAGTTCATCTAACAGTCCCAACATGAATCCCTTATTTGTCCCTTATGGCTTCTGCTCCCTGGCTGCAGCTTCCCTGCCTTTCAATTTCAGCAGACCTTATGAAGCAAAGAATTGGACCAAAATATTGGCTTTCAGTTCTCCAGCTGACCCCGCATGACAAGCTGGGACTAAGTCTCCCATTACACCAGTGGTCTGCCCTGACTTCTGGAAGCCAACCAACACTTAGTCATTTCTATACACTCTTCATTAATTCACTGGTTTCTTCAGGAGACTTTTGAGTGCAGATTATGTTCAGGGTACTGGGCGAGCACCTCTAAAGATTGTATAAAGTAGAAAACACACTTCAAGGAACTAATTATCTGATAAGGAAAGAAAAAACATAGATGCCAATAATTGGAATTCAGAAATATTTACTGACCATCACTTCATGCCAAATATTATGGTAAATCCTGAGGATTAAAAAATAGATGAGATTGAATAAGACCAACAGAAACAATTTATGTGAATAACATTTGTGTGAATGAAAGCACTAGGGAAGGATATATGATGATGGTAATGGTAGTAGCAATAATAAATGATAATAAAAATACTAAATAATTAGCACTTATTAAGTTACTATGTGATTCCAGGAAAATTTCTAAGAACCTTATCCTCATTAAAATTTTATGTGGTAGTATTACCATTGTTATTATCCTCATTATCAATTGAGGAAATTGAAGCACACAGAGATTAAGTAACTTCTCCAAGATCACACAGCATCAAGGGGTATATAGGAGTCAAACGTGGCATTCTGACTCCAGAACAACATTACAAATGAGAAATCAAATGCTTTTGCTTGGGGTGTGAGTGGAAATGGAACCAGAGAAATGTCCATGGGAAAGATGATATTTTGCTAATTCTTGAAGAAGAATATAGAAAACTTCAGAAAAACAACTGAGCTTCCCAAGAAAGGGAAATAGAACACATAAAGGCACAGAGTGTGTTACAGTCAGAGACGTGGCTGCTTAGTGGTGGCTAGAGCTAGCTCAGAGATAGGACACAAGCAAGGGACAAGGCAAAAGATGGAGCGGAAGAGGTAGGTGGGGTTCCAAGCTTGAATCTGCCATATTTAGGAGCATGGGCTTTACCTTGCACATGTCGTGAGCCATGCCCATTACAGAATCTAGGAAAGGTCTCCGTCAAAAGCACTGGCCTCCTTCCAAGCCCCAACCCTCCTTTTTTATTTCTGCCCAACTACTGGTAACATTAGTTTTAGTATTTGACCAGTTCCCCTTTCCCTGAATCATGTGAATCACCTTTTAGTCTTTAAGGGTTTGTTGGAAACAAGTCATGATCTCAAATAACTGCCTGTTTTAAGCAACCTAGCTTTAACTCTAAATCAAAATGCATCAGGTTTTAGAGTAACTGAGACAACTGTACTTGAAAAAAAAAAAACCTAACAAAACACTTTCCTTTATAAATCACCTTAAAAGTGTAATAAATTTAGGACTTAATTTAACAGACACTCTTGAAAGGAATAGCATTTAATGGTCACAAGGACTTAGCAAAGCAACCTGAAGTTCAAAATGTGAATATAGGTGTGCTAGCCAAAGTCAATATCCTACCTGCAGCGACATCAACAATCTCGGTGTGCTTTGTTGTGTCATGGTGGTCTTGTCTTTCTGGGTCCAGCACTCCAACTCCAGAATCCAAGACATGGACTCATTCCACTGGTTTTACTGTGCATGGACCTGTAATGCCAAACCTTGGGGATTCCAATTGGACCTCGAGTTGTGACTTCTACAGTCCTGACAGACTGCCACTCAAATGGTCACCAGGCATTTCCCTATGGTTGGGATCAAACATGTGATATGCTTGCTCAATTTCTAGCTATGGAAGAGGGAAGAAGAGGTGCAATCCTGTGGAGGACCAAGGGGGAGGGGAGAGGGGAGCAGGATACTCCTGGTGCAGAAAGTGATACCATGAGCTGGAAATGTACAACAATGACAGTGATGAAACATTGTTCTCTGTCAGGACAGATACTCCCACCGCACCCCTGCCCCATTGGTAGATCACTGTTGCATCCATTTGTTGGTTGGACTTCTCGTGGAGAGTGGCTTCCGCTTTTGCCACTTTGGTTGGCATCATATGTAAGCTTGGGCAGTGATTATTGGGGCATCCAGGAGTCTCTGTTCTCCATCTTCTGCTGGAATATCTTCCTCTTAACTCCTTGAGCAAAATCGTTATTGTTTATTGTTACCAAAGACAGTTTCCTGGGGAGATTGGAAGTACCATCCTGAGCAGTCGAATGGGCAAATGGCTCATGGATGTGAGTGTGTGCATGTGTATCACACCTAAATAACAGGGGTGAGTGGTCTGTGCCATCAGAAAGGGTTTTAAACAGAAGACTGGCATCATCACATTTGTGCTTCACAAAAATTATTCTCATGGCTGGAAAAAGAGGATTAACTAGGCAGGAGTCTATTGGAAGTGATAGAAGAGATGCGACTATTTGGCTAGACAGAGAAAACCTTCCCATGAACTATCATATGGTTCTTTTCACCTACAACTATAATCCAGGCCAGTCTCTAAGAAATGCCATGTGGGGGGCGCCTGGGTGGCTCAGTCGGTTAAGCCTCCAACTTCAGCTCAGGTCAGATCTCGCATTCGTGGGTTCGAGCCCCGCGTCAGGCTCTGTGCTGACAGCTGGCTCAGAGCCTGGAGCCTGCTTTCGGTTCTGTGTCTCCTTCTCTCTCTGCCCCTCCCCCCTCATGCTCTGTCTCTCTATGTATCAAAAATAAACTTAAGAAAAAAAACATTAAAAAAAAAGAAATGCCATGTGGAAGTCAACCTCTGAGAAATAATCTTAAAGAATGTCCACTTTTGGGACACCTGGGTGGCTCAGTCAGTTAAGCATCTGACTTCGGCTCAGGTCATCATCTCATGGTTCATGGGTTTGAGCCCCATGTCAGGCTCCATGCTGACAGCTCAGAGCCTGGAGGCTGCTTTGGATTCTGTTTCCGTCTGTCTCTGCTTTTCCCCTGCTCCCACTCTACCTCTCTCTCTCTCAAAAATAAATAAACATTAGAAAAAGATAATGTCCACTCTTGACTTGTGTCAAACTGAAAAACTTTTCTTTTCTCAACTTTTCCACAGCTTCTTTCTCAAGAGCTTCTCATTTGCAAAGAGCCCCTAGAAAAGTCTTCCTCTGCATCCTCTTTATGCTGCTCTACTTCCTGCCTTCCCTCTGCATTCTCTCCCATATATTTTTAGTACAAAGAGTGACTTTTGGGGGTGACTGGGTGGCTCAGTTGGTTAAGCATCTGACTCTTAATTTGGGGGGAGGTGATGATCTCATGGTTCATGAGATCAAGCCCTGCATCAGGCTCTGTGCTGACAGTGCAAAGCCTGCTTGGGTCTCTCTCTCTGTCTCTCTCTCTTGGCCCTCCCCAACTTGTGTTTGCACTCGCTTGCTCTCTCCTCTCTCAAAATAAACAAATAAACTTAAGAAAAAGAATAATTTTTTGGAAATAGACTGGGAGGTGAATGGTACACTTGGCTGCCAAGTAAAAATTCTCTTTGGCAGAAGAAAAGTTAGAACTCTCTCAAGTTAATACTTGTTATTCAATTACACATCCTTACTGAACCAAGTGCTAACTGAATAGCAGAAAAAGCACATGCTGCAGAAAATGTGAGGAGAAGATATTAATGTAACCTAGAAAATGTAGAGACTTATCTACCCTTGAATCAAATTCTCTCCCACTAAAAGCACTTTATGCTCATATTACATACACAGAATTGTTGTTACTTTAGTTCTGCTGGCCTGAATGCTCAAATATCAAATAATCCTTTATTTCTTGTGCTGTATTATAAACCAAATTGTCTTGATAACAGAGAGCACAAATTTCTTTTCATTGATTATTTCCATTATTAAGACTAAATAAAAACTATGTTCCTACACATTTTTGCCATGCATGATCTTCATTACTACCCACAAAAGGTAACTAGAATTATCTCTATTTGCAGATAAAGAAATTGAGGTTCTGAGAAACCGAGTTAAGGTCACTGGACAAGAAAAGTGACAGAGTTGGGAAAGCAACCTAGGCCATCTGAAGGCCGACTCTGAGTTCTGGGGACTCAGAGAACTTCACGTGGTTTCCTACATGCCATTTACGGAGCCTTGAGTCACACGCCAGAGAGGCATTAAGTAGCAACCACATGACATCAGCAACAGCAGAGGGCTTTCAGTGGCCTCTCTTCTTTTTTTTTTAAAGTTCATTTATTTTGAGAGAGAGAGAGAGAGAGAGCTCACATGCAAGCTAGGGAGGGGCAGAGAGAGAGGGAGAGAGAGAGAAAGAATCCCAAGCAGGCTCCACACTATCAATGCAGAGCCTGACTCAGGGCTTGATGGGGTTTGATCCCATGAACCACAAGATCATGACCTGAGCCAAAGTCAAGAGTAGGACGCTCAACAGACTGAGCCACACAGGCACCCCTCCGTGGCCACTCTTTGCACAAAGGGAGTAGGACACATGGTTGAGAACTGGGCTTAGGACATTTATCCCCTGTCATCCTTCTATAAATCCTTTTGGCCTCTCTGTCTTAATGGCACCAAGAGCCTCTAGAAATATAACTTTTCCTATCAAGCATAGGAAGAGGAGATTTTGCAGCTTTGCTCAAACTTGACAGAATTCCTGGGAGAAACAGAAAAGTGAGCAATGCTCATACTGGCTGCTCCTCAGAGGATTTATAGGTAAATAATCCTACCAGATGCAACCCAGACCTACTACTGTCTATTCTTTTATTCAACACTTGCAAAAGCTTGGGTAGTTTTAATAGGGAAGAAAACATGTTGCATTCAAAACAACTCACTTCTTAAATAAAGAACATTCAGCTTTACATACGCAGAGCTGAGCTGGAACACAAAACTGACAAGTTTGTCAAAGGCATCATTTGTCTGCAGTGAGTAATAGAAAAGTGAGGACCAGAAGTAATTTTTCGATTAATGGGTCACACAATAAATGCTTGAGCCTTCTTAGCAATAATCACTCACAAATAATACTATTTGCCTTAATGGGCCAGATGTCTTAAGAGCCTATTTGGAACCAAAGCTATTGTATCTCAATGCAACCACATCCCTGTGGTGGAAATGTCCCCGCAGCCAATGGCCTTACCCACCCAGGCACTCAGCTGGTGATGTCTGGACCCACAGAAGGTGGGCTGGGAAAGACGAGGACTGGCAGGAAACAGTTCTAGAATGGAGGAAGGAGAAGATAAGGAGGGGCAGGGAGAGGTGAAAAAAAGTAAATACTTTGATTCCAAGCTAGGCTTGTCCCTTAGGCATCACTCAATAAATGGCTTAACAGAGGCAAAGGTGCAACACAGAGTTATAAAATCAGTTCCAAATTTACCAAAGTGTCAGCACTGTGTCTTCTCTGAGCCCCTCCTGTGCCTCCATTCCCAGAGCAGAGTAAAACCTCCCAAACCTGTTTCTGCTCACTGATTACATAAGGTATGTCAATTCAGGATCATCTTCACAGCAAAAAAAAAAAAATTGTAAAAAAAATTTTTGTAGCCAAAATGAACGAGTCCATGTGGCTGTGGATGGCCTGTCACACCTTTACAAGCTTTCACGTTGCATCAAGTTGAGCCAAATGCTGGTTTGTGGCCAGAACTTCTTCCTTTCACATCTCATCTTTGCTACATGAATAGTGCTGGGCTCTTGGAAAGATTCAATGCTGTTGGAGCCTCATAAGAATTTGAATAATTAGGGAAAAAGATAGTTCAGCTTTACATGGCAACATGATGGACTCAATTTCATTCCTTTCTTTCCAGGACCTCAAGATAAAGTTGTCTATTAGTCTGGTCAGTGTAGGATTGTTGAAAATGCATAGAGAGAAAGAAAGCAGGAGAAAGGACCAGAGCATTTGCCTCCCCCATCTTCCCACCCTGCGTTCTACTGCTCAGAGGTGGCCGCTGTCCATTCTTAGCCGCCTCGTGTATTTCACACTAAACTTTGCTGAGCAACGTGCTTATCTGGCTACTTCTGGATTAGTTATCAACTTTAGACATTCTCCACTGACTTGTCTATCACCGTGGAGAATGACACGCTTACTCTTTTAAACCAGCACCATAGGGCCACACACATGTCCCCTATCTCTCCACCCTCCTAATATCACATTTTCTGGTAAATTAATATTCAATACTGACACTATTGTGACCATGGGAATGTTACTCACAGCTGAGACGTGGGTGCACCAGGAGCACATTTTCTTTCTTACAGAACTTTGCATTTTTCCTGGGGAAAAACTACTTTGTTGTTGTTGTTGTTGTTTTTAACATCTTAGCTTTTTATGTACCAGTCATCCGATTTTTCCCAAATACTCCAACCATGAGGTGACAGTCCTTCCACTGTCATCAGGGGGTCTATCAGTTTCTTTCCACACCCAGACACCTCTTGGGGACTTCCCTCCAGAAGGCCCTGGGGGCTGGCTGCCTGCTGCCCAAAGTGCATCCTGGGATTTCCCTACATCGACATTATCTAAATACCCTTCCTCTCCGGTGGCAGAACCCTGTTTTCTGGAGCACATGTGTCTTTTTGTCTTCATGGTTTATTCCCTCATTTCTAGGAGGTGTGCCTGTCAGTAGCTTCCCAATTAAGGGGCGTAGGCATTAAGAGTATAAGGCCTTGCATTTTAAAAATTATTTTTATTTTGCCCTCACACTCAGTCATATTTTGATTGGATATAGAATTGTGGACTGGAAATAATGTGTTCTCCAAACTTTGGGGTCATTACCATATCATCTTCTGGTTTCCCATTGCTACTGAACAAGTAACAGTTTTGATTCTTGTTCCTTTTTATATGAATTGCTTTTTTTCTCTTTCTGAAAGCTCTAGGCTGTTCTGAGACAATGATTTGCCTTAATATGGGCCTGAGCCTGAAAGGGGGATGGGGAGTACCTGGGTGGCTCAGTCAGTTGTGTGTCTGACTCTTGGTTTCAGCTCAGGTTATGATCTCATGATTCATGAGATCAGGCCCCCGCATTGGGCTCTGCACTGACAAGGTGGAGCCTGCTTGTGATTCTCTCTCTTTCCTTCTCTCTCTGCTCTCCTCTACTTGCTCACTTGTTCTCTCTCTCTCAAAATAAGTAAGAAAGCTTTATTTAAAAAATAAATAAACATCAGGATGGGCACTATATGGCCCTTTCAATATGGAAACATCTTGTGTCTTTTCCTTTCTGATCAATTTTCTTCAATGTTTTTCTTTGATAATTTCCTGTTCTCTATTTTTCTCTCTCTCTTTTTTTAGGATGTCCATATTACAGATGGTGGAAACCCCAGATCAGTTTCCTAACCATCTCATCTTTTCTCTCATATTTTCCAAACATTTATTCTATTTTCAAGGACATTTCCTTGAGTTAATCTGCCACACTTTACACTGAATTGTTAAGAATTTGTGCATCAAATGTTCTTACTTCTCTGATCAGAAACCCTATATAAAATTCATAAAAATTCTACCTTGAAGTTACATCTAAAAGCAATTGCCAAACTTTTGTGTTCGATTGAGGAAAAAATTATAAAGCTGTGTTCTAAAATGTAAAGAATGTTTCCAGAAGTATTTGATTAGTCTGTCATCATCAGAAAAAGTTGTGATGCGATAATTGAATTTTATAGATCACTGACTTTAAAAAACAACATAAAAATTAAGGCATGTATGTTGACCTAAAATTAATATATTCAAAAATGTTTCTATAGGAAAAATATGAGGCTAGGGATCATGAAGACCAGAAACTACACTGAATTTATTTATATGAAGTAATATTCTAGTAGATGCCTTAGTAAATATAGAAATCAATACAAAGACTTCTTCACCTGGCAGATGCTAAGAGCTCAAAATGATACAGGAAAAGTATATCATTTTTATTATTGCTTAAAAATATAAATGTATGGCATCCACCATTCCTCTAACTTTCCTTTAGTTTCAGGAACACTCATATTCCTTAGTCCATTCAGTCTGTCAGTCTGTAAACAAACCATTGTGTGTCAGGTATGTCCCGGGCTGTGAAGATACAAAGTTGGGTAAGAAGTGGCACCTGCTTCCATGAGTCCCCCACCGCTGAGAGTAACAGGCTACTGTTACTCCATCTAACTCTGGACCAAGGGGACTGCAGACAAAAGGCTTGGTGCAGCTAACCCAAGGTCAAAGTCTGATTTAAAGTATATGTCCCTTTGTTTCTGCAGCCAGAGATGGAGTAGGAGGTACATGGGTCCACTGTTCATGAAGGGACTGCTGTGGACCCCCACTTCACCTGCACAGAAACCTTCCTGTACACGAACCTGAAAGCCAGAGAAGGGGAAGAGTAAACAGAGCTCACCTGTGCTGCAGGCCAGGGAAAGGACTGGAAATTATGTGGCCTTAGGAAAACAGCTGTCATCCTCAACCCAGGATGAGTTTGAGCTTCCTGCAAGCACATGTGTGTGTCTCTGGGGTACGTGTGAGTGTGCATCTAAATATGGATGTGCATCCAGGAGCGGTGCTCAGTTGGCTGGAAGCCTGTATCTCCACCTCACACCACAGAGCCCTCACAGCAGATCTGATTTGATAGAACTTTCTTCTTTCACACACCAAAGTTGGGAAATGAACCCTTATGAATCCCTTTGCCCCACAGATGGCCTGCGTAAGAGGTGTTATGACTGCATATCTGTGTCCCCGCCACACACACAAATTCATATGTTGGATTGTATTAGAATCTAAGTAGATTTAGATACAGGGTGCCAGGTGCCTCATTCTCTCGAGCATCCTGGTCTTGACTTCAGCTCACGTTTCTTGAGGTTTCTGAGTTTGAGCCCCACGTTAGGCTCTGCACTAACAGTGCAGAGACTGCTTGGAATTCTCTCTCCCTCTCTCTCTGCCCCTTCCCCCACTCTCTCAGAATAAGTAAAAAAATTTTTTTTAATTTTAAAAGTTTATTTATTTTGAGAGAGAGAGAGAGAGAGAGAGAATTCCAAACAGGCACCACATGGACAGCACAGAGCCTGACAGGGGGCGTGAACTCACACACCATGAGATCATGACCTGAGATGAAATCATGAGTCAGAGGCTTAACTGACTGAGCTACCTAGGTGCCCACAAATAAATAAACTTTTTAAAAAAATAAGCTAATTAGGTTTAGATAAGGTCATGAGGTCAATGGAGCTGTTAGGATGTGATTAGTGTGATAATAAAGGAGAGATTATTGCTTGCTCTCTCTGTCATGTGAGGGCACAAGAATAAAAAGGCCATGAGCAAACCAGGAGGAGGGCTCTCCCCAGACCCTGGGTCTGCAAGTACTTGATCTTGGACTTCCAGGCTCCAGAACTGTGAAAAATAAATGGGTATTTTTGTTGTTGTTGTTGAAGCCACCCAGTCTATAGTATTTTGTTGTAGCAACTCAAACTCAATAAGACCGAAGGGATCCGTAGGATAGATACTTGGACAAAGCCAACTTCTGTGAAAAAAAGATGGTCATTTCCTAAAAGCAGGAAGTGGTGCATCCTGGAAAAGTTCTGAGAAGGGCTTTCTCCATGAAAAAAGAAATAAGGTAGAAAAGCAAGGCAGAGCAATGAGGTGCTTCATGAGGGGGTCTCTGAAGGAACGGACCTTTTTCTTTTCCCATCGGGTGATGGGAGCAGTGATATTTAATATCCAGCTTTAAAATTTCTCGTTATGTCCTTGTGCTCCCAAAGGTTTGGTAAAACCCAGTACTTTAGTGCTTGATACTGGTGGTGCTCTGAGAAGTAAAAGGATGGGCACAAAGCAAGAGCATCTTGCCCACTGGGACCAGCATGCCAGCGGGAGCAAGGCAGTGAGGGAGAGAGATCCAGGATGTCCAAGAGGTAAAGTAGAAAATAGTGTGGGTGGCTTAGTCAGTTAAGCATCTGACTCTTGATTTCAGCGCAGGTCATGATCCCACAGTTCATGAGTTTGAGCCCCAGGCACTGCACTGACCAGGTGGGATTCTCTCTCTCCCTTTCTCCCTGCCCCTTCTCTGATCTCACTTTCTCCCTCTTTCTCAAAATACATAAATAAGCTTAAAAAAGAAAAGAAAAGAAAATAGAGTGCCAGATCACTAGAGTACAAAATTCCATGTTTTGGTAACTTACACAGGATTTTTAGGATTACATGACAGCCTTTTCAAAAGAAAAAATAAGGAAATCAATAACTCAAGCTTGGACCATCATACGGTGCAGGCAGACAAATAGAGTGGAAA
Organism: Suricata suricatta; assembly: GCF_006229205.1. NCBI lineage: Eukaryota > Metazoa > Chordata > Mammalia > Carnivora > Herpestidae > Suricata > Suricata suricatta. The sequence goes on from NC_043703.1 coordinate 152,156,863, forward strand.
GATTATTCGTTTTAGAGGCAAGTGACGTGAATTCAAGCCCAGGCTCTGCCATTCATCAGCCACAACCTCTCTGAAACTCGCGGAGAAAATGAGATAATAATCTCGGCCTTAGTCAGGTCTCAAGGATTTTTGACAGAATGACGCAAGACAATAAATGTTAAAATGCTTTGCAAGTTGCCAAGTGCTCCACGCATTTGTATGTATGGGTGACCAAAAGGAGAGCTGGGGAGAGGGCACGGCACTCAGCCCCTGGGCCTGCCCTGTGCCATCCAGTATCCCCGGCACCAGGGAGGAGCGAGGCTGGGCGGGCTCTGCTGACTCAACCATCCAGCAGAGAGGCACGTCTCCGAGGACAGGATGACTCAGGGAGCAGCTGAAGCATTTCAAATGCACATCCATCTCCAAACCCAATCTGAACTGGCCACCTAATCCTTTTGTTATCTTTCGGTTTGGAGCATGCAAAGAATGGCAATTATGAAATTTTAAAAGATTCATTGGCACCATTAGAATGAAATTCATCTTCAGAACAAAGAAGACTTGCTCGCTTTTGCATACAAATAAAACCTGCACAAAAGCCTGGGATAAATTCCATTTTCCTCTTTGGCAGAGTTTCTGTCCTCTAGAAAGAAGAGTAATTCTGAGAGGCAACATGCTTTGCAACTTTATTCCTCTTCGTTGGAAATAGCCGGAGCGCTGTGAAGGGGCTACACGGGGAAACGCTGTATTGAGAATTAGTAGCATTTGTCAAAATAATAACAGTCATTCACCTACTCTGCAATTGGTGCTTTTTCTGGTAGGCCATTTGACTTGGACAAGAATTCTGCAAAAAGAAGTGCCATCCCCCACTTTACAGAAAAGGGTGAGATCTGAGACGTGAGTCGTTTATCCAAGGAAACCCAGTGCTGAGGTAGTGTCTGTGGTGGGGGGTGGGGGGTGGACTCCAAGCCCAGGTCCTTTTCAAAGCACCCATGGAAGCTTCCCTTGAAAACAAAGGAAGAAAGTGGTTGGCATCCCCACCCTCCTATGCCAGGATCAGCAGTCCTAAAGGATCAGAAGTGAGGTTTGCTCTGCGGCCTCTAGCATCAGCTGGCCTTGTAAGAACTGCATATGAAGCTTATTTCTGCATGACTTCTACACCCAGGAAATCATTAGAGGGCTTGAGAGGCGACAACAGAAAGACACTCCAGTTTTTAGAGCAGAAGTGAGGTGTCCGCACTGACAGAAGGGCACCCCGTTATTTTCCCCATAGACATGGGTCTCAGCAAGGAGCCAGAGGTGGCCAAATGGATCTCCCTCTGCCAAGTAGCGTGCTTAGGAGAAAGAGCTCTGGATTTGGGGTCAAGCCCCAGCTCCACTACTTATTAGCCTTGTGACCTGCAGAAAAGCACTCAACCTTTCTGCCTTAACAGGGCTCCTGGGGGATTAAATGAGCTTTAATATGGTATCTAGCTCCACTGGTGGTCAAGATAGGAATCCCTGAGGAAACGCACCCTCACCGAGACTGGGCTGGTCCACCCAGCCTCCGCGTTGACCCCAGAAAGCTGGCAACAGAGAGTTCACCTCCATCTCCACAGGATCAAGGGTTTGATATTTTGGGGAGGAATCACTGGAGCCCAAAGCTAGGCTCTAGCAAAATAATTCAGAACAGCAAACGGAAAGCAGCTAATCTTTGTTTTACTATAAAACAGAAATTAGAAATGATAAAGATGTTAGGAGATGCCCAAGTCACCTTGAAGACACTCGAATTCATCCCCCAACTTCACAATCTTTTCAAAATAGAGGACTGTGGGTTTTTTTGAGCAAGTTGGTCAGGGAAAGAGGACACCCCCCCCCCATCATAAGCATTTCATAGCTGTTCTATTTGAAGGGCTGAAAATCCCACATGAAGAGAGGACTGCAGATAGTCTTAATAGTTCAAGGTGTTTGACATGCAATACAAATAACCAGGCACTGAGAAAGGACAGTAAATGTCTCACACGTATGAGATGAGACTTTAAAATAATGAAACTGTTTCCAAGGACATCCTTCACTGACTTCATCTAAATGTGAGCAGCAGCCCGGCAGGCATGCTGTCCTCCGTTTTCTCCCCGCAGGGGTCTCCTGCTCCCCAGGGTCACCTCAAGCATGTGGCTGATGACTGTCTGCACCTGTCCACTCTCTTTTGTCACAGATGAGACAAGGTCTTTCTCCGCCCCTTCTCCAAGAGGCACCGGGCCTAAGGAGGAGGCCTGTGGGCAGCTCTGGCCCCTCACGGCTGGTCCGGGCCTGACCTCATGCCCCATGTAAGATGATGAGAAATCTGCTTCTTTGTTGTTATTTCAACTTTTTACTTTGATGTAATTTTAGACCTATAGAAATAGTGCAGGAGAGTACCCTTCACCCTGCTTGTCATCATGCTAACATCTTACATAACAACAGCCAAATTATAAAACTATAAACCCAGGAAATTAACATTGTCCAACGCTCTTAACTAAACTACAGATGGATATTTTGCAATCGCAAATGGTACTGCAGTGAAAAAAACAACAGCAACTGGTGCACGTGTATTTTTCACACCGTTACTGTGTCTTGAAGGTGGATCCCTGAAGTGACGTGGCTGGATCAGAAAGTAAGTGCGTGGAGAGCTCTGTCAAGTGTGGCCAATGGCCTCTCCAGGTGAACTGTACCAGCACAACCTCCAGCAGGTGTAATAGGACCTGTTTCCCCACGCATCTGCCAGCATGCTGCGTTGTACTTTTTAATCTTTGCACATCTGACAATTGAGACATGGTATCTTGTGGTATTTTCATTCTGATTTCTCCAGTTATGAGTAATTTGAACATTTTTCATATGTTTGAAGACCATCTGCTTTGTTTGCATTGCTACCCCAAGGAAAGGCATGGAAGGCACGTGTAATCAAATTATCACTCATCCCAGCTGGGTGTGGACAGAAAATAAAGGTCACAGATTCTCTGGTCCTAAAGCTGTGGACATAGGCAGTCATTGTCCCTCTACTGGTTCAGTGCCCTGCGAATGTCCCACATGGCTAACAGATAATCAGGAGCCGCCCTCTCTCCATGAAACTGAACCTATGGGAAGATCACAGGCTTGGGGTCCGTTGAACCTGGCACCACTTCCAAGTTCGCAGTTTTGGGCAAATCATTTCACCTGTTTGGGTCTCAGTTTCCTCATTTTAAAAATGGAAATAGGGACCCCTGGGTGGCTCAGTAGGTTAAGCATCCAACTCTTGATTTCGGCTCAGCTTGTGATCTCACAGATCTTGAGTTCCAGCCCCAGCACCAGGTTCTATCCTGATGGCATAGAGCCTGCTTGGGATTCTCTCTCTCTCTGTCTCTCTACCCTTCCCTTGCTGGTGCTCTCTCTTACTCTTTTCTCTCTCAAAATAAATAAACTTTAAAATTAATAAATAAACAAAATTGGAAATAGATGAAATCTATTCACAAAGATTAAATGAGTTAGTGGATACAAAGCTCCTTCCTCATGGCTGACAAGCGAGAGACCATTGGTAAATGTTATCCTGAGTTTCTTTTTCCTTCTACACAGGTCATGAAATAGCCCTTCATTAACTGTAATGCCCTCTTGTCTTCAAACACCTGAGAGTGGCTTGACCTTGCTTCTTGACCTTGAGCACAGAGAACAAGATGGCTCTCGGATACTAGAATTTAGGTGTTGCATCATTGGATCAGGAAGATAATTGAGGTGGGTAGGGGACAGGATCTCCAGGTTCAGTAAATAAAAATACAAATTATAAATAACAAATTTGCATTTCATACGATAGGTATGAAAGATACTCATGTAGGATGCTCTCCTAAATTTAGAAACCTCTCAATATTATTTCAAGCATATTTCAGAAATAGAGAGATTTGATGAGACTAAGGTTACTAGATAAAATACAGGACATTCAAATTTGAATTTCAGATAAACAATAAATGTTTTTGGTGTAAGTAGATTCTACATATGGAGTGGAACATACTTACACTAAGAGTTGTTTGTTGTTGATCTGAAATTCCAGTATTGCAGAGGCCTTACTTATAACTAAAAAAATTATTAGTTATCTGAAACTCAAATTTAACTGGGAATCTTGTATGTTATCTAGCCACTCTCATAGGAAATCTTCCAGTCTCTGAAAATCACCTGCCTACTGCCCTACATGAAAGTTGGGTGCCCCTCCATTGTCTGTGCACATCACTGGACTGGCTGGTGCCCTAGGATGCCAGAGAAGTAAATGAAGTAGACAATGAAACCAATTAGAAATGCCCATGGATAAAATGCCTGGCAGTCATATCACATAGAGAGCATTAGTTGCAATGACAGAAACCCAACCCAAGCCAGCATATGCAAAAGATGGATGGCATTGCCCCACGTAGTTGAAAACTTAAGGGACGCAGCTGACTTCAATATGTCAACATGGAGGGGTCCAATGGCGTCGTTAAGAATATCTCATTTTCTCCACCTCTCAGCTTTGCTTTTCTGTGTTTGGGCTTTATTCTCTCGCAAGCCCTCCCCACGTGGTGGCAAAGATGGCAACCAGCGGTTTCAGCTCCTATCACCCTTCCGACGAATTATCCTACAAAGGAGGGAGCTCTGCCTCCTTCCCAGTTGCTTCCAAAGAGGCTTCTGGAGGACTCCTGAAGGTCTTGGGTGTTGCCCACGCCTGTCACTGCCAAGTGGAAGCATTAGCTCCAACAGAGAGCACACGAAGGGTTTCCCAGATGAGAGACGTCTTTGACACCAAAGGAGTCAGGAAAGGACAATGTGCACGGAATATAACAAAAGCTGCAATGACTCCATCACTGACTAAAAGTTTATTAATTAGTCAAACCTTCAATACTAAAATGAGAGAGAGAGAGGGAGATTCTTACTGTTCTTAATGCAAGAATAGCAGGAGAAAGGGCTGGAAGCAAGAATATGATGGGTGACTGACAACTATGATCGTCTGAAGCAGTTAGTACTCATAGGTTAGGGAGAATGAAGAAATAATGAATGTAATGTTTGTATCCTCTATCCTTCTACCTGATGTAAGGGGGAAACCCTTGTGGAGAAAATCTCCATAAATAATTAGGCATCACAAGGGCACCTGGGTGGCTCAGTCAGTTAAGCAGCTGACTTCAGCTCAGGTCATGATCTCACAGTTCGTGGATTCGAGCCCTGTGTTGGGCTGTGTGTAGACAGCACAAATCCTGGATCCTGCTTTGGATTCTATCTTCCTCTCTCTCTGCCCCTCCTCCACTCATGCTCTGTGAGTCTCTCTCTCTCTTTCTCTCTCAAAAATAAACAAGCATTAAAAAAAGGTAGGCATAAAAGAAAACAAAATGGTCTCAGGGTCCACCAAGGACACTAACTGGAACTGGAAACATTACTGTCATACAGAAGAGATGACTGAAGTCAGATTTAAAACATCAAATTAGAAAGCATCCCAGTCCAGTCCACGCTTCTCCATAAGATGCCCTCGCTCCCAAGAACACACAGCTTCAGGAAAGCTGCCTTCTCCTCATCGGGTAGTCAGGTCCGAGGGAGAATTTTCTGAATGGAAAAATCTGATAATTATTAAGTGTTGCAAGCTTGAAACTATTTGCTTTAGTGGAAAAAACATTTCCAGTGACCCTTCATTCCTGAAATTAAACAAATAGCTTAGAATGATAGCTAGAAATGGGGGCCGGGAAGCCAGTGAAGGGAGTCCCTTCCAACTTGAAGGAAATAGAAATTGGAATTCATGGTGGAATCCAGATAAGCGGATCTGAAGTCTGATCCGCAGATAACCCCTTTCAAGGGAGCAGGAAAGATGCCTGTGGCTTTTTTGATGGGAGTATTGCACAAAGAGGGAAAGTGTGGTGCGGAAGCCCCAGGAGAGCACTCAGTGAAATGTGGGCACCTGCAGGTCCACCCGGAGTCTGCACATTGGTCCTTCCATGTCTTCCATGGTGTCCTCAACCATGAGAAGAGTTTGTCTCGTGTGACATTTGGTGCATGTGATCTCAAATGCCAGGCTAAGAGTAAGTAAATATATGAAAACATAACATGGGAAATATTATATTTTAAAATCAGAAGAATTATTACTGTGCTTATGAAATATAATAGAAGAAAACTTGGGTGAAATCATGTTTCAAGTTATTCAGGAAAGCATTATTCAAGGAACCTTTTATCCATTTTAAAGCTTGAATTCCTATAAGAAGAATAAAATTGCCTCCCTCTGATTTGTGTTTTTCTACAGATCCCATTTCACTTTTGCTGGGTTCTAGAGAAACTACCTTCACTCTAAATTTAAGAGTAAAAAGGGGGAAGGGGCACCTGAGTGGCTCATTTGGTTAAGCATCCAACTCTTGATTTGGGCTCCAGTTGTGATCTCACATTTGTGACATCGAGCCCCATGTTGCGCTCCGTGCTGAATGTGGAGTCTGCTTGGGATTCTCTCTCTCCATCTCTCTCTGCCCCCCCAAATAACTAAAATATAAAATAAAATAAAAAAGAGTAAAAACAGGGAAAGCCCAGAAAAAACTCAAACTAAGGACACGAGGACCAGAGACCAATAATAAATCATTCTAGAATCAACATTTTACTTCAGTAAATCCTGGGGAGCCCCACATGGCGCAGCCCCTTCATGGAATCACATTCGAAGGAAACATAAATCAGAGCTTAGCAGTATTAAAGAAAAATGTTGTTATTTAAGGGGCGGCATCAGTGCAGGGGTTTCACACACTTCATTAATCAAGAAGCACCCTACAAGTGTCTTCAGACATTGCTCTCTATCTCCTGCTCTCATGAAAGCAGCAATCACACCACCTGCTCTCTTGCCCTAGGCCCTTCTTCCTTCATACGCACAAAACACACACAGCCCTGGCACCTGACCTATGCTCCTTCTGGGACCTGCTGTTGGCAATACTTGGTCATGTTCTTCCAATCCAGGCGAGGCTGAAGGAGCCAGAAGCATCACGCGTCCCTCATCTACCTCTACTCCCCACGGGAAAGCCGCTGGATTCCCCTTTGTAGTACATTCTACTCTTGCTCTGATCACCCTGGGAGGGACCCTTAGGGAGCATTGCCCCCTCTTTACTATCTACGCTCCTGCTCCATCCTCCCAGAAGCACACAATGCAAGGAAATCTAGAGACAACGGTTCCACAAAGAAAATTCACAGAGAATCTCCTCAAAGAAATGGGGGAGAGGGAGTGAAAGACGAAGGCTCATTAGTCCAGGGGAAAGAATATAGACCATCTTTGTAGAACAGAAATTCTGGATAGATAGTGGCTGGGCAGAGAGCTGAAAAATCTACCATGTTGTTCTCTGGATGGGAGAAAGGCAGGGGAGATGGGACTTCGTTCAAAAATTGATGTGGGGGGCACCTGGGTGGCTCAGTCAGTTGAGCCTCCAACTTCAGCTCAGGTCAGATCTCACATTCATGGGTTCGAGCCCCGCGTCAGGCTCTGTGCTGACTGCTGGCTCAGAGCCTGGGGCCTGCTTTTGGTTCTGTGTCTCCTTCTCTCTCTGCCCCTCCCCCTCTCATGCTCTGTCTCTCTCTGTGTATCAAAAATAAATAAAACATTAAAAAAAATTGATGTGGTTAGGGGCGCCTGAGTGGTTCAGTCGGTTGGGTGTCCGGCTTTGGCTCAGGTCATGATCTCCCGGTTTGTGGGTTTGAGCCCCACGTTGGGCTCTGTGCTGACAGCTAGCTCAGAGCCTGGAGCCTGCTTCAGATTCTGTATCTCCTTTCTCTGACCCTCCCCTGCTCACACTGTCTTTCTCTGTCTCCCAAAAATAAATTTAAAAAATCAAAAGAATTAAAAAAAAACTGATGTGGTTGGTTTGTGCACTGGTGTTCATAGCAGCATAATCACAACAGCCAAAAGGCAAAAACTGCCACCCAAGTGTCTATCAACATATGAATGGATAAGCAAAAGGTGGTGTATTCAGATAACAGAATATGATTCACCCTTAAAAAGGAAGGACATCCTGTTAATGCAACAACACACATGAACGTTGAGGACATTATGCTAAGAGAAATAAGCTAGTCGGTCACATAAAGACAAGTACTGTATGATTCCACTGATGTGAGGTGCCTAGAATAGTCAAAGTCACAGAGACAGAAGGTAGGACGGTGGTTGTCAGGGGCTGGAGAAAGGAGAAATGGGGAGTTGTTGCTTAATTGATACATGGCTTCAGTTTTGCAAGATAAAAAGAGTTCTGGAAATTGGTTACACAACAACATGAAAATACTGAACACAGCTGAGCAGTACACTTAGAAATGGTTAAGTTGATAAATATTATGGTATGTGTATTTTTAACACAATTAACTATTTTTTTAATTTGCTTTTTTAAAATAATATGGTCAGGGGGATGCCTGGGTGGCTCAGTTGGTTGAGCATCCAAATTTGGCTCTGGTCATGATCTTGCAATTCGTGGGTTAGAGCCCCACTTCAGGCTCTGTGCTGACAGCTAGCTCAGAGCCTGGAGCCTGCTTCTGATTCTGTGTGTCCCTCTCTCTCTGCCTCTCCCCCTCTCATGAACTATCTCTCTTTGTCTCTCAAAAATAAATAAACGTTAAAAAATTTTTAATGAAAAAATAAAATGACATGATTAGGAAGACCAAAAGAATATGACCATATAACTAACATGTATTGGTGAGGAGACGGTAGAGGTGGACAGACAGATGATGAGGCTGATATAAAAAGGCAAGGGAGAGGCGCTTGGGCAGCTCAGTCATTTAAGCTCCGACTTCAGCTCAGGTCATATCTCATGGTTTGTGAGTTCAAGCCCAGCATCAGGCCCTGGAGCCTGTTTCAGATTCTCTGTGTGTTTGTATTTGTGTCTCTCTCTCTGCCCCTTCCCTGTTCACACACACATTCTCTCTCTCAAAAAAATAAACATTTTTTAAAAAGTGCAAGAGAAGGATAACAGAGGTTCAGTCCCCCGAGGGAGAGCCTCAGCCTTGAGCTGCCTCCCTCCAGGGTCCCTGCTCAGGCAGGAAGAAGCAGCCCCCTCTCCTCTCCAGCTCTGAGACCACAGGCTTGGTAGCACTGTGCCCTGGGTCACAAAGGCTGACCCGCTGACCAGAGCCGAAGCAGAAAATGGAGGTGGCTCCTACCTGTGCAGCGCAGTTCAGCTGAAAGAAAAGCAGCAGGTGCCTGTACCGCAGGCCCCCAAAACTCCCAATCCCTCAGCCACTCAGACAGGAGCCCCGGTATCTCCGCATTTCATTCTCCTGGCTCCACTGGGGTCCAGATCTACCCAGTCACGTGACCAGAGGGGCCCTGTCACATGGCCAATTCCCATAGGAAAAACACTGGAATAGAACTATAAAAGGAAACCATTCTGGACACGAAGCCACACCAGACTCCATGCCACCTCTGTAGGTAATGGAAGGTGGGTATACTCAGGGCCTCCATTCAAAGGCCTCTGCAAGTCTGGGCTGTGAGTCGATCCAAAGGATGAGAACTTTTTGTTTTTTGTTTGTTTGTTTGTTTGTTTGTTTTTAAGCTTATTTATTTTGAGAGAGGAAGAGAGGGCACAAGTGGGGTAGGGAAAAAGAATTCCAAGCAAGCTCCATGCTGTCAGCGCAGAGCCTGATGCAAAGTTCAAACTCATAAACCAGGAGATGGATGGTGACCTGGGCTGAAACCAAGAGTTGGATGCTTCACCAACTGAGCCACCCAGGCACCTCAAGATGAGAACTTTTTAAACAAGGCCCCACTTTACTTCTGGAAACTGCCTGCGTATTGTTTTCTCCTCAATTTTACTAGCCTGTTGCAGAACAGTTAAATAAGATTGTTGTATGTCTCATTCATATGTCCTCACCTCATTTTCCCATCTGTTCTTACCACCCTCACTATCCCTCCACTTGTCCACATAGCCACCAAAGAGAGCTTTCTAGAATACAAATCTCATAAGGTTATTCCCTGCTTAAATCTCCCTCAAAGACTCCCCCATGGGACACACGGGATAAATTCCAAGCTCTTCACCCCAGATCACAACCCAACACACGTCCTTTAGTTCAGCATTGCCTTTGACCAAAACTTTGCTAGCCTGGAACATTCTCCCATCTTCTCCAGTGCCCAGTCATCCTTACCTAATAATTAATGACACATCCATCCAGTTAGCATAAGTCAGGAATGTCCCTGGTAACATTCCACCCACGTGGGACTGGATTCTTCCAACTTCTCCCATGGCTCCTGACTCCTATCTTGCCCCAGAGCACTTGTCAAGGAGCTGGGCTGACACATAGGAATGCCTAATGTTTTTTGAACGAATGAATGAAATGTAAGCAGACTGGACAGGAAACAGCAAGATTGAATATTTCAGCCTTGCTCAGTCCTCTGCGCTATGCCATTCCAACTAAAAGAGCCCACTCTGTCCATGTGTCAGAATTTCCCACTGATGATTAAGGTATATTTGGCTTTTCTACTTGGATTCTTTGTGCCTACATGCAATTGAGGTTGCAGAGGTATATCTGCTTGTCACTTCAATCCATCTAATGCACAGATAGCATCAGCTTGGCTCCGAGGGCTCAGGACAGCGTAACTGAGAACCAGGAAGCCCCTAATGCATCCCTTTTCATTTGCATCCAAATTTGCACATGCTGTCCCTATTAGTAAAAGCTTAGCAAAAACAACTGACGTCTGTCACATCTCAAACACTTTATAGAGTGAGCTGGGATATAAATAAAGAAGCATCCAAACCAAAAACACCAAAACAGCCATGTTCCCAAACATCAAAATCATGCCCATTGTTTTCCAGCCATGAGCTGACCAATGAGCTTCCACCAAGGACACCCAGCCCAGACTCCCTCAAGGTACTGATTTACTCCCATCCTTACCCCAGAGCCTGGGTAGCAACTGAAGCTCGACCAGTCAATGCAAAAGATGTTACCAGGTAGAGTATTACCTCCAAGAACCTTAAAATTAAGTGAGGAAAACTATAACTAAACAAATAATTGGGAACACATGATAAGCATTAGTGAAATTTTTGTGTCCTGTTCAGTCCCCATAACCTCATTTTACAGATGAAGCTAAAAATTTCAGAGTAAAGTAATTTGCCCCCAGGTCATGCAATTATTTGGAGTTCTGTTGCTGGAATGTAATTTGTTAGCATGGGAAATTTGTGTACATTATATTAATTTTTAAAAAGTTAATACAGGGGCTCCCTAGGTGGCTCAATTGGTTAAGCATCCAGCTCTTGGTTTTGGCTCAGGTCATGATCTCACAGTTTTAAGAATTTAAGCCCAAAATTGGGCTCTGCACTGACAGGGTGGAGCCTGCCTGGGATTCTCTCTTTACCCCTCCCCTGCTCATGTTGTCTCTGTCTCTCTCAAAAAATAAATAAACTTAAAGAAAAGAAAAGAAAAGTTAGTATCAACAAAATTTTTAAAAATGAATAATTATGGTATGTACTATCTGTAGACAACTTTCTATATTTTGGGTTTCAGAAGCAAAATGCCAAAACCTTAGTTTCAACCACATTCTCTATTTATAAAAAAAATCCTCTAAAATATTTCTTGCTAGTGGAGCCATTAGCAAACTAGCACCTTCATATCAGCCATGGCTGGGTGTGCGGTCATTTGCACACAAGAGGGTACTAGTCAGGGTACTAGTCAGGGTACTAGTCAGCTTGGGTTGCAGTAACAAACACCATGGACAGGGTGGCCTAGACAAAAGGTATTTTTTCTTTCTCACAGTTCTGGAGGTTGGAAGTCCATGATTAAAGTGCTAGCATATTCTGTTCCTGATGAGAATTCCTTTCTTGGTCTGTAGAGAGTCACGCTCTTACGGTGTCTACACGTGACAGAGAGAGTGAAAGCTCTCTGGTACCTTCCTATAAGGGCACCAATCTTGTCATGGGGGCCCCGCCCTCATGACCTCATGTAAACCTTCCAAAGACCCCCACCTCCAAATAATACCACGTTCTTAGGGGTTAAGGTCTCAATATATTAACTTTGGAGCCACACAAACATTCAGTCCCTAACAGTACTCCATAAATTTAATCCAAAAAGTGGCAAAAATTATCTTTGTCATCAAAAAGATTCTAAACTTCTTTTTTTTAATGTTTATTTATTTTTGAGAGAGAGAGAGCACAAGCGGGAGAGGGGCAGAGAGAGAAGGAGGCACAGAATCTGAAGCAGGCTCTGGGCTCCAAGATGTCAGCACAGAGCCCAATGTGGGGTTCAAACGCACAAACCGTGAGATCATGACCTGAGCCAAAGTCAGACCCTTAGCCGACTGAGCCACAGGTTCTAAACTTTTTGAACAGACAAGACTCATTGTAGCAATTTTTGGTTAAGATGCTTTCCACTGAGATTTTAAAAAGGAGGGGAGGAATTTGTCTTGAAAGAAACACATAATTAATCTGAGTCCTAAAGCCCAGCTGCTGGAGTCAGCCAGCCAGGGCCCCAGGAAAGGTCACGGCCACTGCCCCGACCCTGTCCTCTCAGGGCTAGATATTCTGCTCTTCCTTTGGATCTGTGAGTCTCCCTAGTGTTTTCTAATGAATCTCCACCTTTTGCTTAAGTTAGCTAGAAATTGTTTCTGTTGTTTGCAAAGACTCTTAATAGACAGAGGGAGTTTCTAATTCAAGTTTACCAAGGCTACCAAACCTTAGAACTGCACCCAGCAGAACCAGAAAAACAGAGTGAAACAGAAATAAGCTCTTGTTCCAAGAATGTCAAGTTCAAGTTCTTGCTTTTCCTTGAGAAGTTATGTGTTAATATGTGATATTCCTTTGTGAGTCTCAATTTCTCCATCTTCAAATGCCAAATGGTCTCCAGAATGCCTTCCAATTCTGACAGCCTCTGAATTCTTGAGGGCCCAGAATGAGCCAATGTACATTTCTGTCTTCGGCCCCTGTACTGATTGGTCGCATACTGGGGGCCACCATAGGATTCTGCCAGAAGCACAGCGCAGGGAAGTAGCCCAGACACTTTCATTTGTTTATGTGCAAAACTAAAATGTCTGTTTCCTTGAGGCACACCTCTGGCTCTTGACACACCTAATAAGACACCAGTCTAACTGCACAGACCCTGGAGGGTAATACTGAACTTTAGCGAAGGCTTTTCAGGAACTTAGAGGAGTTACTCCCACATAACCCACATCATTATGTCTTCTTCCCCCAAATTTGCTAATCCAGACAGCTCATGCATCCCTCACTCTCCGTGTGGAGCCCTCACCGCCACACGCCTCCCAGTCTCCGCCCTTCTGCGTGACACCCCCATCCTCGGCCACGCACTCCACCGGTCCCACCAAATCCTCCTATAGGATTGGGATTTTTTACCCAGGATGCCCTAACGTCCTTTGCCTCTGCTTCTTGCTCTGACGTTCCTGCAAGAGGAAACTTTCTAGAATTATGGCGAATAGATTGCACCTTCATTCAACAAACATTTACTGGGCTTTCCTCCACCCTCATGTCCACATAACTCAGAGGACGAAGGACTGCCACAGGGAAAATGCAAGCTGCATTTCACGCTCAGATTTCAACCCCATTCCACATTTCAGTGCTAAAGTTGAATGATAAAAAAAATTATTTAATTTTAAAACACTAGTCCATTTGGCAGTTAAAAGTGGTCTCATTGAAACCCAGACTGCATGGGACCCTCAGCTGGGTCACTGGTATCAAAGCCTCAGCGCAAACAGGAAGCTGCTTCAGGCAGAGGTTCCCCAAGGCCAGGACAGAGCCTGCCACGCGAGGGGGGGGGGGATGAGTGGGGGAGGGGCGGTACCTATGGAGGATTCACAGGAAATGCCCCTTCCATAGCAGCAAATCAGCTTCCTCAGGAAGATTCAAGGTAACTCATTCCATAAATTTCCTTGATCTGAGGAAGAAATGGGGCCCCACATAATTGAACAGTCAGGTTACTCCCCTCAGAAAAGTAAATTTAATTATTTCAACACAAATTGATTGACTTTTTGTAAAGTGACCTAGAGCCCTCTGTTCTCAGCAGTTATGGGGCTACTAACAAACTGCCATCATCTGGAGCTCTTAACTAGCGCCCCCGCACCCTCACGTTCTCCTCCCTCCCCATTCTCCACGCCATCGGGATCATGTCACTCCTCTGTTTAAAGCCTTTTAATGGGGGCACCTGGGTGGCTCAGTTGGTTAAGTGTCTGAAGCTCAGGTCATGATTTTGTGGTTCGTGAGTTTGAGCCCCCTGTAGGGCTCTATGCTGATAGCTCAAGTTCTGTATCTCCATCTTTCTCTGCCCCTCCCCTGCACACACTCATGCTTAGTTTCTGTGTCTCTCAAAAATAAACATTAAAAAAACCTCTTAAACAATTTCCCACTTCCTGTGTACTCATGGGATCAAGACCAGAGCCCCTTGGTCCGATCTGCCGAGCCCTGCGTGTTCTTCCCTGCCCCCACCCAGCCTCACTTATGCCCCCCACCCCGTTCCAGGTGGCTGCCACACCAGACTTGTCAAGGTTCCTTCAGTGCACTAACTGCCTCTCACCAGGGCCTTTGCACGTGCTGTTCTCTCTGCACCTGTCCTTTGCCCTTTAGCTAGTTGGGCATATATTTTTCCTTCAATGTCAAATTAAACCTCACTTCCCGTGGGAAAAATTCTCATTTTATGTTCTCATACCACCATTTATCACAAATGCAGTTTCCACTTCTTACAGCACTTTGATTAAAGTCATTCTTTTCCCCTGGAGAATAAGTTCATGAGACCAGAGGCTGGGCCTTTGAGTTTGTTTTTTGTTTTGTTTTGTTTTGTTTTGCTTACTTTTTCTCACAAAGTAGCACAAGACATGGGAAATATGGAAATTTGGAAAGCAGAAAGGCAGAAAGGAAGGAAGAAAAGGGGATGGAGAGCCTGATATCGGGAGCTCTCAGCCTTGACATCCAGGCCTTTGGCTGGGGAGACTGGGTGAACAGTGCTGTCATTCCCAGAAGCCAACAGGACAGAAGGATCATGACCTTGGGAAGAAGATGAGCTCAGTTTGGGACTTGACCTGGGAAACTGCAGTGGGGGTGTTCCACGGAAGAATTCTTTGTCCATCAGAAGCTCAGGGGATAGGTACAAAAATAGAAATAGAAGCTTCAACCTCTGGGGTTGATGGGAAGACCATGGAGGGAAAGGAGAGCAGTGGGCCAAAGGCAAGCTTGCACGGAACCCACCTTTAAGTACTAGGCAGAGACTGAACAGCCCCTAAAGAAGAGCAAGAACATTCAGAAAATTACAAAACTCCAGACAGTAGGGTCAAAGACAGCAAGGATAGCTCCAGAACCAGGAGAGGACCAAAGCTGCCCAGATAGGTCAGTGTGGTGTGGACTCGAGCGTGCGACAGAGTGACTTTGGTGAGGGCAGTTCCAGGAGGCGGATGTGGGGTGCGAGGGGGCGCACCTCCAGGAACTGGAAGCTCAGGTACAGGAGGAGAAGGCTGGACTCGTACAAGGCTTTAGAAGCTTGGCTCAGAAGCCGAGAGGAAAGTGATAAAAAGCAGGGGATGGAAAAGGATGGGAACAATTTGGGCTTTTTTATAAGAATGGATAGTGAGAAAAAGAGGAGGCATTAGTGACAAGCCAGGGGGTACCAGATGGATGGAAAGCCTGAAGGAAGGTGGAAGGTCTAGCATTGAAGGCCATGGAACAGCTACTCCCCAGAGCCCAGTGCAAGAATGATGGATAAATAGTGAATGCATGAACAACGAGCAAATGAACAAATGGAAAGACAGGTGAAGAGACTGGCTTTGAGAAAGGCTGACTTTTCTAGTCAGTCAGAGAAGGACAGAGATCATATATTTTCACTCATACGTGGATCTTGAGAAACTTAACAGAAGACTATGGGGGGAAGAGAAGGGGAAAAATAATTACAAACAGAGAGGGAGGGAGGCAAACCATGAGAGACTCTTAAATACAGAGAACACACCGAGGGATGATGGGGGTGGGGGATAGGGGAAAGTGGGTGATGGGCATTGAGGAGGGCACTTGTCAGGATGAGCTCTGGGCGTTGTATGCAGGCGATGAACCACGGGAATCTGCCAAAGCCAAGAGCACACTGTACACACTGTATGTTAGCCAACTTGACAATAAACTACATTTAAAAAAGAAAAAAAGAGAGAAAGGTTGACTTTCCTAGCTGGAAAGGAAGCAGAATGGGTGCAGATATAAATAAATTGCTACAGATTGTGACTAGTATTACAGCAAATGCTTTCATTTTGAACAAACACCTCAGAAGCTATTTGGGGGCACCTGGAAGGCTCAGTTAAGTGACTGACTCTTGATTTTGGCTCAGGTCAGGATCTCGATGGTTTGTGGGTTTGAGCCCCATGTCAGGCTCTGTGCCGACAATGCAGAGCCTGCTTGGAATTATGTCTCCCTCTCTGCCCCTCCCCCACTTGCCAGCACGTTCTCTCTCTCTCTCTCTCTCTCTCTCTCTCTCTCTCTCTGTCTCTCTCTGTCTCTCTCTCTCTCTCTCTCAAAATAAATAAACATTAAAAAACATGAAGCCATTTGGAGATGAAGAGTGTGGAGAGGTTGAGGCACTTGTTCCAGAGGGACCCCCAAATAGGACCCCCCAGTTTTTCCAGGCAGCCGTCCCTTAGCTGTCAGGGATGCCACTGAATGAACAGAAGGTGTGCTGCCATGAGCAACCTGGCCTTTGAGTCAGGAAGACAGTTTTTAATACTGTTTAAACTTAATACTTATTTGATTTGGGGGAAATCATCTAACCTCTCTGTATCTGAGTTTTCTTTTTTCTGGAATGGTGCTAACAGTTATCCTTTATTCATGAGATTTTGTAAGAATGAATATAACGTGTTTAGCACAATGCCTGGCACAGAAATGCTCCAAACATGAAGGTGTCGTTACCATCCCTTGTGTTGTTGATGATGCTGTTTTGCAGCAAAGAAGTGGCCCCTCTTGAATCTCATTATTTCACTCAGCAGAAACCTGAGAATCTTTTGTAAAATGATTACCCTGAGTATGCGTGTACAGTGTCCCCATCAGCAAATTGACAAGCCAGCCAGTGACTTCTGGAAACCACTAACCACACATAAAAAAGCCCAAGACCTGAACCACAGTCAGGAGAGGCGAAAGGCCCCAAAGCCGGCTCCACACACATGATAGCTATCTGGTGAGCCAGACACATATGCAAATGACAAAACCAGACTTGGTCGTCAATCAGGGCGGGTGTGAGGCGACAGACGGTGCAGGGTATCCCATTCTCCCAGACAGCACCTGTCCGTCCATACAGGGATTGGGATTCCACAAAACTGAGATGGAGTGGCCAGGAACAGAGTGCTGGGGGTGGTCCTGAGCCAAAGTCCTGAGAGAGGAGGGGCGACAGGGCTTGGTGCACAAGCCACATGGCAGGAGCAGGACTGCAGGGCAATCTAAGCCGAGAGTCAGGGCGGAAGCTGAGGGGGAGCTGATCACAAGCAAAGCAGGGGAATCCAGATGACTACAGAAAACCATGTTCAAGGTCTTCAGCTTGCCTTTGCAGGTGTTCATGCATGGGAGATAAAGGGCAGGACAGATTCCAGGGTCTGCTCGTGGCACACAGAACCCCCACCCTTAGCATCTCGACTCTATTCAATTTTTCTGCTGCTAACTCTCTTTTGTTCTTTCTCATTATTAGTAACCTCCTGATATTTGTTTAAGTTTCTAAGTTAAAGTCCTTAGGGGAAGCAGTCAGGGCACGAATGCATATACTGTAGTTATTTTAATTCTGTCGTGACGTATCTCTGTAAACTACCTTAAAACCCTTAAAACCCTCCACTAACAAGTGGGACCACATATAATTAAATAATATATGTTTTTAAATGTGTAACTACACAGCGCTTCCTATTTACTTTACATTTGCCACCTTTTCTTCATCTAATTCATTCTTATCATCTCATGTCTCTTGTCGATCTTTCGGAGAGTTCTGATCAAAGTTGGTGGCTGGGGTCAGAGTATGTTCTCTGCATGCTTCCCCAATATTTTGGTGGGGGGATGAGGTGGGGTGTTATTAAATAAATAAACAAACAAGTAAATGGAATGGCCTGTTTCTATAGTAACAATAGGTACCATTTACAGAGCACTGCTGTTCACTGGGTAAGTGCCAAGGACTTCATGTAACCCTCCCGATAACTAAATTGGATGGACTTCATCATCCTCACGTGAGTGATGGGAGCCTGAGGGTGGAAGTCATTACACAGGTCACTCAGCTCGTACGTGATCTGGTTCTAGGATTACCAAACGCCCTCCCCATCAAGTTTTGGCTTTTCCCTGGAACATGCAAAATGTGTACCTGTGTGCACACAGACACCCTGTAGAATACTAAAGAGTAGAAGGCACCAGAATGTGACGGCAATTGTAACCAGTTGCCCTGACTTCTCCAGGGAAGTCCCCATGTTCAGAGTCTCCCTCCTGGAACTCAGGCATGGGGAATATGGCTTTCAGCTGCTCTGTTGTCCATCTCAAAGCCATTTCCCAGCTCAGAACCACCAATTCACTGAATTACACATCTCTTGAGAATTCACAGACGTAAATGATGAATGCCCAAAGAGCCCTCAAACACATCTTATGCCTCAGAAAGGGGTGGCAGTAACACCTCATGTCCTTCCAGGCTTCAGACTCATGAAAACTAAGCCACCATGGGAAAATTAACTTGTTTATAGCCTTCCTTGGTATTGCTTGTTTTCTCAAAACTGGCTCAAGGCTTGCATGAATGGGTCATTTTCCTTCATTGTGACCGTGAAAGCTGGCTGGACTGTCAGCAAGTAGAATCCGCTTTCACGCCAGTCGACAGAACAGAGAGGGACGGCGCTGTGGTGTGCAGATACTGTGTGCTTCTCTGGCCTAGTGCCTGGAGTCCCAGTGCTCATGACTCTTTCAGGGAAGAAGGTCTCAAGCCTCTTGGATCCTTCTCTGAAAATCAGAATGCCCTTGGATGGACAGAACGTTAGGCTAAGCAGGATTCATACCCACCCCCAATTTCTTCTAATCCTAATTTTTATCTTTGACTAATCTCCTATGAGAAAGTGGTACATGATAGGATGGGAAGTGTGCCAGGTGATAAGAAAAGGAGAAGCTGGGGAAGATAGTCTGTGCCCAGAGCCAGCCCTGCCTTCTGCCTTCCTATTCAAGCCCATGTGTTTTAGAGATGATGAGGCCATGATCTGCTGTGCACTTACCATGAGGGTCTTGACTTATAGATCCAAAGACTCCTTTGTTCATAGAATCAACTGTTTTCCTTCACTTGTTGGACAAATATCCACTGAGGACCTATTACCCACTCTTTAAAAATTCACAGTCCAATGGAAAAAGAGACACATACACATTCTATAATGCAATGGGGGTATACACAACAAGATATAGATAAATGATAGATGATGGATGAGAGAAAAGAAGAAATCCATTTAGGAGCATTAAGTTTAGTTGTTTTATTTTTAAGGATGAGGAGGTAATTCTTGAGCTGATTCATAAAGCATGAACAGGAGTGAACTAGTAAGATGTTGGGAGAGAAACCTTTCCAGAGAGAGAGGAGTGTAAGCAAAGACATGAGAAGTCAGTACTGTGTGTGTGTGTGTGTGTGTGTATAAACATCATTTTTGTGGGAAGGTGAAGCCAAAGTGGCAGGCCTGAGCCAGCTCTCAGAGGTCATATGAGTAGAGTCATGGAGTCAGAACTTCACCCTTGGACAATGTGTACAAGCTTTGGATTGAGATCGATAGTGACACCAACAAAGAGAGAAAAGTCAGCCCAGGCTGGGAGAAGGGATATGAGATGCCTGTGTCTTGGTGGTAAAGATAGGAGATGTCCACTATTACTCAACAAATCTGGATAAATTGTGGCCAGATCACCAACTTTCTTCAATACAAAGAAAATCCAACTCATTTTCTCAACTCTCAATTAAGTGTGTAGGTAAGCAAAAGTCTCTTCATTTTTTACTATGATATTGACTGAAATTCTGATCTCTACATCTGCAGGTAGTAAGTATTCATACCCTACAGAAACGGAAAGGAAAGGTCAATAAACAATATCCAGACTGTTTGGAGACATTGCCTATGGCACATGACTAGTAAACACCTGAGCCATGATTGGAACCCAGAACTTAGAGCAAGTCCAGTGCCCTGTATGACGGAATACCTAGCCTCAGCTGGCACGCAGCATAAAACGTTCACCCTTATTTCACTCTTCAATGTCTTCTATCTTAGAAAAATCTCTCCTGATCCTAAAAGACTTCTATCCACCCACCCTAGTTCACAGTGAATTTTCTTCCCAAGAGGCCCTTTGTATTTGCAGTCCAGATTATGTGATCCCCACATATTAGTCTGATATTATTTCATATTATTTCATGACTGTTATTCATAACCCCATATTGAAATTCTAGATTCTTTGGAGTACAGAGAACTTTTGGGAGACAATTCATGTTCACAAGATGAGAAGAAACACAGCAGACCCATGAATCACCTTCATTCTGTTCTACTTTTTCTTTTTGTTTTCTTTTTTCTAGGTCTTCATTATTTTATTTTGAGAGACAGAGAGAGAGCAGGGGAGGGGCAGAGAGAAAGGGAGTCACAAAATCTGAAGCAGGCTCCAGGCTCTGAGCTATCAGCACAGAGCCCGATGCAGGGCTTGGACCCATGGAATGTAAGCATGACCTGAGCTGAAGTTAGACACTTAACTGACTGAGCCACCCAGGCGCCCCTCTGTTCTACTTTTTCAAGGATGTTTGTAGAGCAAAGAGCCTTGGAAAATAGAGTGTCTCCAAATATTGCTCTCCAGAATAAAAAGCAGATGTCTTACTGTTCAGTATAATAAAGGTAATATCAGCCTCTAGAGTGAAGGACAGACATGCTTGCTTCCCATTATAAAAGGTTAGTGTCCTCTCAGTTCAGCGATACCCTTCAGGCCCACTTTGCATCACCCTATGGAGACAGGCTCAGGGAGCAGGTATAAGTACTGATACTCTGGTTATTACCATTGCTGTGACTGGTGAACTGCCCTTTGTCTCTAGCCCAGAATTGTGTGTCCTCTGTGATCATCCATGAATCTATGGCAGACTAACTTGTTACCATGAGAGTGGGGTAAATTTCAAACCCTTCGCAGTTCTCAACATGATCATGTGGAATAATTCTCCCAGTCTTCTCCCAAATACACGAGAGAGTCTTCACCACAGAGCAGGGCCCCAACAATAACAGCAATGTCAAGAAATAAGAAGCAAACAATTCTCAGCACTCAAATTTGGAAGTCATACTATTGTATGTGTTTAAACCCAGCCGCTTGAAATCGTCAAAATCTTGTGAATTAAATTTCTTTTTTTTTTTTATTTTTTAACATTTTTTTATTTTGAGAGACAGAGACAGATCATGAGCAGGGGAGGGGCAGAGAAAGAGGGACACACAGAACCGGAAGCAGGCTCCAGGCTCTGAGCTACCAGCACAGAGCCCCATGTGAGGCTCAAACCCACGAACTGTGAGATCATGACCTGAGCTGAAGCCGGATGTTCAACCAACTGAGCCACCCAAGCACCCCGATTGAATTCCTAATAACCATTAGTCGTGGAACTTACATTAGGGTTGAGTCAGTGTACTATAGTCATGGGGAGCATGAATTATGAGGTCAAACCAAGTGCCTGGATTCAAATCCTAGCTCCCTTATTGTTAGCTCTGTGAGTTTGGGCAAGACTTAGAACCCCTCTGTTTCTTAGTTTTCTCAATGGTAAAATGAGGATGATAGCAGCACCCTACCTCATGGGGTTGTTGTATAGATGAAGTGGCTGAATGCATATAAAGCACCAATGCCAAGCACATGGGTAATATTATCATTGTACAGCTGCCATGCCAAATACAGCAGCATTTTTCAATGGCAGCTAAATATCTTTTAAAACTCCAGCTTCATTAGATCCGCTGATTGCACACAATTTCCTGAGACAGGCTGAAACATTTAACCATCAGAAATGAAGGACACCCTGGCACAGCTCTATTGTAGAAGTCTGGTGCTCAGTGAGGGATAGAAACCTCTGCCAAAACTTTTATGGACCATAGTGATGACTGTCAGAACTCAAATACTGCATTCATGAAACAGTTATTTTGGGCCCATGTTGTTTTTAGAATCCCCTGTTGTTTGCAGTCAGTGCTGGATTCATGAAGGTCAAGCTGCTTAAAGATGCTCCCAAGGCTCAGGTGTTTCCTGCCTTGTGATTCACATGATCATCAGAGAAAGATGAAAAGGTCTGTACCAGCAGTCAGTCAGGGACGCAAGAGGCTGCTCTTGACCTCCGAGTGGCATTGGCATTTAATATCACACTGATGGACCACTATGAGTTTATTATCAGGCAAAGCATGAGGTGGAGAGCAAGGAGATTGTAGATCTGAATCACCTGGTTTACTGTTCACACTACTCAGATGCACTAAATAGTTATCAAGACTTTGGTTCATCTTATATAATGAAACCTTAGCCAAGAGTGCCATATTAGGGAACAGAAAGAGGAGAAAATTAATTTATTGAGCATCTACTATGCATCCTTAATGTGCATTATCTCAACATTTTGGGCTGTATTATCCCGCTTTGAATAGTTAAGAGAGGTTTCAGAAAGGTTAAGTAACCTGACCATGATCAAAGAGAAGTATATGGTGAGGACAGCCCATGAACCAAGCTCTATACCCCAAGGCCTACGGTCTTTTCCTGCCCTGTTGTGGGCACCATAGTCCCAGATGTCCATTCTATCACACCATGAGTTTCTTGTGAGCAAGAAAACTGTGTCCTTTTCACCCATATATCACCCACTTTCATATACCTCAAAGTGGAACCTTTAATAATTTTGTTGTTGTTGAACAAATGAAATTGGACATCCAGCAAAATCATAATAAATAATCTGGGTTCTAGAGGAAAATTACCAAGAATAAGTGCTCAGGGATCCTTTTCTACCATGCTGGGAAGCTGCCACAGATATAAGGGGCTTCATGGACTTGTGTAGAGTCCACAAAGTGTCTTACAGATAAGCATCAAGAGCCACAGGGCCTTCTGATCAGGAGGGAGGGCAATTATACGAGAGGAACCAAGAATGCACAAAAGAAGGTGGTCTGTTTAAAGTCCTGTTATACATTGTGCAATATCTTAGGTCGACGTGGACTCCCAGTGCTAGTTGATACTCTTGTTATGAAACATAGAATGAAGTCTGATCAGGCCTACATTGATCACCTGAGCTCATGGACTTCAGCAGCCTGAAATATCCAGGGGTCTCCCTGTAGGGCTTGGAGCAGGGGGGCTGAACCAGATGGATGGTGTTTGGGGATGCCCTAGGAGGCTGGCTGGGATAGACATTAAACATGGGCTGAAATGAGGAGACTCCTAGACTGAGGGTGTGAAGACAAACTGGAATAAATGACAGAGAAATTATTTGCCGAGACCCAAGGGCAGATGGTGAACAAAAGTGAAAGCTGAGAATCAGCAGCCAGGTCATACCCAGCTCAACTAGAAATTGGAAGGGAGCAGTGAAGAGGGCCTGGGTCCCTGGCTGCCAACACCATCAGAGGCTGGCCACTCACTTCCATGGCCCAGGGAGGCAGTCAGTCTCACTCGGAGGTAAAGAGTATAGCAAATATGAACCTTTCTTGCCTCCATCTCCAACAAAGCCAAGCCACCCCCTGAGAGCCTAGAAAGGATTCAAAAGTGCTGACCTCTACTGACCCCCAGCAGCTGCAGGAAGATATGTCTGAGATGGCTCTGAACACTCTCTCTGGCTAGGCAGCAGGAGAGATGAAAGCGAGACCTGAGGGTCCTAACCTCCTACGGCTCATCTTCTAGGTGACACCCTGCACCAGACACCATGACTCTTCCGTGGCTTCTGGAATCTGCTGGGGTTGGTCCAGGGATGAATAGGCCAAGCCTCTGACCCAGAGCCTTACACTCTGTTCAGTGCATGATTAGAAGTGCACGTGCTAGAGTCATCACCATCTACGGAGAGAATCCCTCACGGCAACAGATTTGCTGACAGAACTTATGAATCCATCATTAGCTGTTCAGAACCGATGCAGCTATTTCTTGCCAGCACTCAGGAATGAATGCAAGTGCTGTGCATGCTGACAAACATCTTTTACAGTTTATAAATACCATAGCACGTGCTCCCTACTCCAACGGGAATATATCCGGTTTGGCTGCTGCAGACAAGGCACAATTTCATCGGATAATTACTACTGGAAACGGAGCCTTGTATGTGCTTCATACATCTGGCCTTACAGCACCATGGAATCTTTCCATAAAATGTATATTCACGTTGGTACTTGGCAGGATTCATTTGGGAAGAAAGCTGTGTTCAAATAAAGCTACACAGCGCTTCAGGAACCAAATGTTCTGTTCATTGATTTTCTTTTAATGATGCAGTAAAACTCATTGTAGACACAAGAGTGGTTGCTTCTTCTCTTTGTCTTTCCTATCAAGGAAAGAGGGCCTCATGATAGTTTCTTCCTGTGAAGAGCTTCTAGAACATATGCGAAGCATTTTTACATTCTCACTACCATGATTTTGCTGTTCTCTTTTCATACATTAAGTCCCTGAGGCTTAGAAAAGTCAGATGGCTTCCCCAAGCCCATTCAAAGAGAAATAAACAGATCTGAGATGCAAACAAAGGTATTCTGTCTCCAGATTCAGGGCTGTTTCCTTTCTTCAAACCCATTGCATCTCAGTGATATTTTCTCTTTTCTGGAAACATTTATAATCCATTTAAAAGTTGCTCCAACATTAAATATGATTCTCCTATTTTAGATTTATATTTCTTAATTTTGATACTTCATAATTACCTTTCTCCTGACACCTGTAAATGCCTTGACCATCATCAAATTGTCTAATTTCATCAGTGTACTGCGATCAGACAGAAGAATACTTGGTCCTACATGAGTACTATGTGAGATAAGCCTAAAGGAGTCTTGCATTACACTTAATCTATGGAAGACCATTTGTGGAATGTGTACTGTCTTCCAGGCACTGCACCAGACACCGTAGATAGAAAGCCAACTTAATCCTTACACTATCCCTGTAAGAAGGTCGTTATCAACCCCAATACAGATGACAGACTGAGAGTCAGAGAGATGAAAGAGCTTGTCTATGATCACAGACAAAGCTAGGATTAGAATTCGTTTTTGTTTGATGCCAAAGCCCATGTTCTTATCCATTCTTCCTTTTTCCCAACCAACTCGATGCATTTGTATTAGTATGCCGTTAAAATTAAAGTTTCTTGGTAGCTGTGTGACCTTGGTGAAGGAAGATGAATATTGACCCCTGAAGATATCCAGGTCCTAAACCCCGGAACCTGTGAAAGTCACCTTATATGGCAAAAGGGACTTTGTAGATTTGATAAAATTAGGGATCTTGACCTACAGACATTACCCTGGATCTTAAATGTAATCACCAGTGTCTTTAGAGGGAGGCAGAGAGAAGTGTGACACAGAAGAGACGGAGGCAATGTGACCATGGGTGCAGGTCCATAAGCTAAGAATGATGTGTCCATAAGCCAAGATGTGTCCATAAGCCAAGAAATGTAGGCAGAGGCTGGAAGAAGCATGGGACAGATCCTACCCCCAGAGCCTCCAGAAGTACAGAGCCCCAACAGCACCTTATTTCAGCCATTGAAACTCAGTTCAAACTTCTGGCCTCCAGAATTGTGAGGCAATAAGCCTCTGTTGTTCCAAGCCCCCGGGAGTCTGTGACAGTATCTCAGTAGCCATAGGAAACTAACACTCAAGAACATCATTTGAACCCTCTACTAAAACACCTACCTCACTTGGATGTTGGTCAACTTGGGTAACACCTAATAAATATCTTCCTTGCTTTCCTGAGAAAACAAAAAGAAAATACAGGTCTCAAAGTTGGGATTCTTCAGAGTAGGAGAAGAGAGTACAGAATGGAAACCCATAGGTTTGAGGAACACAGACATTCCTTGTTCTGGGGCAGTTGGCAACCACTTCTACCTTCTGCGAGCATGGAGCGAAGACAAATGAATGTTTAAGCACATTGGCAACGCTTTGCTTAAATCTAAACTGTAAGGTGTGTTCTCTCAGCCTCCAGAGGTCTTTAAAAAATTAGGAAATAGTATTCTGTCTCAGCTAATTCGAAGGTCTCAACAGAAATCATTTCCATTACTCTTTGAGGCTACCTGCTTCTCTGTGATGCTTTAATGTGTAATGTGCCAAGTTCTCTTACCTGAACCAGATGTTCAGAAATGCCAAGTAACTGGAGCAAAGCAATTATGCAACAGCTTCTGAAACTAGATATTGGATACCATTGAGAAACTGTTGGGGCACCTAGGTGGCTCAGCCGGTATAATGTGGACCTCAGCTCAGGTCATGATCTCGTGGTTCATGGGTTTGAGCTCCACACTGGGCTCTGTGGAGACAGACAGCTCAGGGCCTGGAGCCTGGTTCGGGTTCTATGTCTCCCTCTCTCTCTGTTCCTCCCCCACTCATATGCTGTCTATCTCTCTCAAAAATAAACATTACCAACAAATATTATAAAAGAAATTGTTAATTTGGAACTACCTGGTTGGCTGTTGGTAGAGCATGAGACTCTTGATCCTGGGGTTGTCATTTCAAACCCCATGTTGGGCATAGAGTTTGCTTTATAAAACAAAAACTTGGGACACCTGGGTGGCTCAGTTGGTTAAGCTTCCGATTTTGGCTCAGGTCATGATCTCACAGCTCATGTGCACTGTGCTGACAGCTCAGAGCCTGGAGCCTGCTTCAGATTCTGTGTCTCCTCTCTCTATGCCCCTCCCCCACCCATGCTCTGACTCTCTCTTTCTCAAAAATAAACAAACATTTAAAAATAACTTAAAAAAAAGAAATTACTAATCTTTAATTAATGGAATTGCATTTGTGTTTAGAAGGATTTTTTTTTTTTAAGACACTCACTGGACTACTTCTATATTAAATTATACACCTGACATTTGCTCGCAAAAATAAACTGGAGAGGAAATGAGTTGAGCGAGAGAGGAAATGAGCTTCTAATGAGTTAAAATGTTCACACGTGGCAGAGCATGTGTAGTTCCATGATGCTATGCTTGTAACTTTTGTATATGTTTGAAATTTTTCTAACAAAATGTAGGTAGAGAAGGAAGCAGAGAAGGAGGAAGCACTGTGCTCGTGGTCTGGTCTGGCTTTAGGCTGTCTCTATGTCTCTCACTGCATGGCCTTGACTGAGTCACTCCTCTTCCTCACCTGGTAAGCGGGGAGGTGGACCAGATGACCTCCCAGGTGCCTCTGAGCTGTCACACTCCTGGCTTTAAGCAGTGCTTAGCCATCCCGTGTGACTTCTCTTTCTCAGCTCACCCCTCCACTCCTCCATGTTCCTAAATGCTTTGGCATTCTTCCTGAGACAGGCAAACTAGCAGATGCCAAAAATGACCAAACACTAAGCCACCGGGTGATTGTAAGCAAATCAATTTCACAGATCTACTGATGTTCAAGAGAACATTTACCCACATCACCCTCCAGCCATTTTAGGGGCCTTTACTCCTCATCACCAGAAAAAACAAAAGAAATGACTCTGTAAATGTCTTTAATAACCTGAATTTTAGAGCAAGCCAATTCCCTGTGTCCTCAACAACAATAAGACCTCATTGGCTAGGACTCCACTGACAGAGAAGAAG
The DNA here is from genome assembly GCF_006229205.1 of Suricata suricatta. Classification (NCBI taxonomy): domain Eukaryota; kingdom Metazoa; phylum Chordata; class Mammalia; order Carnivora; family Herpestidae; genus Suricata; species Suricata suricatta. The sequence goes on from NC_043703.1 coordinate 152,184,412, forward strand.
ACCAGTTCATTGGCAGGTTAAAATCTGATTTTGCTATGTACATTTATAATGTAAACAAAGTTAGAGGGGAACTAGCCAATTTGCAGAAGGAAAGTAGATTACATAAATGTCAGTGATAGAAATTATTCTGGTGATTATTACACTTAAATCCAACCTAGGAAAAGCAGCTCAGAGAAGGGCCGGCCGCCTGACCTCCTGACCACACAGCTTGTGCCCCGGTGCTGATATCCCGTGCCCGAGCTCTCGACTTCTTCCTTAAAGCAGACATGCAGAGACGATCAGTCACAAAGTTGCCTAAGAACATGAGAAACACCTTTATGCGAACATAAGGCAAACCCTCCCTATCCCATTGAATCATATGAAAGCTGCTGTTATTCTAGATTTTTTTTTAAAAAATGATAGAATAATGACAATGTCATATGGTACAAATCATCCTTTTCTGAATGTTAGAACAAGCTTTTTCAATATAAACCAGGGCACAGAAACCCCAGGCAATGGCACAGCATGACCCTCTAGACGGGGACGAGACCAACTGCCCCCAAATTCTAAGTTAAATATAAAATCAACGCATGGGGACGAGCTCAGATGTATACAAAAGGAACTGTGACTAACACATGCATGGTTAAGGCTCCACGGGAGAAAAAGGGGCGGGGAGACAATCACATCTAAAGGTGGAAGAACCTTTCACTAAAGAAGGGCGGTGAAGGGGCGCCTGGGTGGCTCAGTCAGTTAAGCATCCAACTTTGGTTCAGGTCATGGTCTCACGGGTGGTGGGTTTGAGCCCCATGACGGGCTCTGTGCTGACAGCTAGCTCAGAGCCTGGAGCCTGTCTTCAGAGTCTATGTTTCCCTCTCTCCCTGACTCTCCCCTGCTTGTGCTGTCTCTGTCTCTCAAAAATAAGTAAAAAACATTTATAAAACTTAACTAAAGAAGAGTGGTGGCTGGCAGAGTGGGGAAGAAGCCTCACAGGCAGAGATGGGGTGAGATGAACAACAGGTGACCTGCCTGGACTGTGAGAAGCACAAACCCGAAACGCACTGCAGCTTTGGGTCGCTAGAGGCCCAGGGACAAGGCAGGGGTTTTGACTGAAGAGCGTGGCGGGAACTGAGGTGAGAAGGTTCCAGGAGAGAGGCTTCCATGAGGGAGGCTGCTTCCACCACTCACTGCACACGCTGCCGAGCGCCCTGGCAAGACACCATCAGGGAATTAATTCGAGTTATAGGCAGAAACACAACTCCTCTTCTGCTCCGACCGAAAAAGCTCTGGTAGACGGGTAGACAATTCTAGCTCTGCCTCAGTACCCACCAGCTGAACCCACATTGCTGAACTCTGGTGCCACCATGGGCTCCCTGCTTGCCACCCAGGCCCAGGACGCACCCCCGCAGTCGGCTCCGGGGTCAAGGGCACGCTAGAAAACTCTGCTCTGTAAACAAATGTGCCTACTCTGGGGGTCAGGAGAGGACAGGTACATAGCCAGCATTTTCCCCTTTTGACTCACAGACTGGGAAAATCAAGACCTGACAGTTTGTGGCTCTTTGTCTCTTCAGATGAACTCTGTCCTGATGTGTCCTCAAATCTGCTCCCCAACACAGTGGAGCCAGAGGCAGTGTGGTGCAGTGCTCAAAGCACAGGCCCTGGAATCTTCCTCAGCACGACTCCATTACTCACTGTGTGCCCCGGCTCTTGTCTTGCAAACTTCAGTTTCCTCGTCTTAAAATGCAGACAGAAGGGGCGCCTGGGTGGCTCAGTCGGTTAAGTGGCCTGCTTTGGCTCAGGTCATGATCTCACGGTTCGTGGGTTCAAGCCCAGCATCAGGCTCTGTGCTGACAACTCAGAGCATGAAGCCTGCTTTGGATTCTGTGTCTCCCTCTCTCTCTGCCCCTCCCAGCTCACTCTCCGCCTCTCTGTCTTTGAAAAATAAACATTAAAAAAAAGAAGAAGCTAAATATCCCTTATTTAAAAAAAATGCAGACAGGAATAAACCCTTGCTAATAGCAATGTGGTAAGCAATGAGATTATACAGGTGGGGCACTTAGGTAATAGCTGATTATTATTATTGCTATTGCTATTACTATTATCATTACCATTACCAATGCCATTGCTATTACTATTACTATGATTACTATTACTATCGCTGTTACTATTACCATTATTACTAGTACTATTGCTTTTACTATTACTATTACTAGTACTATCACTATTACTAGTATCACTAGTACTGTTATGGTAACTATTACTATTACTACACAAGCAGTCTTCAGCTACTTCACCACTAACTGAGAAATCCTTAATAAAACTGGATCCCAAATTCTATTGCTCTGCTTCAAAACTATATTTATACCAACATCCAGAAGGCGTTTTGGGGAAAAGAAAGATTTTTCAAATGGGCAGGGGGTGACACACATGAATGAATAAACCTCCAGATTTAAAAGTGACTGTAAACCCGCTCGGTTATATCTGTCTCAGAAGCCACGGAAACGTGAAGAGGAGGGATGAGTCAGACTTATCTTCATCAGATAACCTACAGGCAACGTCCTCCTTTCAATGCAATGCGTCTCCAGACACAGGAAGTAAGATAATAAATCCAGGCGGCTTTTCCATTCAAAAAGATCTCAGGGAAAGGACTCGGTCTGACAGCATGAGTTAGAGTCACCATACATCTCCAAAATTAAGATTTTCACTAACTTCTCTCCACATGGGATGGAATTGCTCTGCCGCTGCTCTGGAAATGAGTATGTATGCCTTCTTTCATTGTGAGGGGCTTTTACAAAAGACGCAGACATTACTGTCTCAAGGGCTATTTTTAAATGGTGGCTCATTTTATAGCTCCTGGAGTCCCTTTTTCCAGTGATTAAAGTCTCACTCCTCAGGCCATAATGAATCACAACTGTGTGTTTGGACACCATTTCTCCTTTCTTCCACTCATGGAGTGTGTCTCTGCCTATGGATGTGGAGGTTTAGTCTGCTCTGCATAATTTTCGGGTGACACGGTTTTACCTGAACAGGAGAAATTATAAAACACAAAAGTACACTGGAAACATATCTGTAAGGGCATGTGCTTCATTCACATATGCCAACTTGCAGAGATGTCCCAAACCTGTACATGTTTCATCGATATTCACTGGACAGCACGGTCTCATCATGGACACGATCCTTCTCCCTGCCACCTACCACCGGTCTACTGAACAAAAGAACTAGCCCCATGTAGATGTACATCCCAAGTTCAGAAACTAACAGAAAGGGCACTTGATCCCCCAAAAAGAGCAGTTCCCTTCCAAACCAAGTTTGAACCTCCCACAATATACTTATTTGACATAAAAACATACAACCAAGACATTCTCCATACTGAATTAGGCAAGTTTATTAGGCTCCTAATTTCCATGTCTAGAACGTGAACATGGTTTTACATGCATTGTCTCATTTTGTGGATCTTACATGCATGTAGTCTCCAGTCAGCTGGGCCTCTGATTCTACTTGTCAGTAATTTACAGTCAGCTCAATGTGAGTAGATGACAAACACAAGATGATACATAAGCCGTAGCAATAAATCCCACCCAATCCCATTCACCATTTTTTTTCCAAAGTCATATCACAACTCTCTCTTGTAAAAAATAAATTTTAGAACAAGGCATTTGATTCACTTTACTGAGAAAAATAAAGAAGATTCTATCATTTTGGAGCAATGAATGTCCACCTATGGCTGAAAGGTACACCCTGAGAATTAAATTATTTTAACGAACCCATTGAGGTTTATAAAGCTGTGTTAACCTAACATCAGGAAGGGACACAAGATACAGGCACAAAGGTCCCTGCTCATTTTGCACTGCAATTCTCCAAGGACGCTGTGTTATAAACATCGTCGTTGTCATCAATGCTTGAAGCATCTGCAGAATCAGGATCGCTCACCACGATCCCCACAGAAGAGAGACTGGTAATGAAGGCGTGCATCCGCTGGGCGTAAATATCCCTAATGTTAAAGTAAGGTAGCTCGTGACACTTCTCTGGGGGGTCCTCGCTGCACTGGTCCGCATCAATGTCCTTCTGCTTCTGGTAGTACTTGGAAAACTTGTTGAAGATAATGGTGATAGGGAGGGCCACCACCAAGATGCCACAGATGATGCACGTGCTGGCAATAAGCTTCCCGGCCAAGGTGACTGGGTGCGTGTCTCCATAGCCCACGGTTGTCATGCTGATGGTGGCCCACCACCAGCAGATGGGGATGCTGGTGAGGCTGGACGTGTGCTCATCTTTCTCCACAGAGTAGATAAGCACAGAAAAGATGGAAATGCCCACAGAGAGAAAGAGAAGCAGCAGCCCAACTTCATGATAGCTGTGTCTCAGGGTGGCACCTAGAGACCGAAGTCCTACCGAGTGCCGGGCAAGCTTGAGGATTCGGAAAATCCTCATAAGCCTGAGGATCTGGACCACCTTGCCCATGTTCTCAATGTCCTCACTCTCTTCCTCCTTGGTGTCTACAGCCAAGGTGGCATAGAAGGGGATAATAGAGACGAAGTCAATTATGTTCAGAGGGTTTCTCCAGAATTTCTTTTGACAGGGAGCAGCAACCAGCCGGATGGCAAGCTCACCAGTGAACCAAGCAATGCATGCGATCTCCACGCCCTCCAGCACGGGATCATCCACCTCTCCGTCCTCGTTCTGGAACTCTGACATGCTGTGCACGCACATGGCCACGATGGAGGCCAGCACCACGCTCAAGGATGAGATGGCAATGAGCTTGGCTGACAGGCAGTAGGCTGGGTTTTCCATTCGAATCCAGATCTTCTTCCGGAGCTCACCAAATCGCAGCTTGTCAAACCTCTCCAGCTCCTTCTCAAACAGGGACGACTCTTCAAAGGAGGTGTCAGTACTGACATCATTGCTCTTCTGGTCCCAGTCCTTCTCATGGCTTTCCTCCTTGCGTTCCTGGTAGCGGTTACTGCAGCAGGAATCGATGAAGAGCTCGTTGATGCCCCAGTATTCGATCTCCTGGCAGAACGAGAATACGCACAGTTCCTCCATGACATGCAGCTTCCCCGTGTAGTAAAAATTCAGAACATATCTGAACAAGGAGGGGTTCCGATCAAAGTAGTACTCCTTATCGGCCACACTGTAGTCATCGCACAGCTCCAGGATGGCCTCTTCCGAGTGGCAGGTGAGCAGTTTCCCGAGTCTGGTGTGAGGAAACCGCAGGAGGGTGCTCTGGTCGACGGACTGCTTAAAGCCCCCCACGTTCAAGTTGACAAGTTCCTCGTCTTGTCCAGGGCGATGGAAAAACTCACCAAACACCATGGTGGATACAGGAGGCAGGGAGCTGGATGGGAAGGGAGATGAGGGAGATCACGCTGCACCTGGAAGGAGCACAAGACGGCATTAGCGCTGTCCCGTCGTGCCTCGCCAAGCTTATTTTTAATCCGCCCTTTCCAGGAGCATGGGCTACGTGAAGACCAAAGCAGGAAATGGAATAAAAAGGAATACAGCATCACGCATTGTAACTGGAAGAAAATGAACACAAAACAGATTGTTCTCCAAAAACTGTGGTTGGTGGATCCATTTATTTTGGAAAAAGAAGGCTGTCATCTAATTTTGATGAAACTTCATTCCTACTTATTTTTTAAGCACCCAAAATGTACCTCCCAGCCCCCCAAAAGCACCGCACTGTGGATCACTTACACAATACAAGCATCTCCAGTTGCAACCACGAGGCTCCTGAATTTGGCAACGCTTGGCTTGGAACTCCCCTTTCCCTGTGCCCTGGTCTCAGTCATGCACCCTCAAAAATGGTTCTCTCCTCTGCTGTGACCCTCGCCCCCAACCCACACATGACTGGGGGCTCAGCTCAGTGCTTTCCCCTTCTGCTCCCGTGTCCCACCCCTTTAAGAGAAAGTCCCATCCCTACGTTTGGGTGTGGATAATCAGGAGGATATAATTATCTTCCTGTCCTTAAGTACCCTACATCTTAAAGATATAGTTACACTTCATGGGATAGTGTTTCAGGTACATCCACAGGGAAGAAAGTGACTTGGGGAAACCTCTCTATGTTAATTGAACTCTGTTTCCTGACACTCTCTCTCCTGCTCCTTCCCCTCACAGACGATTCCCCGCACACTCCCAATCACCCCGTAGATACCCATTCTATACTGGCCCAGGAAGCACTGCCTGCTTTTAGTTCTGACACTAATTAGGATGCATCAGGTCCATTTCTCAGGGAGAAAGTCATAGATTTTGACCATCACCCAATACAATGATGCTTCCTCAGAGCAAATGGTGCAGATAAAAGAAAGGTAGGAGACTGTCATATACTAAGTTCTTATGGGATACTATTAGATGCTTTGATAGAAATAATGCCATTTAATCCTTCCAACACTTTACAGAAGGTGTATAGAAAAATGGATATGCAGAGAGGTTGAGTCAAAGATCACAGGATAAGTAAAAGGTAGAGCCAGGTTTAAACCCAGGTTGTATTAACCCAAATCGATGCTACTTCCACTATATATACCCTCTCCCTCACCTTCTTTCCGGTTAAAATTCAAGAATGCATTGTGGGAAATGGTATAACAGAAATGAGTCAAGCATCATTGGGGCTTATTGAGAAAAGAGCAATGACCCTTGTCATTGGTTACATTTGGCTCATATGTTAAAGGTTCAAGCAGAGTTGACCAAACAAGAGAATGAATATTCCCAACAGTGGGCACCAAGCATTGGGCATAAGCAAGATTGGGAAGAATCTTGTATATCAGTCTACAGAGTCTGGACCTTACCTGTAAGCAAGACCACTAAACAATCTTCTTTTAATTTATTTTTTTAATGCTTATTTATTTTGAGAGCAAGAAAAAGAGAGAGAATCCCAAGCAGGCTCCACACTGTCAGTCAGCACAGAGCCTGATGCGGGGCTCGAACCCACAAACCACGAGATCATGACCTGAGCTGATATCAAGAGTCAGACACTTCACCCACTGAGCCACCTAGGTGCCCTAAACAATCTTAATCAATGATCAGACATGGCTGTCTTTGCCAACAGTGACTTAGAAAGACCCCACTGACAGCGGTGCGGGAGTCTGCCTGGGGGGAAGTTCAGGGCCAAGGAGACAGGGCTGCAACAGAACAGGTGAGAGGAAGAGAGAAGACCCCAGCAGTGTGTGATATGGGGACACCATTAGAGGGGGCAAAAAGGTCGGGAAGGAATTTCTTGCCCCTTATGTTTATGAAAAGCCAAGGCTGTGGGGGAGACAAGAGACTCCTCCTTTGAAAAGGATGCACCAGAGAACACAGCCTTAAAGTCCAGCCTTGGGCCATCCACCCCAGGAGCAAGCCTACAGTCACAAAGCGTGCATGCGCATTTGCTCTCCAGACACTAACCGAATGTGCTCCCATGGACGTGTTCCCATGAAACCGGAGACCACAGCATAGCTCGACATACCATTTAATAGATTTGCTGACCTCTTGAAAAGACTTGGATTTTTTCTGCCTCTGCTTTCTATTTTTAGTTAGATATCTTCTTTGAAGGGCCTAAATCAGAGCTCCTGGCTTGGTCCAAATATTTATGGAACTTCAGATCTCTAAGAGCAGGCTTGTGCTCATGGCAAGTATAGTAGTAAAACGTTCCAAGGACGTAGTTTTAGCTAAGCTGGCACTAAGACTTTAATGGACATTTTATTCGGGTGGCTTACTCTTCATCTCTTCAGCTACTCTGGAAAGCCCCGTTGACAGACGCCAGGGTCTGCCTTCATGACGCATGTGCGTAAGCCAGTCTCCACTTCCCGATCATTCTGCAGTCACTTTTCTACAGAACCCTGTTATCGCCCCTTGATGCCAGTCTTCCCACAGCCCTCCTCGCTTTGCATTTGCTCCGTGCCAGTGAAAGAGAGCCCTTTGTGAGGCCCATTCGTGCCCAAAGTCTAATCATTAAAGCAACACACATGATAAGAGAAGGGGCCCCTTGTTGAAGGCCTTCAGGAGAAAGAAAAAGGGAAGCCTCCACGGTGCAGGTCCAGTGTTTGAGCTCAGAGGGAGAGCTGAGATCTTCCAAGGCATGGAGGCCAGAGGCCAGGGCTGGTTTCCTTGGCTGTGTCATCCCACAGCAGCTGACGGGGGGCAGGGAAGGAGTCTCCCCTTTTCCTTCTGTAGCTAGGTTCCCTGGCATGCAGACCGTCCCTTGCCAATCACAAATATCGCTCTGTCATTTGTCCCTCACTACTACCCTGGGATTTTGCCAATGAGGAGGCAGGATCAGAAGAGCTGGGTGGGCATCATGCAGCTATTAAGGGTTAGAACAGAGTCGGGAGTTGGGGCTCTTTACACCAATTCCAGGGCTTTCTACCACACACTGCCTCACACATCTAAAGTGACATAAAGAAAGGAAGACAGTGAACATCATTATTTCCAAGTTTACTATTTCAGACCAGTATCTATTTAACAGCCATTCATTTACTCCTATCCAGAACCCATCCACCAGATCGAAGGTATATTTGCACGTATCTATGTACATTTACGATTCGTATAATTATACATTTATAATTTATTTACATATGTAAATATATATTTACTTATAGATGTAAATATATACACATTTATGTGTATTTGTAAATATATAAATAAACTTTAAAAACATTAAAGCATTTTCTTCATGCATGTATGTGATCTATAATCCAAAAATTGGAGTGCATCCTCTATTAATGAGTCTGTGGGGAAGAGGTTGGGAGGGCGATGCAAAATGAAGGAGAACCATTTTGGAGGAGAATTTGACAAGATGTAGCAAAACTGGACAGGCATTTGCCCTTTGCCCCAGAAATCTCTCCTAGAAACAGACAAAAATTAAAAACACTTGCATAACTGGAAACAATCCAGACAATCATGAATAGAAGACTGTCCAAATAAATTATGATCTCTCTCTGTCTGTCTCTCTCCATATATATATGCAATGGAGTGATTTCTAGGATATATTACTTAAGTAAAGGGAAAATATGTGTGTACATACATATATATGCATATGCACATACATATGAACACACACATGCGTACACATGCTTATGTAAAGCAAAAGAAACAGCAGAAAGATAAACCAAAAATGAACAAAGCACCTCCCCATACAGGGAGAGAGGGAACAGGAAATAGGGGACAGTGTTGGAAGCTGGCCTAGGGGACTGTGTAAATGTTTTACATAATTATGAAACAAAAATAAATTTTAAAAAAGGCAATCCTTAAAAAGTTAACCTTACTATATATCAAGTTGGTCATGAACCTCAGAGAGATAAATTATTCCAAGTTTCTTTTTTATGTTTATTTACTTCTGAGAGAGTGCAAACGGGGGGCAGGGGCACAGAAAGGGGGGCAGAGGACCCGAAGCGGGCTCTGTGCAGAGAGCCTGACAGCAGAGAGCCCAATGTGGGGCTCGAAATCAGGAACTGCAAGATCACAACCTGACCCAAGTCAGATGTTCAACCAACTGAGCCACCCAGGTGCCCCTCAAGTGTTTTTAAATTTAATTTCAGTAATCTGACTGTACATCCATAGTGGTATACACCATAGGACAAATAAAGTATAGAAATCTTAAAATATTTTTAGTATTCATATTGGTATAATTATTCTGAAACTCTTAGGCACACACATAGGTTAAAGCAAATAAATGATTACATTAATGCCCCCAAGGTTTTGAGGGCAAAATAAAAGAAATAGAAATATAAAATCAAAGAAATTAAATAAAAACCCAACGATCCCAAATCTGAACTGGAAATATCATTACGGACTGATAATTTAATTTGTCTTAAGAGAAAACTTTATTTCTACTGAAAAAACCTAGAACAGAATAACTAACTCCAGTGGATGCTTTGAAGCATCACTTATATTTCCCCTTTAGAATTGAAACACTCATTCTCACACCTGCTGGAAGTTGTTAATAGCTAAGGGCTCTCAGTTAAGTCCTTCTCTGGGAATCACCCTCAGCCAAAGAGAGCTGCCTTGCCCAAGGTCACACAATTTCCCCAGGCAAGTTCACATCCAGGGGCTTATGTATGGGGGAGCTATAAAGAGCCAGCACCTTTTTCTCAAGGCGGGCAACCCAGCTCCAGAGTTCCCATGAGACCAGCTAAGATTTCTGTCCCAGCCCCATCACAGTTCAACTCTTCTCCTTGCCCAGTCCTACTTCTTTCAATCCCCACTGGTATTGGTCCCAAGGGAACCTCCCAACAAACTTCCTGCACATAAATCTCTGTCTCAGTCTATTTCCCTGGGAATCCAACTAAACACACCAAATCAAGAGCAAAGCACATCTCGAGTTTGTGCAGATTGAGGCATCAAAATACAATTTCTCACTAAAAGAACAAGGGCTCCTTGGAGAAATAGCCAATCCCAGGTCTGGGGTAAGAAATACACAAAATAAGCCTGGACTATCTTGTTACATTAGAAAGCAAGGAAGGGAAGGACAAAGGAAGGGAAGGACAAGGGAAGATTCGAAAGGACTCAGGACCCACTGGCCAAAGATTTGTGCATCAAAAAGAAAAAATCTCCAATGGACTGAAACACATCAAGTATGTTAAAATCCTTGAGTTCATAATAATATGTTTTAAGAAAAAATAAAGAATACATTGATCATCATTGAAGGGTACACTAAAGTACTAACTCATTACTCTGGAATGTGAGGGAAAAACAGAAAATCAAACCTTTATCTTGTTTTCCTGCATGAATTATACCTTAGGAGAATCAGGTAGTAGTTAAAGAGGGAAAGTTTTCTTTATAAAAATATTCCAAAAATTCATAAACAATTGTAACAGAAACAATTAAAATAGTACACTAGAAAATATTTATTTACATTGAAAAACAGTTTGAAAGTAAAAGCATGAAAATAGTAACCAAAGGAAAGCAGGACTGGTTATACTGATAACCACACAAAACAAAATTTAAGACAAAAGTTGTTACCAAAGACAAAGAGCATTTTATAAAAATAAAACAACTGATCAAGAAAACATAAAAATGATAAATATATATGCACCCAGCAATAGAGCACAAAAATAGTATCTATATTTATAGCTGACATGATATGTATATAGAAAATCTTATGCAATACACACAAAAAGTGTTATTAGAACTAATAAATAGGGGCGCCTGGGTGGCTCAGTTAAGTGTCCAGCTTCCAGCTTTGGTTCAGGTCATGATCTCACAGTTCGTGGGTTCGAGCCCCACATCAGGATCTGTGCTGACAGCTAGCTCAGAGCCTGGAGCCTGCTTCGGATTCTGTGTCTCCCTCTCTCTCTGACTGCCCCCTGCTCATGCTGTCTCTCTCTCTGTCTCTCAAAAGTAAATTTAAAAAAAAATTTTAAAAACTGATGAGAACTAACAAATATATTCAGCAATGTTGCAGAATATGAAATCAATATACAAAAATCCATTGTATTTTTGTACACTGCAATGAGTAAACAGAAATATGAAATTAGAAAACAATTTCATTTATAATAGCATCAAAAAGCTATTATTTAGAAATAAATTTACCAAAAGCAATACAAATTTGTGCCAAAACTACAAAATATTGTTGAAAGAAATTAAAGGAAACATAAATAAATGTACAGACATCCCCATATAGCAGTACTCCCCAAATTAATCTATAGATCAACACAATTCCTCTCAAAATATTAGCTGCCTTTTTCAGGAATTGATAAGCTGATTCTAAAATTCATATGGAAATGCAAGAGACCCAGAATAGCCAAACAATCTTGAAAAAGAAGAACAACGTCAGGAAACTCATCCTTCATGATTTCAAAAGTTGCTACAAAGCTACAGTAATCAAGACAGGGTAGAATTAGCATAGGATAGAGAGGGAGATCAAGAGAACAGAATTAAGAATCCAGAAATACATCCATATCTATTGTCAACTGATTTTCAACAAGGATGTCAAGAGAATTCAATGGGGAAAGAACGCTCTTTTCTAAGTATTAATGGGACAACTGGATAGCCACATGCAAAAGAATAAAACTGGATGCCTATGACACCAATCATAATAAAATAAGAGGAAAATTAGATAAACTGACTTCAAAAGTAACAATTGTGTGCTTCCAAGGCACTTTTAAGTCAAAGGACAAGAATCAAGAAAAGGAAAAGACAACCCACATGATGTGAAAAAATATTCGCAAATAAATTATCAATAATGGTCTAGTATCCAGAATAAAGAACTCTTACAACTCAATAATAAAGAAATCAAATAACCCACTTTCAAACATGCAAATGGGTTCTTCAACAGACATTTCTCTGAAGATATACAAATGGCCGAAATGTCTATGAAAAGATGGAACATTGTTTGTCATTAGTGGAATGCCAATCAAAAACACAAGATAACACTTCACACTACTAGGATGGCTAAAATCAAAAAGTAATAATAAAATAAGCATTTTACATATTGCAAGTGTTAGTGAGATGCGGAGAAAATGGAACCCTGATGCATTACCAGGGGTAATGTAAAATGGTGCAGCCATTTTGGAAAAGAGTTTAGCACATTTCTGAAAAAGTTAAACATAGAATTACCATATGATCCAACAATTCCACTCCTAAGTATATTTCCAAGAGAACTGAAAACATATGTACAAACAAAACATACACACTAATGCCCATAGCAGCATTATTCATAATAGCCAAAGAGGGAAAACCACCTAAATGTTCATGTCCGTTAATTAATGAATGGATAAACAAAATGCTCTATCCATTCAATGAAATATTATTTGGCCATAAAAAAGAATGAATCACTGATAATACAACATTTTTCATTGTAGATGACAATGTTCTGAAAATATTATCCTAATGAAAGAAGGCAGAGCAAAACAGGCCACAAACTGTATGATTTCATTTTTACAAAATATTCAGAATAGGCAAACCCATAGAGACAGAAAGTAGATTCATGGTTGCCAGGGGCTCGGAGGAAGAGTGATCGGATGTGACTGCTAATAGGTATGTGTTTCTTTTGGGAGTGGTAACAATGTTCTGGAATTAGATGATTGTACAACCTTGAGAATATACTAAGAACACCCCAATTACGCATTTAAAAAAGGTATATTGTATTGTAAATGAAGCATATCTCAATAAAACTGTTCTTGAAAATAGGATTCCAGCTAATACAGAAGGAATGATAGAATTAAAATCTCCCTATTTTGCAAGTCATCATGAAATGACAGATCTAGGTGTCTAAAAACCCAGATAAAAAGCTGACGAGGAACCTTACGACAGCAACATCAGAACAACAGCACCTGAGCTCAGGGAGCAAGCCTGCAGTAACAGAGAGAAACAAGACATGATGTGCCTCTTGGTGGAAGTAAATACACAACTCTGCAGTATTTCGACAACAGCAACAACAACAAATCAGGCCTGAATTTTACTGGGAGTCTAGATCTGCCACTTGAAATCAAATGGAGATTTCAGAGAAACATGTGCAGCGAGTGACACAGCAAAATCCAGACTATGGGAAACTGCGGGACAATCAGCACAGACCCGATAAGCGACGTATCAAATATCCAGTGTGTGGGCTTTGTATGACTCCTGATTTTAACAGGCCAAATGCTTAAAAAAATATGAAAAATGGAGACATCTGAGTACCAACAAGATTCGTGATAATATAAAAGAATGCTTGTTAATTTTTCAATGTGCTGACGGTATTGTAAGTATGCTTTTTAAAAGAATCCTCATCTTTTGCAAATGTATACTAAAGTTTTATGGATAAACTTACACATTTGGGATTCATTTCAAAATAATCCATGGGGAGCAACAGAATCGGGAGGTGGGGGTGGGGAAGGAGGTGTATCTTGCTCATACAAGAGACGGCCATGTATTGATCTTTGCTGCAGTTGGGTGGTAGGTACAGGAGTTCAATGTACTATTCTCCCTATTTTGGCACACGTTAAAATTCTCCATCAAAAATGTTTCAAGAAAAATTTACCAAACACCTTTTGGGCCATGTATTGTGTGGTAAGTGCTTTCATACACACGGCTGGTTACCCTTGAATTCCCAGCAACCCATGCAGGACCTGGGCACTAGGAGGCGATGAGGTCCTTAGTGGTAGATCTTACACCCCATGCTGCAAACAAGGACTCCTGAGGTACAAGTTTGGTCAACATTAGCCAGCCTTTATGTGGCCAATTCTTTCCACTCTGCCTCAAATATGGGTATTTCAGTGGGCGGCAGGAGGGATTGGCTGATCTTTAAATTCACATACTTTTTCATCTTCCTCATTAAAGGATCCTATACTTTTTAGCAGGGGATTTGGTATATGCATGCTGCGGACACGTGCAGTCTCCAATCAGGCACATCTGGGAGTACAAAAGGCATTTGGCTGCAAAGTTGAAAAATCAACTGCTATTTTTGTTCTCTTTCTCAAGAAGAGCATCGGCTCACTGAATTGCTCCCCCTGCCTACTATCAACCCAAATTACTCATGGTGCGAACACTATCTACTATAGTTGGCTACCTTGTGCCTCTGATGTTTACAAGATTGAAGAGAAAGAAAAAGATGTCAAAAATCCAAGATATTCACTGGCAGCTTAAAAGAGAAACTGCATTGATCTCCTCTCCAAGTGGCACCCTGGAAAAGGCTTTTCAAAGCCATTAACCTCTTACTCACCTCTTCTTAGTCCACTTCCCTCTCTTTTTGCTTTATGCTTTCAAACTCACTCAAAAAATACTCTCAGAATGGTGTCTTTTCAAGGCTGATGAATGCACACGCACACAAGTGGGCATGAGTGGCTATGATAATGCTTTTGCTTTGCTCAGAAAAGTAACAAAAGCATAACAAATACAAGTCGGTATTTTTATGGGGCAGAACCACTTTTTTCAATCAATTCCACAAATGTAAATAAAAACCTAGATTCCTTCTACCGTCTTATTTGCCCCAAATCTACAATAATCCTCCTATCAAATTAAAACAAGGCATTTTTCAGAATTATTTCCAATTTCTTTGGAATGGTCTTCTAAGAGCAGCATTTTATCCCATTAAATATAAAAGAAAAATCATTAATTTTTAAAAATGTTTTATTTATTTATTTATTTGTTTGTTTATTTTGAGAGAGAGAGAGCAGGGAAGGGGCAGAGAGAGAGGAAAAGGGAGAATCCCAAACAGGCTCCGAACTTTCAGCGCAGAGCCTGATGTGGGACTTGATTCACAAACTGTTGAGATCATGACCTGCGTGAGATTATGACCTGAGCCAAAATCAAGAGTCAGGCGCTTAAACGACGAGGCCACCCAGGAGCCCCAAAAATCACTAATGTGTTTTAAAAGGTTAGGTCATGCTAACTCCTATTTCTGCCCACGGCACATGAGAATATTCCAAAACAAGCCAAGCAGATATAAAACAGAATTAGAACTCTAAAGTCAATCCACAGCCATGAATGGAGGTATTCTCCCCAGGCACCTCCCTGACCTTCTCTTCCAGCAAGCTCCCCATGCACTGGCGTGGGTAACGTGTAAGGGAAAGAAAATTGGTAATGAATGATGGGCCAGAGAAGACAGGGGGTATGTGAAATGTCAGTGGCATTGCCGAGCACCCGTGTGTGGAAGTGGGAACGGAGGCACTAGGGTGCCTTGGTTCAGGCCCTTGTGATGAGTGTTGTCAGAGGCAGTAAAATAGTGCGATTCTGAGAAACAAATAGATACTTCTGAGACATCTAGAAGGTCATGCCCAGAGCCAGCGTATAGAATACATGAAATTTCAAAGAGTTTTCTGGAAGCAAGGCGGCTCCCTCCACCTGGAACAGTCCTATTAGAACTGTGTGCATTCCCTCTGGACCTCTAGTTGGTGTGGTTGCTTCTCTCCAGGGATCCTGTACTTTGCACAGCTCATCTCCAAGCAGAGGCTGCTCAGAAGGCTGAGTGATTTAGTGAGACAAGTGGCCAGAGAGCTGTCCTATTTGTAAAAAGCAAAGAATCCCAGACGAAAGATTTTCAACCTGGACTAGGAAAACTGGATTGGCAACAAGGTGAGAGCTTACCAAGAGTTACGTTGTGTGGAGAAACCCACCCACTAGTGGTTGTACTGGTGACGTTCGGGAGTTCAGGGGAGGGGGTTTGGGAGAATCTGAACACATGTGAGCCAAATTAATACATCCCCTCCACCCACTTCCTCCCCCTCTCACCTCACAGCCGCCCCCAGTGCACTATTATTTTAGCATCCACCATAAGACAGTATCATGTTTTCCCAGCTCTCCTTACCACCACGGGCCTGACCAGGGCTGTCCCCAACCCCTAAGTCCTTCCATGGAAGGAATCATGTGTTGCCACCTCTATAGTCTTAGCCATTTCTGCTCATTTCTGTCCACGGTCCAGTGAAAGATACTCTTTTATCTGGAAGAATTAAAAGGCTATCACTGTTTTTGTCAAAGAGCTAGCAGAATGATCTAGACCAGACAAAGTGAAATGAAATGCTTCCAGCGGCCACACAAGTGAGTTAAACTTAGGACTCTGGTGAACTCTCCAGAGATGGAGACTACTGAGCACCAGAGTCCTTTGTGGGAACGGAGGGCCAGGGCTCCAGGAGAACCCAGAAATCCTGATCTTTACGTGGGATAGCTCAAGTTTAATTAGAGTTGACCCAGCATGTTCTCAAAATTACGTGCCTCCAGCAAAATGTGTCTCCATGTCAGCTCCTTCTGATCAGCCCCCGATCTGCGGCCTGAGCCAGACTTAACCCAGCTCCACTCCCCATTTTAAGCCAGACTAACTGAAAGGGATGCAAATGGAATCTTATCCCAATAACAGTAGTGCTACTTCCTCAAGTCTGAACTATCTATGTCAAAAGGGGAGATGAGTAATGTGGGCACAGATTCTTCCAGAGCGAGCTTAGTGCATCCCCCAAAAGAATCCAACCTATTTCCTCCCAAGCTGGCTCTCTCCCTTCCTTCTTCAGTCATGTGCCCCAGCTGTCAGTGAATTTGAGTCAGAACAGTCTCCCTGGTGTCTGACCTTCATTTCTGTCATTACACTGTAAGGCTCATTCTGCCCTCCTTTTGATAGTAATGGGGCCAGAGAAAAGATCGGGGGCAGCTCTTACCTTTGTGGTATCGATGTCACACTCTCTGCCCTCATCCTGTCCAGTGGAATGTCCATCATCATCCAAGAAGCTCCGCCCTTCTTCCCTCGCAGGAATGTGTGGTATACATAGGCATTTAGTGGCCAAAAAGAATGGAAGAATCCTGTTCTCTGGTTGTAGGGGCCAAAGCAATCACTGGGAATTCACTCTCACGTGCTGAAGAAACAAACCAGAGGTCAAGTTTTAGCTCCAAGGAGGAAACACCCAACGTGTTCTGTCTCAAACCCAGCAATCTGGGCATTTTACTGATTAGACCCATATCTTAGAGACTATCTCATCTTAGGAAGGGGCGGTCTTCTCCCCACCATGGGGACGTCATTACCCCCACCGCACATAGAGAGGCATCACTACCCCCACCGTAGATAGAGAGGCACCACTGTCCCAGGACCAAACTCACAACTGCTCTCAGGCTCATGGACTCTCAGATCTTGACCCCAGTGTACACTTGGGTTTCTCCACAGACCCCAAAACCAATAAAAACCTCCAAGGATAAAATGAGGCACTAGAGTTAGGCTGCAGTCATTCACCTCCCACACATAATTTCTTTAGGAGCATTATTTCCTAGCCAATTCATCAAGGATATACTTATAAACCTCTAAATAAATACATTTTAATCCATTTCAGAGACCAAGTTCTGAGTGTGACTGCTCTAATAGAATTAACAGAGCTGCTCTAATTTGAAATCAATTTCAAAGGCTGGTCAAATTTGATTTTGCTTTATTTGTCCATTGTTGTATTTCACAGATCAGAAATGACTACGCAAGGCAGAGTCCTCTGGTTAAAACGTGTGTGCGTGCATTCAAGAGTGTGTATGTGTGTTTGTGTCTGTGTGTGTGTGTGTGTGTGTGTGTGTGTCTGTGTGTGTGTGCAGGGGTGGCTAAGTTTGTATCAAAACAAAAGGACAAATTTACATTTCTCTCTCTGAATAAATTAAAGAAGCCACAAAAATTTCCAGTTCCCAACAGGGTAAGCTGTACCTCATGTTGATGCATTCCCTTAGATTTATACTAGTATCTAAGCACCCATCCATTGATTTTCATGTTTTCAGATCAATACAGGGGGTCAGGGGCAGGGTGGGGAAAAAGAAGAAAAGATTGATTCCAAGCTTCAGAAAGAAAATGAAAACATTGCCTCCAGCTACGTCAGTCATTAAACAAACATTCATTATAGTTAAGATCTGTCTGGACTTACCTTAGACATTGGGATTACAACCAAAACTCCGTGCCTGCCCCCTCCTCCCTGCCCCTCCAGGAACTCCCAGGCCCAGTACCAAATGTAATAAAAAGTAATGGTGTCCTACCAACATCAAGGGGGCAATGGTGAGGGAGCAAAGCAGGAGGAGACCAGTCCCAACAATGGCCAGAGCCATTCAGTGAGTTTTCACCTCTAATGAAGATAACAAGGAAAAACCCAGGGGAAAAAATGCAGCTCTACCCAAAGTGAATCTCTGAGATGGGACTCTTAGCAAAAGAGGTAGAGAAATCTCAACTGGGATAAGTAAAATCAATTCAGGAGCTAAAATCCCACCTCCTCTCCCTTCTCCTCCTCCTCCTCCTCCATAGACTCTCAGCAACACATCATTGGGTCAACCTCAGATATTTGTATTCCACTAAAATGCAGAAATGCTGCTCTGCCTTTTTGAAAGGGTACAGCACACACATATAGTCCTTTCCTTTGCCTACCAGATGCCTTTCCAAATGTAGCACATTTTAAGGGAAGGTAAGATTAATCTGGCTGGGAGATAATTAATTTACTGCAAACAGCTTTGACATGACTATATTAATTACTGAAGAGAAAAAATTAACAAAGTACTTAAGCTATTCAGCACTTCTAAGAAACCCTAAGCATTCCTGGGCATTGGCTCATCACAGAAGGGCTGGCCCAGGGACAGACTGTGAGGTGAGCCAAGTGTATCTTTTTTACAGAAATTGGTACCTAGTGGGTCCTCCATCAATGTTTGATTAATTACTAACATTCCAGGCTGCCTTTCTCTTCTCTTTCCTTCCCCAAACTCAGAATTCTAGTGTTCTGACTCATTTCCCATCACCATAACTCCTGTCCAAAAAAAAAAAAAAAAAAGAAAGAAAGAAAAAACAAACAAAAAAATAAATTTTTGGAAAAAATATACCAGTCA
Source organism: Suricata suricatta (assembly GCF_006229205.1). Taxonomy (NCBI): domain Eukaryota; kingdom Metazoa; phylum Chordata; class Mammalia; order Carnivora; family Herpestidae; genus Suricata; species Suricata suricatta. Next base: position 152,203,597 of record NC_043703.1, read on the forward strand.
ACACCTCTCAGTGTGAATTTATGCCAATTCACACTGCTCCTAGGGCATTCACATTCTAAGGGTGACCTTTCCCTTGTGAAAGGATAACCAGTGCTTTCTGAGTCCCTACAACAGCCAGGATCCTTCCAGGAGTTTCACACACATATCACTTCTATCTTCAACTACAGTAAATGTTAACATCGAGGCTCAGGGAAGCTATTTGTGCAAAGTCCAGTGAATGCCAGAGCCAGGATTCAGACTCAGGTAAGTCTGCCTGATATCAATCAGCATAGAAAATCAAGATCCAGGCAGAGAAGGACAGATACCACATGTTTTCACTCATAAGTGGAACAGGAGAATCTTAGCAGAGGACTATGGGGGAGGGGAAGGGGGAAAATAGTTGGGGAGAGGGAGGGAGGCAAACCATGAGAGACTCTTGAATACTAAAAACAAACTGAGGACTGATGGGGGAGGGGAGAGGGGAAGGGAGGGTGACGGACATGGAAAAGGGCACTTGTGATGAGCACTGAGGGTTACATGGAAACCAACTTGACAATAAACTATAAAAGAAAAAAAAAAGAAAAGAAAATCAAGATCCACATTCAGTGGTCAGGGAAAGTCAAAGAATGGGAGAAGTGGGCAAAACATGGCCCAAACCAGCAGAATTTGGGAAAGAAAAATGTGTGCACCCAAGACATTCTCCCCTTCCTGCTTCACAGCCCCACCTAACGGTTCTATTCTCCATGCTCCTACCACCCCTGTCAGAGTGTAACTGCCCAGAAGAAGAGAGCATCGTTTGTGACCTAGCGCGGCAGAGGTCTCTGACTCTTGCTGGGTGACCCAGCAGGACTGCGGCAAAGCACATCAAGCTCCCTCGGGTATTGCTCGAACCGTCTTCACAGTAAGAAGGGAGATCCTCTCCAGCGTCCCTGTGATAGAGCCTCTGGCTCACCTATATTTCTGGGTGGGTTGACCACAGCACTCAAAAATGTACAAAGTGACTTCCCCCATTACTGAGATGAAAAGGATGAAGGTCAAGTGGCAGACTGGACTCTTCCATCATCCAGAGAGCCGACATCCATTCTCGGAACAGAATGAGGAAGACCACATGGACAAGAAGGCGGTTCACAGCGCTAATAATAACTCCTCATGTGCTTCTCTTAAGACTCAAACTGAACTGGGGGCGCCTGGGTGGCTCAGTCAGTTAGGCCTCCGACTTCGGCTCAGGTCAGATCTCACGTTTGTGGGTTCGAGCCCCACGTCAGGCTCTGCGCTGACAGCTCAGAGCCTGGAGCCTGCTTCCGGTTCTGTGTCTCCTTCTCTCTCTGCCCCTCCCCCTCTCATGCTCTGTCTCTCTCTGTATCAAAAATAAATAAAACATTTAAAAAAAAAAGACTCAAACTAAACTGTAAAGCCAGCGCCTGAGAGAGAAAAGCAGATACTCCAGGTGTCACTGCTGCATAGGCCTGTGTCTTCTGCACTTGCACAGAATCCTGAGTGTACCTGTCACTGCTCTGCTCACACTCTTCTGAATATTGGCACCTCCGTGCTACCCAGTAGCCTGAGAAGCCTCCAGTTAAGGACAGTGTTAAAATATCAATCTTTATATTAATTATCTCTGTTACACCATGGTGCTTGACACATTTTTATTGAACCACTGCACGGCAATGAGACTAAAGAGTAAATTAATTAAAAGAATCAATATGGATAATGAAAGCCAGTCGGTCAGCAAGGGAAGCCGAGGAGGTAAGTGTGAAAGATCAAAGTTGGTTGCCAAGCCCCATCCCAGCACTTTCTAAAGGAGCTATAATCCTGAAGATGTGGCCCGTTCCAGCCCTGATGGGCACATCTCGGGTGGATTTTTACGTGTCTAGACCTAGAGTTTTAGGTATCATTAGCTACCTCTCCTTGTTCAGATTCTAGGCTCCCTGAGGCACCGCCTGGAAAGTTCAGTTCCCAGGCACCTCGCCAGCAGAGACCCTATGCGCTCTGCTACCAAACACCATGTCCACCCTGTCCACTAGTTTTATTTATTAGTGGTATGTAATAAGGCGGGAAGAGGTTTCTTTCCAGTTTTCTGTGAGTTCCTAAGAGAGTCAGTCTTCTAGAGTCTGGTACTCTGAAAATGAGTTTCTGAAGTTGCCAGGCTGAGAGAGAGTTGGACCTTGACCTGTGATAAGGTCACCAGGTAAATGGCACCACAAAGCACCAGCCTGACAGCCTGCAGACCTCCTGACCTTGCAAACTTCTACATGGAGTTTCTTCACCCTTCACACTACTGACAGCTTGAGGTCAGGGAATCCTCTTGCGGGGTGCTGTGCGAGGCACCGTGCGATGTTCAGCAGCATCCTTGGCCTCTACCCGCTGGACACCAGGAGCACATCTCACTTCCCCCTAAGGTCGTGACACCCAAAATTGTCAAATGTCCCCCAGAGAGCAAAACCATGGCCAGTTCTGAACCACTGCTCTGCAGTAGACCTCAGGCGCCCGTCCAGAAGCTGAGAGCTCAGAAAGCTCGGCATGGCAGACGGTACTAGGACTTTGTCTGCTGACAAGGGCCAGGGATATTGCCCCAGACGCCTGTTCTTCTAGAACTCGGTCATGGCATTTCTGGTGTCAGACAAGCAAAACTTTGTGTTTTCCTCACTATCTGTGAGGAAAGATAAAAGGAAGGTTAACCTTTTGTGGAAATTCGAGGCATGCTTCGGGCAATTTGAGTCTAGAGTAAAGGTTGGTGATTTTCTCTGAAAATCTATCTGACATTTGCTAACATTTTCAGTGGCAGAATTGACACACAGGGCAATGAATGCATTAATATAGTTGGAAAGATGGCTTACTACAGTTCTCTGCAGGTACGGGTCCTCCTGCTGACCAGACCCACTCTTTTGTGTTTTTTAAATGTTTATTTATTTTTGAAAGAGAGAGAGAGAGGGATCAAGCACAGGAGAGGCGGAGGGGAGGGAGTGGGGTGTGAGAAGGTTCGAAGCAGGCTCTGTGCTGACAACAGATAGCCCAATGTGGGGCTCAAACTCACAAACCACGAGATCATGACCTGAGCGAAAGTTGGAAGCTGAGACTGAACGAACCAGGCTCCCGTGACCAAACCCACCCCTGACCAAAGCTCCAATCTTGGAAATTCATCGATGTCCCAGGAAAATGCGAGGACATGTCGGTTTTATAGTCTTGCCACTATTTATCAATCACAGACTACTTTTCAATAAAATCTAAGAGTAATGAAATAATAGGATTAATAACAAATGGTGAAATTCGACCCTACTTTATTATGATTGGCTAATGAGAATTATGGTCCAGGGTTTTGCTTAAATAAAATTAAGATATCACAATTGGTCTGAAATTGGATTTAGTGTCCCAGAAAAATGGTAGTTATATTTAAATCCTATAATCCAAAGCAATCAGAATCATACAACACTTGCCAGTTGATTCAGACAGATTACTAAGAATATCCCTGAGTTACTTAGTTTTTCCAAATTATCAAATTTGAAAATGTACATTAATATAAGAAATCCTTGCATTAACAAACACTGTTTAAAAATTTCACTGTGTCCCAAGAAGAAAATGAACACTCCTCAGGGTCTAATACATTCAGGAACTAAAAAATAAGTTTATAAAAAATAATAATAAAGATAAATTTATAGAAGTTCTGGTCTTCAGGGAGGAAACCAGGAAGTGCCTTCCAAAGCAAAGACTCTAAATTAGATTTGAAAAGTTGATATAAATTATATTTCCTTGGCCATCCAGAATGAGTAAAGGCAATACCATCTCCAGAAATCCCTAAGGCTTGAAGCACGGGTAACTAAATACCACTTTCCTCTCCTCGGGTTCTGTGTTCCTAGACACCCCTCCCTGGGGAACAGAGGAAGACAGCAGCCTGCTGCTGAGTCACTGAGTCACCTCCAAAGGCAATCTTCAGAAAGGAGAGCAAGGAATAGCCCCGTGGAAGGGTGTGCGCCTCACAAGAGGGAGCAAAACCTCATGGCCACTGATCCCAGCAGGGTCATCCCATGTGTGAACAGGGCTCTGGGACCACCCTGAGTGGCCCATATGGCAGCCACTATTCCACCAGCCCCAGAAAGGAACTGTCCTGCCCCCCCCCCACTTGCAGAAACCCCCTAAAGCATGACTGGCTGAAAACTGGAGCTGCAGTCAGGAAACCAGCAAGCAAATCAGCCCCCCAGGGGCTTTGGACCCTGTGCTCTGTCTCATGCGTCCCCATGTTCTCCACGGTTGATGCACCAAGCGTCTGCACTGACACATTGATAAAAAGAGCAAATGAAAGCAAGCAGGTCTGTAGAGTAGAGGTGGGAGAAACAGAGCCTGCCAGGCTAATCGGGACTGGGAACAGGTAAAAGGAAACCTCTGGAGGACACTGGAGCAATGTGTATCACAAAACTGTGGTTCCACCTCTGGGGATGTATCCCAGGGGAATGAATTAGACAAGAGTGCAAGGATGGGTATCCAAGGATGCTACCTGCCTCCGTAGTTACTCATAAGAATAAAAAGTCAAAGGCAAGCTCAATGTCCATCAATAGGGAAACAGTCAGATTAGGAGGTAGCCATGTAATGGAATAGTCTGTGGCCATTAAAAACACTAAAATAATAATAGTAGTAAGAGCTCCCATGTACTGAATCAGTTGTTTCAATACCTCTCAGTGTGGGCACATCTGAACCCACTTAAACCTCACAACACTTGAACAGGTGGTATTTTTATTGGATTCATTTTGCAGATGGAGAAACTGGTAAATAGAGAAATTAACTAACTCTCCAGGGTCAGCAGCTAAGTGATAGCCTCATGGTTTGATGTTGACCAGTAATGCTCTAAAGCTATCTCTTAGCCACAATGCTCTACTGCCTGTAGGTTCATGAAAAGATCATCCCGATATGCTAAGAAAAAAAGAGAATATGATTATAACACAATATGTGGCATGATCTGATCTTTATAAAACATGTCTAACTTCACAAAGTAAAAAAAAATAATCTATAAGAATATACACTAAAATGTTAAATGTATTCTCTCTGGATGATAGAATTCAGCGTGGTTTTTGCTTTCTACTTCATACCTTTCAACATTGTGTGACTTTCTTTACAAGCATTAAAAAACACTTGTGTAAACAATCATTTCTATTTGGAAAAATAAACGATCAAAAGTAGGCTCAGTCAGGGCTTGGGGGAAAGAGGGCAGCTGGACATCAAGTGAACATACAGACTTGGGTGAGATGGGATCCTTTCCCGATGGACTCCTTTGTCATCTGGAGAATCATAAGCTTCTGCCGTTGGTCCGTGCTTTGTGGCAGGCATGTCCCAGGAACTATGGAAATCAAAGGACAACATGATCCTTGCCCTCAGAGCTTACAGGTGCTTCAAAGGGGTTATAAGAGGGTATGTGGGTAAATAAGTAAGTGCAGAGAGTACAAGGCGGGAGATGTCAGGTACCCCGAGGAGAGGTACCAAGAGAATGCCATGGAAATTCAGAGGAGGTAATGGGTCCCTCAGGGATCAGGAAGCAGGGACAACGACAGGAAGAGAAAGCATTTGAGCTGAGCCTTGAGGGTCGGGTCAGACATAAACAAGTAAAGAAGGTAAGTAAGAGTAAGAAGGCTGTTCTCCAAGGAGAGGAAGGAACACACGCCAAGCCGTGGGGACTAGCAAGCCTGTGCTTTGTACAGAGAGCAGGAAACGGTTAGATCTGGCCAATGGAGCCCTATGACCCAGAGGTATTCATATGGAACATAAAGAACTCTACCTGCACTGTCCACACCTTTGTGAGCCAGGGGTAACTGAGGGGAGTGATGTCCTTCAGGAAAGGAGAACAGATTACAGGTGGCCATTTGGAAACTCTGCTGAAACAGGGACCATAACTCAGGCTCCTGGACTATTTAGCCACAAGGAACCAGTCAGAGAGACATTTAAAAAAATAAATAAATAAATAATAAAACCTCTTGGAGTTATCATTGCTCCCAGAACATCTCGAAAACTAGAGACTGGTGTTGGATGCAGCCAACCGCCAGGAACTGCAGTGACCGAAGGTGGCAAACAGTGAGCCCCGGCAGTGCCGCCGAAGCACAGACTGGCGAGGCCGGAAACATGGGCAACGTTCCACAAATTCACCCCACTTCCCTTTTGCATGTCCACTTAACAGAGCAGGAAAGCAGGGGTCAGGAGGGAGAATTCAGGAGGTCCTTGGATTTAGACCGGGGAGGGGGCCCTCATCTCTAAATGAAGTTAGTGATCCAGCCCCCTTAAAAATGCAGGCAGTGGCCCAGGGCAGTAAGAGCAGTACCAGAGCCTTCACACCACTGGAAATTATTATATCAGAGCAGAATTGTGGCAGGTCTCAGAAAATAGTTTATTGTTTCCTTGAAATCATAGTAGTTACTATACTACTGTGAATAGATCATCCTGAAGGAGTTGATAAAGAAGCACACATATCACTAAGTTCTAAGTTGATGTAACTGTTTTGATAAGTACGCATTTCTATCCAATTGGGTTCCTTTACATACTCTGTGGCTCTTACTTTTTGTGTCTAAAAGCACTATTCTGAAAAGTGGTCCCTAGGCTCCCAGACTGCCAAAGGGGTCCCTGGCGTAAAAAGGATTAAGGACTCCATTAGCTAGAGATCTTGTTACAATGTAAATCACACCACCTATTCCTATGTTCAACTCTTCAGTGACTTCCATCTCACTCCTATCAAAAGCTCCCTTCCTGCCATTCTATTTATCTGATTTCCTCTCCTTCTCTTTTCTCGCTTTCATTCTCATCTGGCATACTGGTATCCATGCTACTCTTTAATCATTCCCACCTCAGGGCCTTTGCACTGGTTGATCTCTGTTGCTGGAATGCTCTGTCCACAGGGGATTGTATGGCTTGCTTCACCACACTCTTCACGCCTGGACTCAAATATCTTCCAAATGAGCCCTTCCTTGGTTCCCCTACTAAAATACCCCCCTGTGAAACTCCTATCCCCCAACTCGTTGCTTTATTTTTTCTTCTTAGGATTTATCACTCCCTAAAATAGACTTAAAGACATATACTCTATTTCTTTGTCATATTTATTATTTATTCTCTCACTCAGATATGAGCTCAGGGAGAGCAGGAATTTTTATTTCTCTTAAGTACCAGCGTAGCCCAAGTGCCAATTACCTCATCTGACACACAGTAGGTTCTTCAAAATGATTTCTTGAATCCATTAGTTAACATTTGTCACATAGTGTGGCTACTGGCTGCTTCCATTCTATGTCGAACTTTAAAGTCCATCTGTCTGCTGTGTTATTGGGAGAAAAGAAAAATCACAACAAATGTGCTTCCAAAATTGTGGTCACCACAGAAGAAAGGCAGCTGACTTATCACCACTGCAGAAGGGGATGTATTTTCTTCCTTAATAAAGAGTTTTCATCAAAGGTTAGATAGACAAGTTCTCACACACACACACACACAGTTTTAGATCAAATTATATCAGAAAACAAATACAAAAGAGTAAATGGGGAAATCAGAATATGGCGTACAACCAACAAAAGCCCATGAACCCAAACTGCACTAGAAGTGATGGGATCTGAGAAGAGCATCACACAGATCCGCCTGGCTAACGGTAAGAGGAAACGGAGGGCAAACAGACACACGAGCCCATGCGGGAGGTGAGTCACCACGTGGACACTGTGCTCTGTTGAAATGCACAGGGGCCCATTTTAAGGCACTGTTGCTCACACTAGCAAAAACGCACGCAGCCCTGGGAAGATCTGAAGTTGGCAGGGCAGCCTTCAGAGACACACAAAGAACCTCATTGTGTTCTATACCCTGGAGCCCTCCGTTTTCATAAGAACAACCAAAGCAAAGACGGGATTCCTTGTTGTTACAAAATGAGAGTCAAGGACAAAGAAAGAACTATTTTGCATCACATTCACCCTTAGACAGATATGCTCAGGCCACTCACACTGAAAAATAACCAAGTCTCCCAACCCCAACTGCTCTTTACGACACAGCTTCTTCGTAAAATCAGTGTTCACACTCACGCTTCCTGCCTCTTGTGCAATTCTTGCCCTAACACTCCACCGCATGTCTCTGCTAAGGGCACAGTGGGATGACTTCTGCACCAGACCTGCCGTTTGTCACTGTCCACCTTGCAGCCCCTGGGGTTTGCTGATGCCGCTTGTCTGACCACTCATTCTCAGTTTCCTGTGGCACACTGCTTCATCTTCCCAAACCTTCAGTCTGGGGTCACAAAATAAAACACCTGCGGGGGCCAGGCAGGTGCCTGAAATGAAACAAAGAGGACCTCTGGCCACCGTGACAAGCTGCAGAGCACCGGCCCTTCTGAAAGGGGGCACATGTCCCGTATTTGTGCACATCAGGTGGTCAGATTGCCCAATTTGGCAAGAATACCCACAGATCTTGTTTTTATATTAACTTTCCCAATTTTCTAAATGTTGACAACCATTGGTTTTAATGTTTTACTACTGTGAGCCAAATCAAACAAATCTGTAGCCTAGATCTCAGATCTGGGTCACTGCAGCCCAGGGGCTCCTCTGAACCCTCTATTCCTCTCCCTGGGAATTTCACGATCTCCAGTCCGGATCTCCCCGCTACATTGCAGACTCCTACATTGCAGACTCCTGTAACTGCTTACGGCACATGTCCATTTGAATGTCCCATTGGGGCCTTAAAAGAAACATGTTCACACTTTCCCTTCATCTTCTGTTTCCCAACATTTCTCAAATTCCTTTCCTTTCCTTATCACTCCTGCCTCGGCTTTAATTCAGACATTGAATAGTTTTCCATGGTTTTTTTTTAATGTTTATTTATTTTTGAGAGAAAGAATGAGTCAGGGAGGGGCAGAGAAAGAGGGAGACACAGAACCCAAAGCAGACTCTGGGCTCTGAGCTATGAGCATGGAGCCCGACATGGGGCTCGAACCCACAAACCAAGAGATCATGATCTGAGTTGAGGCTTAACCAACTGAGCGACCCAGGTGCCCCTCCATGGTTTATTACAATACACTTCTAAGTGTCTTCCTTGCCTTAGACCTAGCCCCACCCCCTACCTTTTTGTCCATGCCAAGTTCATGTTACCTTCTAAACTGTGCAGGCTTAAAGTCCTCTGATAGCTCCCTTGCCCTTCAGGATAAACTCCAGGTCCAGACTGCTTGAGTCTGAATCCCAACTTCAACACCACTAGCTGTGTGACCTTGGGCAAGTCACTGAAGTCTGAGCCTCTGTTTTTTCATTTGTAAAACACGGATACTAAATATCACATACCACATAGGGCTGTCATGAAGTTTTCAAATGAGAAGAAGGGTGCCTGGGTGGCGCAGTCGGTTAAGTGTCTGACTTTGCCTCAGGTCACGATCTCACAGTTCATGGGCTCGAGCCCTGCATTGGGCTTTGGGATGACAGCACAGAGCCTGCTTTGGATTCTCTGTCTCCCTCTCTACCCCTTCCCCACTCATGTGGGTACACATATGCATGCTCTCTCTTTTTCTCTCTCTCTCAAAAATAAATACACATTTAAAAACAGAAAGAAAAATCTTTAAAAACAAGATAATAAAAATAAAGCTGTCTATGGTTAGTACATAGTAAATGCTCAAATGTCAGCTGTCATTATTATGTTTCCTCATTCATTATCCTCACATTCCACAACCCAATTCAAACTCTAGGACTACAAAGAATTACCTGAAATTCTCCAAAAGTACCGCCGACTTCTCACTTATCTGTCTGCTCAGAATGCCTTTCAAGACTCATATTCTCTACCATATTCTTGGAAACCAAGCCCTGACCCCAGACCTCTCCCTACCCTAAAACCAGCCACCTGTCTCCTCCGCCTTTGTCTGCCTTCATCCAGTATTAACCTTGCTAAACTGGAGTAGAACAATTTCCCAGAAGCCTACACCACAGCATTGTGAGCCCCACAAAGGCAGGGTCTATTTTTTCTTAACCTCTGCATCCTTAAAGCTTAGCAAGAAACAATGAATGAGTGAATGAACTTCTTTAATCCCCAAACCAACCCAGAAAGGCAGGCATCATCATGACCCGCCATTTCTAGGTGAGGTTCAGACTTGTCTAGCACACAGGAGGGCAGCAAGCCCAGAGCCCAAGCCTGGCTTTCCCGGGGAGGCCCGTGTCGGGGAAGCTGCTCACACTTTGCTCCTCTTGGCCAGGCTTTGCTGGCAGTCTTTACACCCTAGGCTCATGTCCTTAAAACTAACTGCACTTCTGTCTTATCTCCCTAAATGGGTGTGGGACGACATAGATATCTTTTCATCAACATGCTCTTTCCACGAAGAGCTTCAAAATATCTACAAAGTCTTAGTAGATATGGGTGATCAGTAAAAGAGTCAAATTTTTTTCTGTGCTTACCTCTATAAAGTATGTAAACTCAGTCTTCTTTATAGTGTCCGTTACAAAAGTAATCTCTAGTAAGCCCTTACATGGCACTTACTTTGTACCAGGCTCTGCTTTAAATATTGTACCTCCCTTCAGGTAGATGCTATTATTATTCCCACTCGGCAGATGGAGCAATTGAGGCCAGAGAGGTCAAATAACTTTCCCATGGTAAAGGGCAGAGCTGAGATTCAAATTTGGGAGCAACAGCAGATTCTGTACCTGGCCTGCCAGTATTTGAATCTCAATCCCACCAACTTCTAGTTGTATACTTGGGCAAATTATTAAAATCTCTCAGATGTCTTTTTGTCTCTTGATAGATAGATAGATAGATAGATGATAGATAAATAGATGATAGCTTGATGATTGATAATAGATAGATAATAGATGACAGATAGGAGATAGATGATAGATGAGTGATAATAGATAATAGACAAATAGATGATAGATAGATGATTAGATGATAGATGATTGATAATAGATAGAGGATACATAGCTGATGATAGATAAATAGATGATAGATAGATGATAGAGAGATAGAGAGATGATTGACAATAAATAATAGATAGGTGATAGATGATTGATAATAGATAGATGATAGAGATAGATGATAGATGATAGATTGACAGATGGTAGATAGACAAATAAATTAGATAGGTAGAGATGGTATAGATAGAACAAGAAATATAATTTCACTTCACATAAAATAGTAATGCCTACCTTAAATTGCTATGACAGTGAAGCGAGTTAATATGTACACCACATTTAGAAGAACAGTGCCCAGCACACAATGCAAGTGCTACATAATACTCATTATCATGATCATGAACATGGGAGTAAGAACCGGAACTCTGAGTACACAGAGATTCTCCTTCCATGTGATGCTCTCCTGACTCTGCCAGGCGGACCTCCTTCAGCAGGACCAACTGCAGCACATGGCAGCCAGGAATGTTCATCTCCAGGCCCTCGGTCTCCCGTGCCCCTTTCAGTAAACCCCTGGCTCCATTTCAGTCAACACCGTCCTTGCATTCACCACCCTCCTCCCCTTTCAAAACCTGCAGAGAAGTCTACAAGCTTAGTCTTTACACTCTGGTGTGAAATAAGGCCTTTGGATATTTCCCACATCTAGGGGGTCTCTTGGGATGCAAGCAGGAGATCCTGGTGTTGGCTCCCTAAATAAATACGATTTTTGTCAGAAGGCGATCTGTGGCTCTCAGGGTCAAGGAGAAGTCTGAAAAAACACATCTGGAAACAGGCAGGAGCCAGGGACCTTCTGATGGTCTGCAAGCATAAGAGGTGTGGTCAGGGAGCCACTCCAGAAAGGACACACCCAGTGGCCTCTCCCAACTGGGAGCACCGTACACATTAGGGCTTTTCCAAAGGATTATAGAAAAGCGCTTTTTGATGCTGGAAGTAACAGAGTGCTTCTGGCAAATCATCCAAGCTCAGCACATTCACAGCAAACCCAGAGAGCCGAGTGTCTATTGCTGTAGCAAGCTGCCACAGTGGCTATTTCATGGGGTGAAAAACCAAAAGGTGCAATTAACATTTTAAAAGATATACTCAAATAAATACACTAGTTCCTATAGCATCTAATCCATTATTTGGGAGGTAGAAAAAAAATGTTGTTATGCTTCACAAACATCCACAACCCAGCTCCTAGATGCCTTCCTGGGAGGATTCTTTTTTAAACGCTTTCCCCAGGACTATCTGCTGTGACTAATTCCATACTTCATCAATATGAAAAAAAAATCATAAAATAATGAGATTCCCCAGACAATGCAAGCCAAAAAGCTTTTGATTTGACTTCTCAAAATTAGACTTCACATCTCTCCTTTTTCCAGTTTGTTTCCTAAATGCAATCTCTTCCCTGAGTTTCCAAGCTCTCTGGACAAGGAAGAAGGAGGTGGGGCAGAGGAGGGAGGAAAAGGAAGGTTCTCTGAAGAGCACCGAATCCTCCAGAGAGCACAGCTCAGGGCCCAGTGCCAGGAGAGGGCTCTGGGCACCACCTGAGACAGGTGCAGGCTTTCCGCAGAGAAGCTGAGAGAAGTCCCCACTCCACAAAAAACAGGAATGAACGCTTTAAAAAAGCAAACTGTGTACCCTGAAGGAAACATTGGCTTTCTATACCTGTTTTTCACACTCCAAATTTTCCATGTCTTGAGTGTCCTACTCAAGTTAGTTCAGCCAAGAGAATTCAAAATAGGTACACACTAGACCAATCTGGTAGCTTCTGAAAAAGTTAACAAGAGAAGGGTGCAAACAGGGTTTTTTGGTTGCTTGTTTGTTACATAAACAAGAGGAAAGTCGTGATAATTTTTTAAGGAACCACCTAGTTCTTTAATTTGAAATCACAGATAAGCAATGCATTGAATTGCTAAAGTTCAAGTTCAGATACCATTTGATGAGAAGAGGCGAAAACATAAAACATAACAAAAAATTAACTTGGCTGCAGATTTATCCTATAGCAATAGTTCTTTAAGTGCGGTCAGAGCACCCCTGGGGTTCCTGAGTCCCTTTAAATGGTCCATGAGATTAAAAAAAAACTGTTTTCATAATAAACGAAGATGTTATTTTCCTGTTTATGCGAATTCTCTCACAAGTAGCCAAGGAGTTTTCTAGGGAGTATATATTGTGTGAGATCACAGACTAAACAGAAAAGCAAGTCTAAGAATCCTCCTGCCTTCCATTAAATCGGACCAATAAATACATTTGTAAAACTATAAAACAATGCAACTCTTCTATTGTTTTTATCTTGAAAAATAACACTTTTTCATAAAGATATGTCATTTGTGTTAACACGTAATGAGATTACTATTGATATTCTAAATAATTAATAACTAATACTTTAAATTTTAACCTCTTTAAGATTTTATTTTAATATTTTACTTTATTTTTTGAGAGACAGAGACAGAGCATGAGCAGGGGAAGGGCAGAGAAAGAGGGAGATACAGAATCTGAAGCAGGCTCCAGGCTCTGAGCTGTCAGCACCGAGCCCGAAGCGGGGTTCAAAACCACGGACGTGAGATCATGACCTGAGCCCAAGTCAGATGCTTAACCGACTGAGCCACCTAGGCGCCCCAAGATTTTATGTTTTAAGCAATCTCTACACCCAACAGGGGGTTTGGACTCACAACCCTGAGATCAAGGGTTGCAGGCTCAACCGACCGAGCCAGCCAGGCACTCCTAAGAGGTAACTATTTAATTTCTAACATAAATATTGATAAATGAGAGTATGCACTGCAGTGGCTAGAGTCAGGCAGGCCCAGCATTTAGAGGGTTTCTTTCCTTCCTTGACCAATTTTTAGTTGAAAGGAGTGTGTACGAAACTCTAACCAAAGGAGACATGATGCTTCCAGAAAAATCTCAAGGTAAAAATATTGCGAGCAACAGTAGAAGCTGTTGGATGAGGCTCTATAGGAAAAGGTGGAGAGATTCACCCAGTTAGGGTGAAAGTTGGAAGTTCTCCTCCCAGAATATGGAGGTACCAAACTAGTTCTAGATGACAAGCACTATTTCTTACTTGGAGATGGTGACATTCTTGGAAAGTATGTAGACTAAAACACATTACTGAAGTGGTACCGGAGTGCCTGGGTGGCTCAGTGGGTTAAGCATCTGACTTCAGTTCAGGTCATGAGTTCACGGTTCATGAGTTAGAGCCCTGCACTGGGCTCTGTGCTGACAGTGCGGAGCCTGCTTGGGATTCTCTCTCTCTGTCTCTCTCTCTCTGCCCCTCCCCAATTGTGCTCTCTCTCTTTCCAAATAAATAAATAAACTTTAAAAAAAAAAGGGGGGAATTGGTATTATGTGAAGCTGCCCATTCACAAGTTGTGCAATCTTTCATCATGTACATAGTTTCTAGGTCTCTCTTTTATAATAAACGAATGGTATCAAAAAAATACTGATAGATATAACTCACATTAACAGGTGCTTTGGAGCGGAGGGGGGAGAGAATCAATAATTTCTAATTTGTAAAGAATCTGAGACCAAAACATTTGAGAATGGCATTTTTCATGCCATTAGAATCTCAATTTCTTTTTAAAATTGAGACACAAAATTTACCGTCTTAACCATGTTTAAGGATATGGCTCAGCGGTATTGAAAGCATTCCTAACACACAATCACCAGTGCCTCTATCTCCCCAAGTCTACACACCCTGTCAAACTGTAACTCTAAACCTAGTTAGGACTTCTCTGTGATGTGTCTATTTCTGTGCCATCAGCTGAGCTGCCCACACCAGTGAGCACGCTGTCCCCTGTGGGGCGTGTGCCTATGTCCCAGTGTGTGGAGCAGGGCCCTGTCTCCAGGGGAGGGATCCCCCACCTCTCTTCTACACCTCTCAATCCTGGAGTCCCACTGCGCGCCTTCTAGCTTCCTACTCTTTACAACTTACCTCTGCACTTGTGGGCATTCTGAAACCCATCCCCAGTCTAATGATGCCTAACTAGGATTTATTTCTGAGTTGTGAACACTAACTTACGAAGAAAGGGCTGTAAAACAGGGCTGGCGTGGGTGCGTTTAAGTGATGTGGCTGGCAGACAGGAGTGACTGGCCGAAAGCCGCTAAAAGCAACCCATTCATTTAGGACCACATTGCACAACTGCATCCTGTACTCTGCTTCTAAGCCCCACACAAAGGACGCCGGATGAGAAGGCAAAATGCACTATGGCAGCCACGCTTTAAGTCTGGGGGAAGAAAACTCAGTGCCCATCACCACAGAGATGCACCACACTGACAACTGCTTTCCAATCAGATCGGGAAGTCTGGGGAAACGGCATAAAAGGTGAAGTTCTCAGGCATCCTATGAACTTCCATGAGGTTCCTATTTTTGCATTTCCAGAGAGCCTACCTTGTAGATTTGTGATCTAAGGAAATGACAAGAAGAGATGGGATATCGATACCCTTTTACTCTTTGACATAGATGATTGATAGATGATCAATCTGATAGATAGATAGATAGATAGATAGATAGATAGATAGATCAGATAGATAAAGATTAGGTAGATAGGACACGGCCACATAATGATACTTTTCATTTACACATTAAGCCTGAAGGAGAAGATTCAACCTTGAAATGGCCCCAGGGCCAAATCATGGCCAGGCATGGTCTAATCACCAAAAGGAGGAGAGGAGGAAGAGGTTTGATGTCAGCAGCCTCCAGAGAGTACCACACTTAGAAAACTAGGATCGTAAAACCGCAAGAAAACACGGCACAGAAGGTATGATTTATTGACCTCAGAGACATGAGTGCCGACATAACCTTTTGCCAGAACCCAGGCGCCTCCTCTCAATCCACACCTACCGACCACAGTCTGTAACTACCGAGTCCTCCCATCCCTCTGGCTAATTCAATTCTTTACCTTAAGTAAATCCCAGTAAATGCTTTTAGGTTCACGTTGGCATGTCAGTCAAGGCTTAAGAAAGCCAGACCTGTCCATAGCAGAATGAAAGTTGAAAAAAATGTGGGCATGTTAGGGTGCCTGGGTGTCAGTCGGTAGAGCATCTGACTTCGGCTCAGGTCATGATCTCATGGTTCTGAGTTCGAGCCCCACGTCAGGCTTGCTGCTGTCATTCTGTCAGCACAGAGCCCGCTTCAGATCCTTTGTCCCGGTCTCTCTCCACCCCTCCCCAGCTCATGCTCTCTCTAAAAAACAAAAAAATAAAACACCAAAAAAGGTGGGTGTGTTCAAACCCAAATTTTAGTCTGCTGGCATTCTTTGATCTTACCACAATAATTATCTCCCAGGAGAGAAGCCAGCATTCCTGAAAGAAGTCGTCAAGAAGCATCAAACGTCTTAACTGATCTGGGGGTAGCTCTTAGTTCTATGGGCCTATCTATACTCTCATTCCACATGGCTACAAACTGATCACCTTTTCAAGGCCCCATAAGGCTACCTGTTCTGTTCATTCTTTATCTTTAGTCTGGCATATTCTCCTAGACATGGGTCCCCAGGTGACAGACCAGATGTACCTCTCTTGCATCTTTTCATAAGATATCTGTGGGTAAGGAGGAAGAGTCTCACGTGATGAAGAGTGGGGGCTCCAGCGAGACACAGAAAGCTGACTCAGCCAATCCTGGGGCTCCCACCAGGCCTCGCCCCCCATATCTCGGGGTGCTGTGTATCTCCCCACCACCAGGCTCCTCTCTGGTGTCCCTCCATGTAAGGCAGCTGGAAGGCAGCTTACTGGTAACCATCGAAGAGCAAATACTTAGAATCTCACCACAAATGTTGCACATACCCATTCATAGTTCTCCTAATTCAGTTTATAAAAATGATCCAAATAAACACATATGAATGATACCATGGAAGAAAAGTGTAGACAGATCACCTATTTTTTTTTTAATCATAAAATCACCAGGCTGTGAGGAAAACAAGAACAGAAGCAGAAACAGAGAAGGACAAGAGATAAGCTCAAATTTCCCCGGCTATTAGTGACAAAGCCAGAGCTAGGATTCAAATTTCTAATCTTCTAGAAGTGCCAGTGCCATAGAACTCCAAGCACAGAGATGTGGACGGAGCTGGGTGCAGTCCCCTAGCCGCGGCCATGGTGGCTTCCACACGCCCGCCATGGCCGCTCACCCCATCCCGCACCTGCTTGGTCTCTCCAATCGCTTTCGGAACCCACCTGCACAGATGCAGCCTCCACTTCCTCCCCTCCCATTCTTTTTCACTCAGTCCCATCTGGCTATGGGTCCTAACTCTCCAACACTCCAGGTAATGAGGCTCCCAACTGCCATGCCCAGCCTCTCTGACCTTGTTCTTTACAGGCGATCTTGTAGAAATATGAATTGGCTCCTGACACTCTCCTCCTACAGATCCATGAACTCTTTCCCACAGGCCCCGGGATAAGCCCTGAGGTCCCTAATCTGGCATAAAGGTGTGGCCTGATCTGTCCTTGTCCTCCTCTCCGGCCTGGACCACCCTACCCAGCTCTCCGTCCTCCAAGGCTCAGTGTGCGTCCTTGCCTTCAGAGCCTCACAGGCCTCTGCAGCCTGGAATTCTCTCTCTCCCACTTCTATTTGATAAATTCCTGTCCATCCCTCAGAATGAAAAGTCTCTTCCTCAGGAAGGTCTTCCCAGGCCCCACATCTTAACTAGTGCCTTCCCCATCCTTATTTCTCTCCCCCCGGGAAGTTCTTTAGAGCACCTGCCAATCCTTAAATGTTTGTATTTCTTTTTTTTATGTTTTTATTTTATTTTATATTTTTGAGAGAGAGACAGAGCATGAGTGGGGGAGGGTCATAGAGAGAGGGAGACATAGACTCTGAAGCAGGCTCCAGGCTCTGAGCTGTCAGCACGGAGCCCAACAGGAGGCTCGAACCCACAGACAACAAGATCATGACCTAAGCTGAAGTCAGACCTTTAACCCACTGAGTCACCCAGGCCCCCCTAAATGTTTGTATTTCTCTGTTTAATGTCTGTCTCCCCATCCACCTCCCACCCCTACATGTCTGTTTTCTTTACTGCAGCATCCTAGCACCTAACAGTGCATAACATTGGGTAAGTACGCCAATCCTTGTGGAATGAATGCTTACACATATGTTTATATGTAAAGAGGATATATATGGTTGCATACGTTCATCGTTAAGTCAATATTGATAAGCATCTGCTAGAGGATCAGTTGAGCCCAGATGATCAGCTCAGGATGATGAGCAAGAGGCTTTCATTCACCAGGGACCTCAGCAAGCACACTGAAGTCAGCTGCTGTCAACATTAACTGCTTATCTGTAACATTATTAGCTAAAAGCAGATGTTAGGCCTTTATCATTCAACACGTGTGCAATTAAAGATCATTTTAAAGGGTACCTACTCCAAGCAAGCCATGGTGCAAGGTGCTGGAGGATTCCAAGGAGAGCAAGACCCCTTGCCCACAAAGAAATGATAAGAAAAAGAATAGGAAGACAGGGATGGAAATTCTTCTAAGACAGATTCTACATTTGACTGCATATTCTCACATTGTTACTGAATTCATAATTGGGATTTCTCTCCACATTTCACATAGCAGGCTCCTGAATGCAAAAATAAAACAACAGCAATAAATATTTTCTCCTCCTTCTCTGCTCCCCCTGACTAGCCAAGAGCAGTGCCCCAAAGTCAGTTTCAGGATGAAATTCACAATCAGCCACCTCTTAGGACCCTCCACATCCACTACCTTACCTGAGATGCAGAGGGATGATGACTTTGGAGTCAGAAGACCCCTTGCTATGGCCAATCCCTAGCAGCTCACTTTGCCTTGTTTTCTTCATCTGCAACATTGGTTCCAAACCACCACCCTGTCCATTGCTTATCACACCCTGTGGCTAGAACTTAAATGAGAGAACCCTGTGAAAGTTTCTGCAAACCACAGCAGGCTAGACAAATGTGACAGTTTGTGACTGTTATCAGGCAGATATTTAGCATCTTATATCGATTGACCTAGTGTTTGTTAACCTTGAGTCTCCTGGTCCACTGTGTGTTCAGGCTCAGAGAACACACTTCTTTTATTCTGCCTGTCCTTGGGGTCTGCAGTCCTGGGCACATGGTACCCACACAATAAATCCTTGTAGGTTGATTACTTGCTGGCTTTCTTGATGGATCTGACTCAGAGGACGAAGTGTTGTACGATTTTTCTGGATTTCTCATTGATAAGAAGCACTTTTTCTGGAAATAGCCATAATGTTTACTTAGCCCAGGATCTTTATGATCTGTCTTCCTTTTTCCCAATTATATTGGAAAGAAGACTTTTTTGGCAAAAGCCAAAAGAATGCTTCTCTAGTGCAGTTTTCAAGGTTCCTTCTAAGGATGAGACGGAGGCCAAAAAGCCACTGGGTAATGGCGAGTCATATCTACTAAGCAGAGGGCACAGTGTGGAGGCTGTAGGGATAAACGGGGAGTGCAGAATCTCACAGTGGCTCTGCAGCAAGACCGCCAGGGATAGAATCCTGGCTTCACATAGTCCTACTCATGCCATTTCGCACAAGTCATTTTGTTTCTCTCTCTCTGTCTTTTTTTTCCCTCATCTAAAATAGGGTAATAATCGCTACACCTATCACGACACTGCATGATGTCTGGCATTATCAAATCACTATGTTGTATATCTGAAACTAATATAATAGTGTATGTCAATGATACTGCAATAAAAATAAACAAATAAATTAAAATTTAAAAACTAAAATAGGGTAATAATAGCCCCCACCTCCAAAGGTTGCCATCAGGATGAAATGAGTCAATACATGGAGAGCTTTTAGCACAGTGCCTCGTATAGGCTAATAACAAATATTGGGCATCTAGATCCTTGTAGCGAAACAGACTGAGACTCAAGAGATGTAAAGTGACTCAAGTCAAGGAGCCATAAAGAGATTGAAAGCAGGACTGGATCGCACGTCCTTGTGGGTATTTCACACAGTGGCACTCTGGAGAATCCACCTTCCAGAAACTTGAGAAGCAAGGGCAGTAAAGACACCCACCTTCCACTCTGCTTTGACCTACCCTGGATAGCTGCCCTTGCCTGCTAGTGGGACCCCAAACCCAGCCCCCCCTTTTGATCTTCCATGGGACTCAGAATATGTCCAGAGGGGCTCTGCCTACAGCTGGCTCCCCAGAAACACTGCGATGAAGAAGGAAAGTCGCACTCCCTCATGGGGTTGTCCTGAAGATTAAATGAGATAATGCCTGGAAAAGTGCCGAGAAGAGTAGCTGGCATATGGTATGCAGTCGATAAATGTTCTCTATTTTAAAAAAAGGAGGAGGAAAACCCTGTGGTGCCGGCTCTCAAGGCTGCACACATCCAACCCCAAATGCCAGGCACAGGGCAGATTGAGATCTCGGGTAGAACAGTGGGACACAGAGTCCGGGAAGAATTACAGCAAAGGGGAAAATTCACTTAAGGCAGAGGAAGTGTCTGGAGCCCCCTCTTCCCTGTCTTTCTTTTAAAAAAAAATAATAAGGAAGAAGGAAAAATATTTAGCTGGTGCTTTGCTGGCAAACCCAAACATCAGAGCGTTGGATTTTTAATATTTTAATATTTCTAAAGGGAGCAAACACTGCCTCCACCCCATTTGCTTTTATACACTTGATCAGCAAAAGCTTGACTTTGCCACACTGATGAATGGGCTCATTCAGGCTGGTTTGCCAGGTAAAAATGGCTCAGACACAAGATGGAATTAAAACAGATCCCACAAATCTCCTTAGAATATGCACCACATGCTTTGGATTCAAAGTTCTTAAGCACTTCAGGATCACCTTCTCCTCCCTGGCCCAATACTGACAATTCTTAGTTGTGAAAAAGACAGATTTAATACTAGATCAGGAGAAGGAAGGAATCTGGTGGAAAAAGGAAAAGGAAGAACAGGACTAGACTGAGAGTAGACACTTCAGCTTGTGCATCCCCAGAGCAGAGCCCAGGGCCTAGCCCAGGGGGAGCTGGTTGTAAACGCAAAATGACTGTATCCATGTCCCCGCGGAGTTTACCACCCAGGGAAGGAGTGAAACCGACATACTACACCAAATTCAACCACAAAATCAACTCTACCCTCTTTCAGCCTGAACAATGTGAGGAAGAGAAGCACTAGGGCATCTGCCTTTAGCGAAGGGGCAGGTGCTCAAGAAAAATTCTTGCTTCCTGTTTACCTGGGCAAGGTACTGGAAAGTAGTCTGAAACGAGGGGGTGGGGGCAACGTACACAGTACTATGCAAATAGTTATGCAAATCGCTTAAGCAAATACTCAAAAAAGGGAGAGGAAGGTTTCCAATCCGGTTTTCCTCACCTGCCCCACTCTTCAGAGGGTAAAATGAAATACCAAATCCAGGAGCGGGACGAACCGCAAGTCGGCTCTCCACGAAAACCAGGCACAACCCCGCTCCCCTGCTCACGCTCTGGCGTCAAACCAGAGCCCCCGCGTTACGGGGGTGGGTGGAGGTGGTTCTTCGCCGTCCCCCACCCCTGCTGCCCGAGTTAGACTACCGGCTCAGTCTCCTTTGAGGAAATATCTGTGACAGCAAGGACGCAAAAGGTGCTCTTTTCCCAAAAGAGATGGGGAGAGACAGAGCGGGGAAGGCAGGGGGAGGGGGGCCGGGCGGGGAGACCGAGCCCTGCAATGCGAAAGGCGCCCAGCCCGGCTTGCCGCGGCCCCTGCCGGAAGGTCTAGCTTGCCCGTCAGCCCATTCACATCTAGAGGTCCCTCAGCCACCCCGAGGGGCGCGGGAAACGGAAGCTCCCGACCCCCCACCACTGTTGCAGAACCGAGGAGTCGGCGGGCGAGACTACACGGGCCCTGCAAGCTCCAAGCGTCTCCCCCCCCCCCCCCCCGCAGAGCGCGCCGGCAGTCCGTGGGCGCAGCGCCGCACCAGTACAAGGGCCCTGGGTGCGCTCCTCCCTGCAACTGTCGCGGGGCGCCTGGCACCGCTGTAGGGCAAGGGGAGGGGAGGACTGGCGGGGAAGAAGGCGGAGCAGGCGGCCTGGGAAGCACTTACATTCGCCTGGAAAGCGCCTCCTCTCGAGGAAGAGAAGGAAAGGCTTCTCGGCTAAGGAAACGCCCCAGGGATGCCCTACGCAAAGTGCCGCCTTCACCCCCCACCCCCACCCCGCCGTCCCCCCACCCCTGGCTCACCGACTCTCCCGCCTCCGGTCGGTCCTCCACCCCGCGGTTACCCACCCCACGTCCCAAAGCGGATCCTAGATTACCCTCCCGGAGGCCTTCCGAGGGGTCCAGCCACCCGCTCGCCACCCGCAGCTCGAGCAACAGGCGGATCATTAGGACTCCAGCGACGGCAGGCTCCGGGGACCGGAGGACGAGGGGCGGCGCGAGACGGGCGCCCAGCAGCATGCAAAGTCCCCCGCGAGCCTTGACCTGAGAGGTCTGGCCCCGTCACCTGGCTCACGGGGCTGCTAGGGCAGCAAAAGACGGGGAAAGTTGCGGGGTCGCACGGGCAAGTCGCTGGAGTGCGCGCGGAGGAGGGGATACGAGCAGGTACCTGCAGGAGTCCGGGCGCCTCGAGCTCGCTCCCCTTTGCGACGCCGCCCGCCCGCGCTGCAGGGATCAGGCCTCGCGGCGCGGCCCCGCGCCCGCCGCGGCGGCGGCGAGGAGAGCCGGGTGGCCCGCCTAGGTCCGTCGGTCCGTCCCGCCC
>NC_043703.1:152226170-152232641 GCF_006229205.1 Suricata suricatta
GGCTTCGGGTCCTCCGCCCGCGCTCCCCAGGCTCGGGGCCCGGCGCTCAGACGCGGGAGGCTGCGGGTTGCCGGACTGAGGCCGTGCGACCCCGCGGCTGCACGGAAGGACAGACAGGCGGCCTTGTGGAGCTCGCGCCCCCGCCCAGGCCCGAGTGCAGAGTCACCCCAGGAGCCGCGTGCCCTGTCCGGTTGGAAGCAGGAGCGTGCCCAGTGCCTCCTACCTGCGCGCCCTCCCGGCCGGAGCCCGGGACCCAGCGGGAGACAGACCACCTCCTTCCGCGGCCCCGGCGGCTCCGGCAACCGCCTCGAGAAGTCGCGACCCAAGCGACACTCTATAAATGTGCATTCCCTTAGGAAGTACCGAGGCCCCAACTTGTTTTCAAACAAAGTGCGAAGGGGAAAAAACGGCCCCGGTCCTGCCTGTTTACCGCCAGCCCCGCTGCCCGAGGACTCGTGCACGGTGCAGAACAAGATTGTTTGACACGCTCCGTTCCTCGACTTACCTACAGAGTCACATGCACTGAGCTAAAGGGGGACGAGTCGGGTCTCCTTCCCGAAGGATGGAAGAAGGGCCAGAGGGAGGGAGATGCCTTCGGCCGAGGTCGAGGAACAAACCCTGGCCCCAGCGAGGGCGGCGTGTGGTCCGGAAGGCGTTGCGGGCCCCTCTGCAGTGAGCAGGAACTCAGTGAACCGCCCGGAGGAGAAATGGGACGCTCGGGGACCCACCCCCGCGCTCCCCCGCCCGCCCCCAAACTGCAGATTTTTAAGTTGTGCAGACTTGCAATAATTCCTCAGAGCCAGCTGCTCCAAGCTGTGGGCTCCCAGTGTTCCTGGGTTCCCGACCCACATCACGCAATGGGGCAGCTGCCCCTACCCCAGAACCTGCTGACCTGGCGTCTGACTAGCACCTAGAGACACCACACAGGGTGAAGTTCCAGACCCCGAACCAGGCACATGGGAAAAGAAAGAGGCAAGGGGATGGACAGAAAAGGTGAAAGACACTTTCTTTGACCTCACCCAAGTACCTGATGTCTTTGGATTTTCTAATTTTTTTTTGTTTGATCAAAACCCACCACAGGAATCAAAGAGGAGCAATGTTTACAGTTTCTGGCAGGCTAACAGGGGGTGAAATCTGCCCCCTTGCACAGATGAGGATAGTAGCAAACAGGAATGGCAGAGGAGAAGGAAGACTACAACACGGTCTTTCCTCAGACACCAGCATTTCTATTTGGCTCATGGAAGGCAAGGTGGGGGCACAAGTGACTGGAGAACAGGTATTGGAGGCCCTCTGTCCCTAATCCCATTGTTCTTTAGCTCCCCCAAGCCTGTCCCCTCTCTTATGGAAGAGGATACAAAGCATTTGTCTACACTGCTGCTTGCAAGCCTCTGAAGAAGGTAATTTGCATATGCAATCATCATGTTTAGGGTAAGATCTAAGATTATTCTAAAAATACGTTTATATTTTATCAGCACCTAAGAAGAATGCTTCCAAATCTCTCCCAGCAGTTAGCTATTTAATCATTTTAAATCACTAAGTTATCCAAAAAGTCCAGCACTGTTTACTTGAGAATGAAATATGTCCAGAATCTTCCGAGCACTGCAGAAGGCATCTGCAGTGCAGAAGAGTCAGGGAGCGAGGTCCTTCCCGTGGGTCTGGATGGCACCTGTGAACTGGAGAGAAGGTGCCCATGGTGGAGGTCAGAAGGGACCTCCATGTGGCATCTGTGAAAGCCAGGGACAGAAAGGACAGGCTTCCACTGTGGGCATATGGGGGTGGGCTGAGGAAGGGGCACAGATTTAAGAGACCGGCTGAGGTTCTCATCATTCGATACCCTAGGGGGAGCCCCAAGAGCAAGTCACTTAGTGGTTCAACATGGTGTTTCTTCTTTCATAAGAAAAATTTCTCCCTTCCAGGGCAATCATGTGAAGCAAATGGAATAATAAACAGGGAAGCATTGCATGGACCATAAAGTACATGTCTATTCCCCAAAAGTTCAGCCCTGACGGTTTACCAAGGTCGGGCCAGGCAAAGTTGAAAATGCATTCTCATATGAGTGCACACGCACACACACACACACACACACACAGACACCCATGCTCTCCAACCCCTCCCCCCCCCCACTATGTCTAGGGCTTCTTCTTCTGACCTCAGACTCCATTGCCACAGTGCCTGCTCTGATCCACTTGAGTGGATCACACACACACTCTCTTCCTCCAGCATCTAAATGTCTTTACGCCACATGATATGGCCACGCATTGTTAATCACCAGCTGACACTACTGCTCACTCCTCCATGGTTTCCAAAGGGACTCCCAGAGTCAGGGAAGACATTGCAAGCAAACATGGGCCCAATGCAGTCTGTCTTTCAGGCTTCCATAGTCTCCCTGCTCTGGTCACTCCCTTTTTTAAGGTCGTTCTCTCTTACCCACCTACCCACTGCCCATGTGCTCCCTCACCTCTTCCCTCCCAAACCTTTTCCTGACCCTTCATTATCTCTAAAATCCAAATGACAGAAACCCAGCTGAAAGTCACAGCTGGAGGTGAGGGAAGTACTAAGTTGCTTTTAAATGGAAAAAAGTCTATGTGTGAAAATGAAGGTACTCTCACGTATGGCGGGAAGAGGAAATATTAGTCATAGTGGCTAACATTGATTCCATTGGTTATGCTTATTGCTTCTCTTTAAACAGCACCCTGAATGTCACTGCAGCCAATATGAGGACTTGGAACTGTGTTTCCCCGAAGTGCCAGCCTTTTCCATGTCTCCCTGCACCCACCGTGGTCTTCCTCTGCCTGGAATACCTTGCCCACCCTGCTGCCTTCTTGGCTCAAGCAACTCCCTTTCTCTTGGGTGACCATCAGTTTCTAATCACTACCCTCTGGAAAGCACCCCTCCCCCCCCCTCCCCGGGTTGCGTACCTCCTCTCCTTGCTTTCTCAGCACATTTTGCTTCTCGCCAGTCCCACCATATTGGATTTTCATTGTTTATCGTCAACCAGGAGATGAGCTCCTTGAAGGCTGGATTTCTAGGACCTTTCATAGGGTCTGCATCTTTGTGCGGTGAATTACTGACGGCTCCGTCATCGGGCTGCTGGGCTCTGTCATCGGGCTGCTCAGCTCCCTGCGCTTCTGATAGGAAGTGATATACTTTATTTCTTCCGTCAGGTAAAGAGAAAACATAGGAACTGTCACATCAATCTCTGCTTGGATGCCAGGCAGGTCAAGATTAAATCTAGTCGGGGCACCTGGGTGGCTCAGTCAGTTGAGCATCCTACTCTTGGTTTCAGCTAAGGTCAGGATCTTAGGGTTTCATGAGTTCAAACCCAGCATCGGGCTCCATAATGGCAGCAAAGAGCCTGCTTGGGATTCTCTGTCTTTCTCTCATTGCACCTCCCCCCCCCCAACTTGCACTGTCTCTCTCAAATAAATATACTTTAAAAAAAATAAGAAAAAAAAGACAAAATCTAGTGAATTAGCTAGAATTGCTTTTATTTCAGATCATTGCTGCAATGACTTCTCATCTTTCACAAATTATCTGTAAGCCTACTTTAAATGTCCTGCTATATTATTTTTTATATTGAAAGTACCTTAAATATTTGTGGTCTTCAAGACCAAGGACTTGAATTCTAATCTATCTCTGCTTCCGAATAGCTCTGTGATATCTCCTCTCAGGCTCTCTCTTAGGGTTTGGACAAGATGATCCCCAACGTGTTTGTCAGTTCTAACACTCTTGCAATTCTATAGATAAAAGGATAAAATGTATAAATTATTAAAGAAAAGAAAACCCATGTAACAGAATATGGCTAAGTCCTCAGATGCAAAGGAATCCTCTTCTCAGGTCATTGGAGGTTTCTTCTGAGGACCCTTGAGCATTTCCCAAGATGAGTTCCACAGCACACCTGTGTCGTGGTCAGAACACTCTGGGCAAGCACGTCCTCTGTTCCACTGGTCGGTATTCATAATACACTCAGCATAGCAAAGGCTCTCTCTGAGAAGTCGGGTCATAAAAACACTCCAAGGGATGGACTTCCAGAGTGCTCATAATCTGGCTGGAAACTACCTTTTTAGCCACATTTCAAGCTCTTCACACTTTTCTTCTTGTCTCACTCATTCCCACAATCCTCCCTCCGCCCTGACGCACACATGGTCCACTCTTACATTCCATCCTGACACGTTAGATCCATCTTTCCACAGTGCTCACTGGGTGCCCTCTGAGCCTTGGTCCGGCTTGCATCCTGTTTCTATGATGCCCCATTCTCTGCCTGGCAAATGCCAACTTAACCTGCAATACCATTATCTCTCATTCTTTGAAGCTTCCTTGACCCACAAATCATATTTAGTTGTCCCTTCTGCTGAGTCCCATTATACTTTGTACAAGCCTCTGGTTACAGTCACACTCTTATAATATTGTCACCTGTTTCTAGAGTCTTCTCAATTAAACTGGGGGTTCCTGGAAGGCAGTCAGGATGTGGTGTTATTCATCTCAGTATCTTAAGAGCTGGGTGCATTACAGATGCTCAGTGCCTTTGTTAAGAATAAAAAGGGAGGCATTGCTGGGTGGCTCAATCAGTCAAGCATCCAACTCTTGGTTTCAGCTCAGGTCATGATCTCACAGTTTTGTGGGTTCCAGCCCCACATCAGGCTCTGCACTGGCAACATGGAGCCTGCTTGGGATTCTCCCTCTCCCTCTCTCTTTCTGCCCCTCCCCAACTCACACTGTCTCTGTCTCTCTCAAACTATATAAACTTAAAATTTAAAAAAAAAGAATTTTAAGCATAAAAAGGTAGATAAAAGGTGGATGGATGGATGGACAGACGATGGACAGAGAGGTAGCTGGGTGGGTAGGTGGATGAATAGATGGAGGAACTAAGACCTTCAGATTTCAGAGCGAGTACAAGAAAGCAAACACAGAAGTGCCAAAGACCAAATGAGTCGACCTCATGGTTTTTCTTTCTTTGGGGGAGTTATGCACCTATTTTAATGATTCTTCATTCCTGCAATGGAACTTAGGATCTAGTCTTTATTTCCAACTAGAAGAGTAACACTTTCTTCATGGCAGAGACTGCTAGGCACAACCCCATCATCTTTTCTCTTCTGCTTCTTCAGTAATAATATCCCCAGTGATTACCTGGATCATAAGGTGACCAAGTCTTCCTGGTTTCCCTAGAATTGTCCCACCTTTAAAAAACTTAAAGCCCAGCGTCTCTGGAACCTGATCGGTCCAGACAAACCAGGATCCGGTCATCCTACTAGATACACTGATGCCCAGGATAAAGTTTACACGTCCAAGCCTGTAGGGGAGAACTTGCCACTAGGTAAGAGCACAAGACCGAGTTCTTTCCAATGGGGTGGTGGTGTAAGTGGGCTATTCAGTCTCTGGGACACAAAGAATTTTCTATTCAAATTTCTTTTGAAAAAAAATCACAACTTTTTACTACAATGATAGGGTGATAGGAAGGAACCAAAAGATCTTTCTGGAGGAGCAAGGTGGAAAGTCAGTGCCCTGCTGCCTGCTGGGAGATCACTCTCTCAGACGCACCTGCTAGTCCTCTTTAAATGCAGCTGCAAATACCCTTGGATGTTGGGCAGCTGCACTGACTTCATGTCTCTTGCCTTTTTCCTTTTTTTGTCTCAGTCACAGAGGACTAAATCATTCACGGTCCTCAGGTATGGCACATTGTCAGCAGCGGCACACACAAAACCTCTCTCCTGTTTTTATTATTTATTTATTCCTTTGTTCCCCATTCCACACATGCGATGCCAGCCGACTCTCCACAGGCAGCCGTTCTAATGTACTTATTGATAACCTTGTGTTTCCGTGCATCCTTGTAGAAGGTTGTTTGGAGTGAATGCATTTTTAATTTATGCAAATGGAAATTTGTTCTTTCTCTTAATCTTCTCGAGTGTTTCACTCCACACTGTGGTGGTTTTGACCTCCATCCCTATTGCTCTGTGTGCATCTGGTCTGCTCCTCTCTTGCACTGTGCACACTGTCCCCTCCCCAGTGACAGGTGCCCATTATGCCCCACATTCCCCACCACCACCCCACAGGTACCCCCTTATGGACTTGGGAAGAATGTGACAGGTGTATACATACCCTACAGCAGGATTGCTGGTCATGGGGCAGGAACAGTGCTGATAGAAATATTGAGATATTTATGCACTAGTTAGTAAACAGGCCTGCCCCAAAGCTCCCTGAGTATCCTTCCTGTTGTCTCAGCTCCTTCTCCAGGATCCATCCAGAACTTTCCACCATCCTACAACTAAAAGGTCAATGCCTGCCCAGAACAAACAATCTTTCTAGCAATCTCTATATATTTTGACTATTGCCCCTGGATATGCACATACCTGATTCGATTCCTATTTCCCATTGATTCCCATTCCTTATTTCATTTTTTTAATGTTTATTTATTTTTGAGAGAGAGAGAGAGAGAGAGGGACACAGAACGTGTGCAGGAGAGGAGCAGAGAGA
>NC_043703.1:152232741-152298415 GCF_006229205.1 Suricata suricatta
CCCCCCCCCCCCCCCCCCCCCGCCTTTTCAGGGCCAGCCCCTGAGGCAGCATGCTGGCAGGTGAAGCATCCCCGACCCAACTCCCTGAGTCTCACCCTAGCTCTGTCCCTCACTCACTGGGTGACTTGGAGCATCTCTCCTCTCTCTCTGACCCTCAGTCTCCCCATTCGCTAGATGCTCCCTGACAGAGTGGGAGTAGGGTTCAAAGAAGATAATGATATGATATATGATATTATATACAGGCAATATAGAGGAAAGGGGGGAAAAAACCTCTTAGTACCAACTCAGAGTAAATTAGCTGTGTCCCCTTGGCCCTCCTCGTGTCCCTCTTCCTCCCGTAGAATGTGTTTTGTGTCCCCCAATTATTATGAGATTCCATGTGCTGCCTTGACATCTTTGAGTTTCACGGGGCTGCCAAGGCTCAGCCCAGGGTTCCCCTGCTCTGGCCAGATGTGTCCCCCACACAGTGATGTGTCTCCCCTTCTGGCTGCTTCCCCTGTTGACTGGACCAGCTGCACCCTGCTTGGTCCTCAACCCAATGGGTCTTGCCTCCCATCCAGCAGGGGCAATTATTCACACAAGCCAATTACATCCTCCTGCAGGAACCAAGAGTCACCTCAACTTCTTGTCACTAAAAGCCCACCTCCTTGGAGTCTCTGCTGGCTCCCCTCTGCTCCCAAGTGGCCCTGTGGGTTGTGGTGTCCTCCTCCGCCGGCCCCCCGACACCATGAGTCACATGACTAATAACCAGCTGTCAGTCTCCTCTGTCCTGTGTCGTGTGTCATGTGTTCAAGGCTCATGCTGTTTTTGGCAAGAACCCTCCTTCACCAACCAGGTGACTAGGAGGTGATCAGATATCTATCTCAAAAGGTCCTCAATCTGGGGCCTCTACCACTTCATGGGACTATTATATATATGCCATTCGTTACAATTCTTTTTTTAAAGCTTATTTATTTATTTTTGAGAGAGAGAGAGGGCACAAGCAGGTGAGGGGCAGAGAGAGAGAGATAGTGAGAGAGACAGAATCCCAAGCAGGCTCTACGCCATCAGCGCCGGAGTACCATGTGGGGCTCGAACTCACGAACCATGAGATCATGGCCTGAGCCGAGATCAAGACTCAGAGGCTTAATTGACTGAGCCACCCAGGTGCCCCTGCAACTCTTTTATCTAAGAGAAAAATAAACAGTTTATTTGTGTGTCAGTGTGTGCGGTAATGCAAGTGATCCTGATCTCAAATGTTACAACAAATCTTTCACATTAATAAATATTACACATACTATTTTATTTAGCTCTTAAAGGTGTCACGAGGTTTTTGAAAATTTGAGATGCTTCAAGATTTCTTTTTTTTTTTCTTTTTTTTTTAGCTTCTGAAAGGTCAAGCTTTGTAGTGGTACAGCATTGCATCACCGATATTTTCACAGCTTCCTTTAGGAGATCCAAATCAATGTTCCAGCTCAGGTCATTTTGTGACTACATAGCATGGAAAATTCTACTTTCTTCTGAACTAGCAGATAGATTTCAGGACAGTAAATCTGCTGTACAAGACTTGGGCCCATGTGCACCCTCATTCATGCACAAACACATTAAAATGCCCACCCTGCACAGGTGTGCACAGACTCTCAGGAAGTTACGCACATGCTTCAAATACACACACGGATGCACACAGGTACACCCTCATATCCATTCTCCAGTGGCTCCCTGAGATTGTGGAGTTCCTACATCTCTCCTTCATCAAAGCACTAAGCTCTTACGAGTTGTTAATTTCAATAACATGTACGCTAGGCTGAAGGTAGGATGTGGAGTCATAAAGAACAACAGCAAGAAAGGCTGGTAGTCAACCACTAGCCATGGAGGTGCACTCGGGGAGAGGCAAGAAGAGGGGGATCTCCTCCCAGACACCGGTTCAAGGTCAGAAGGAGAATCCTGATGAGCCAGGGTAAGCTGGTCAGTATGAGGGCTCACCTTCATGGAGGACACTTCCATGAGAGTGTGAATTAAGCTTCTGTCCAAGCCTCTGTCCTCCCTCCAAGGCTGCTCTTCTCAACAAGCGTATCAGTTGATTCAGTCCCTGCTTGTATATTTTGATGTCTCCTGGACCTCAACCTCTGGCTCTGATCCCAGTCCTTTGAGAGGCTGCTCAGAGCTGCACATAGTGTTAAGGACTTTAGGAAACACAAAGATGGGGAAACATAATCTCTGGTCTCAAAAAGTGAGCATGCTATCAGATAATCAACTGAGAAATAAATATTGAGAGCCAGCCCTAAAAATGTATGGGTAATTATAGATCTTCAGATCTGTGAGTATTACTTATTACCTACAGAACTTTGGAAATAATAACTTCTGTCCTCAGAAACTTGTAAGCTATTTATTCAGGGATATCTTCTGGCACTCAACAAGTCTTTATTATTTTTTCAACACTTGTCATAGAACCCCACCCAAATCTCCACTCTAAGCCTTGGAGTGTCGCCATCTCCAAGGTCTCATCCTTAGCACATGACCTGGGCACCTGCTTACTGAGAAGATAGAGGCTGTGGTAGGTGTGGTCCCTCACCTTCCATCTTGTCCACTTCAAGGTCTCTTTGAGGCTTGCACACTTTCTCTCTCTCTCCTGCTTTAAGGAAATGTGCTTATACCCAAGTACTTTGGAGAGTCAATATAATGGTGACCAAGACATGCAAGACTATAGAAAAAGAGAATTTTAATCAATGATCACCAAGGAACAAACTATAATCCTAGACTGTCAGGGTGTGATGGACATGGAGTCTGGAAATATGTAGGTTTCAGAGTTATTTCAAGGCTCTTACCACTTAGCCCCTATTTAGCCTTGAACATGTGGCTCAACTTTCATTTATTAATTCCTTCAGCCAATTGAGTGTCAAGTGTACTAACCACGGCTACAATTTAGTCATTATAAAATGAGGGGTAATAATGATACCAATTTAAAAGTCTATCTGGAGGCTTTGGTGCCCCACTAAGTACAATAAGGAATAATAAGTGTGAATTACCTTCCACTTTCCTTCCTGGCTTTTAGCACTCATGCTCCAATTCTGTATATAAAGAGGTATTTCTCATAAACAGAATAAATTTCCAATTGATCAAAGATAAAATGCAATATAAATCCCACATAAACTTCAAATGACACCCCTTTTTCCCCCTAACAATAAAGCACTAGGCTGTAAGTAGCTAGCTGAACCACATTCTTATTCTGTGTAAACCATCCCAGGGTCAAGTCCTGCCAGATGCCGACAGGAGGGACCCCTTCGACTGGAGGCCTGGCAGCGGGCCGTCCAAATACGCTCTCCCTGACCATCAGAGACCTGTGCTGTCATTCCTTCATTCCTGCAGTGAACAAAGGTTTTCTGAACATTAATATCATACCAGGATCAGTGCAAAGAACTGGGATTATTGAAGGTGAATTTCAAGAACCCAGATTTAAAGGGGCAAATTTTTTATTTTCTTAATTTCTCTATCCCGGAGGGCTCTTGAGAACTCATGTCTGCTTCAGAAAACAGTAATGGTAATTCCAGGTAAATCTGGTGATTTCTATAGTTAAATTCTGTAAATTCAGCCGCCGCCACCACCCCACCGCCTTCCCTTACTCTCTGAAGTCCTCTATGACCCGTGGAGGGCTGTGTGCACCCCTGCAGTGGAGGGTAGGTGAAGTCTAGCATCACGACGGGCCTCTGCCGGACTGAGTTGCCCCCTGCTTGATACTCATCCTACCCTGTCACACATCACTGGAATCCAGGTTTTCGCTGGGCCCACAGTGGCTTGTCGAATTCACTCTGTTCCCTCAGGGACCTGACCATAGCGCTCTGGGGACATCACTCCACCTTCAGCACATCTGCACTATCTCTGCCGGGGTTTCCTACACTGCAGCGGGTGTATGGCCCCCCACAAGGTACAGTGAGGCCCACATTCCCAAAGAGCTTATTCCGCTGCCACCGCTCTGGCTCAAAGGCCATGCTGGGAGCACGTATCTCTGTATGGCTTCAAAAATGGGCAGTGGCACCCTTGCTCTGGGGTTCTTTCAAATTTACGAGGACTTTCCATCTTCGTCCCTTTCTTAGGGCCACACCAGCTCTCTTAGATCTAAGTTCCAAGGTCTTCCTGCCATCTCTCTGCATTTTCTACCAACTCCAGGAAAGCTGGTTCTTCCAGTGTTCCCTTTCCCATCTACTGGTTATGCCAGAATCTCAGCTTTTGAACATTTAGAATTAATTCCTTTCTCTCAAAGTCACTGTTATCCACATCCACAGCCTGTATTGCATGTCAAAAGTGAAACTGATGGGGCGCCTGGGTGGCTCACTCCGATGAGCTTCCAGCTGCTCAGATCATGATCTCTTGGTTTGTGAGTTTGAGCCCCAGGTAAGGCTCTGCACTGTCAGCACGGAGTCCACTTTGGATCCTCTGTTCCCTTCCTCTCTGCACCTCCCTCACTCATTCTCTCTCTCTCTCTATCTCTCTCTCTCTCTCTCAAAATTAAATAATAAAACGTTTTTTAAAAAGTAAAACTCTGACATTTCTTTCTCTTTGCATTCCTGTAATCCTAACCCTAGCCTCTAACTAAATAGGGAGAAGATTGTGTACTAAAACTCTGGAAGGAGGAAGCACTTATTGATTAAAATTTTAAAACTTTATCTCACTATTAACCACGCATGACCCATGTCATTGACAAGCTCATAGTCATTGGGAAATTTTCACCAAACAATAAATTAGGCCAATTGACCATATCTAATATCACCTCCAAAGGTTGACTATGACTAACAAATACTGGTTTGTAAGTAACCCATGGGCTTAGCTTAGTTCCTATCTTATCATTCGTGGGGCCGTGACAAGAGCACAGATAGAGGTCCCCAAACCTCGTCAGATACTCTTGCCTTCGCATTCTGGTTCCTTCTAACAGTATAAGGGAGCTTCACGCTCATCCTAATGAACACAACTCATTCACCCTAGGTGTCGGTAAGGCCTGGATTCAAGCCTATTGCACCAAAGGGTTTTATTTTCTCAGATATGTTATCATCGCAGACAACGTTTAGGTTAATGTCACGGTGTGGTAGTTCTATGGACCATAAGATAGTGTAAATACAAATCCCAAACCTATTTGTGAGAGTAGAAAAAAAAAGTTATTCTACCCAAAATCCAAATTGAAACAGACAAGTTTTCTTGTCAGCTCCATTTGTCAAACGGTAGCTTTTTTTTTTTTTTTTCTGTTCTAGCCTTTTCCTACGTATTTAGTCCTCTGTGCCTTCTGCGTGTATGGAAGGGTAGTAGTTACTTTCTATAGTCATTGGATTTCCCGGGTGAGTCCGAGCAAAAGACGGGTTGGGGGAGCAGTTCTTGGAGACGGCCGGGGTGATTATCCTTCCTCAGGCAAAGGAAGCAATTTAACCACGTGGCATGGAGCCCTCTGTCTGGCCAGTGAGCCTTTCTCTCCCACGTGGTGTGTTATAAGCAGGCCACGCAATGGGGGGCAGGTGGCGGAACCGGGTTCAGATGGCAGTGGCGGCGCTGCAGTGTTGACCCAGCTGCCACATTCTGCTCTTTGCTCCTCGACCACCCAGAATGCCCTTGATTCTTGCTCATTCCCAAGTGTGATCTTTTGGACTCTCATGAACTCTGTGGGCTCCCAGCAAATTACTCTGATTAAACTGATCAGTCACATCTCAGTTAGTAGCAGCCGGAGCACAATCGTATTTGCCACCAGAAAGGCCTGTTTCCTCCCCCACCCCATCCCCCACGCCCACTATTCTGCATCTTGGAATCTTTTCAATGAGCAATTTGCCAGCCATTGTTCTTCTGTGTCTTGGGCAGGTCCAAGTGACATAACTGTGGCTGATGTGCACTCAGTCTCCCGCCTGGGTGATATTCCCAGGCTGTTGGCCATGGCTCCTTCTTCGATAGACCAGTCCCTTTGCCATTGCAGATGCCCGGAGTCTCTCACTGGAAGTTATGATCTGAGAGGGGCACTGGCAAAACAGGAGTCCTAAGTCTCTGCACCTACACCTGCTGATGATAAGTGCTAACATTAATGGTTAGAGCTGGAGCCCAGGGCTCCAACTCAGCCTTGATATGGACATAACAACCAATGTCATTACTAAAAACTTCATGTCAAAAAGAAGGTATTAGACTTTGCCTTTAGAGGAGCCCCCAAATTTCGCAAATACCACAAAGGCTTTCTGTCATCTTCTCCAAGCCTTTGAAGTAGATACCAGCGTACACTATGAAAGGCTCATCAAGGTCAGCCAACCTTAATGTAGAGTCCTTGTCCAGCCATTCCAGTAGAGTTAGACTGCTTCTAGCAAGTCTCCACTCATCTCTCTCCTGAGCAAGTGCAAAGTGTGTGTTCCACGCATCCCTCCTGGCCCCTCAGGCACCCGGGCACACTGTCAGCTGGGGAGAAACCTGGTCTCCTAGCCTACTCGTTCCAAACTGTCCACACTCTCCTCCGAACACCACCCCTGATTTATTTCATTCTCTGTCGGTGAGCCCAGTTCACTTGGTGTTAGGAGAATCCGTTCCCCATCAGAGCTCACTCCCTGTTGGAAAACTGTCTGCCATTTATTTCTGAGATGTGCTGGAGAATTCACCCTTGTCAGGCAGTGCCAGCCCTGTGTCCTTGGGGCAGGCTACCACTCAGAGAACCATTTGGAAAGCGCCCTCCAAGTCCTTCTTCATAAAACACCGTATGCAAGCGCCACCAAACACGTCATGCTCCCAAGCATTCTCTCACCTTGTTGCTAGAACAGGGCTAGCACTCTGGAGAGGAACAAAAGGAAAGGGAAAATCATCATCATCACCTGAATCTAAAAAAATGAAGGCTGTTCCTTTCATTTCTTCCTCAACCATAAATTCATCTAGTAATACCCACATCTAAATCCTGACACTCAGGGACACATGGGTAATCCAGTTGGTTAAGCATCCGACTCTTCATTTTGGCTCAGGTCATGCATGATCTTCTGGTTATGAGATCAAGCCCCACGTCAGCATGAAGCCTGCTCAAGTTTCTCTCTCTCTCTCTCTCTGCCCCTAACCCACTCATACAAACACTCGAAAGAAAGAAAGAAAGAAGAAAGAAAGAAAGAAAGAAAGAAAGAAAGAAAGAAAGAAAGAAAGAAAGAAAGAAAAAAAGAAAAGAAAATCTAACCCTGAAAACCATAGACCCACTGCCAAACAGACCAGGGTATCCAAACCTGGGAATATTTTTAATGCATTTATTTTGTGTCCACTAATTCACACATATTTTAATTTTTTAGATTTTTTGTGCTCTAGCATGAGTGGGGATGCATAGGAATTTTAAGCCTCACATGTTATGTTAGTATTTTTTTGTTATTTTGTTTTTAATTTTTTTAATGTTTATTTTATTTTTGAGAGAGAAAGAGACAGAGCATGAGCAGGGGAGGGGCAGAGAGAGAGATGGAAACACAGAATCCGAAGCAGGCTCTAGGCTCTGAGCTGTCAGCACAGAGCCCGATGCAGGACTCGAACCCACAAACCATGAGATCATGACCTGAGCTGAAGTCAGATGCTTAACTGACTGAGCCACCCAGGCACTTCTGTTACTGTTTTTTTTTTTTTATATGCGTCCTTAAATCACTGTTTTCTGACAGAATGATTCTTTCAGAAGATTTTTCAAACATTGCATGGAATGTATTTATACTAAAAAAAAATTAACTGTATACATACAGATAATGTATACATATAGATACATATACATAGATACATTATATACATTAGTCAGTTTAGCTGCTGTAACACAACATCATAGACTGGGGGGCTTAAATAACAGACATTTATTTCTCCCAGTTCAGGGGGCTGGAAAGTCCAAGGTCAAGGTGGCAGATTCAGTTCCTGGTGAGAACCCTCTTCCTGGCCTGTATAAAACCACCTTCTTGCTCTGTCCATACTCACGTGACCTTTCCTTGGTGTGTGCTCGAGAGAGAGACAGAGACAGAGAACTTCTTATAAAGAGTCTCCTTCTTCTTATAAAGACATGAATCCCATCATGAGTGTTGCACCCTCAGGACCTAACCTAAACCTAATTACCTCCCGAAGTTCCCATCTCCAAATACCATCACAGTGGAGGCTGATGAATTATAGGAGGTCACAGGAATTTAGCTCATGGTTACTACATACACACACTTTATATATATATATTCAATCTGGCAACCTATCCACCAGTACATCTCCTGTGCATTCCCTGCCCACTCCTGCCCCCAACTTATGCACACAAATCCACAGCCCTAGACAACTGGTAGCATCCAATATCACTGCCCTGGAACTTGTCCAAGCTCCTTCTGTGCCCATCAGGGATTCCAACCGCTACTCCATCCCACTACCAACTCTGCTATATTGCTTAAGAGCTCTCCTCTCTCCTGAAGGAATCCAACTTTCTCTAAAACACCCATGTTGAATCACACATTTATAAGATTCTCTTCACAGGTCAGAAATGTTTTGGGGCACCTGGGTGGCTCAGTTTGTTAAACATCTGACTTGAGCTCTGATCATGATCTCACAGTTCTTGAGTTCAAACCCTACATTGAGCTCTGTAATGACAGCACAGAGCCTGCTTGGGATTCTCGTTCTCTCTCTCTGCCCTCCCCCAATGTGTGAAGCTGTCTCTCTCTCTCTCTCTCTCTCTCTCTCTCTCTCTCTCTCTCTCACACACACACACACACACACACACACACACACACACACACAAATAAACTTAAGAATTTATTTCTCATGGTTCTGGAAGCTGGAAAGTCTCAGATTAAGGTACTGGCACCTTTGGCATCTGTGAGAGCTAGCCTTCCGGGTCTTGCGGTGTCACACGGCCAGGTAGTTAGTGTTAGAACTGAATTGGCTTGTAGGACATCTAGTTAGTGTCTACAGAGAATTAGGGACTGGCTTGGATGGAAAATCCACATATTTGGTGTCTGAAGTGGTATGAGAGTGAAAACTCATCCATAGAAAGTTCATGGTGGGGAGACAGTGCCTTCCCAAGATTTGTTGGCGCAGGGATGCACGGTTTCTCCGTGTGTCAAGCAGACACTTGGAACGTAGCTCAGCTTGGGCCATCTTCCAGATGCCCCACATGGGAGGGCTGCCCACCTAGCCCAGGGAGAGCACCAGCAAGAGGCCCTGGACTGGGCTCTGGTGGCGGGAGCTGAATAGGAGGGGAAGACTCCGGTCTTCCATGTCAGGGGCTGAGCAGTGGGGCTCCTGGGGGCCCCTAAAAACCTAGTCAACAGAGTCTTGAAAGCCCATCAACGGCAGCCAGAGCAGCAGAGGTAGTCAGCAGAAAGAGGACCAGATCTTTCCCCAACTCAGGTAGTGTGTGCTCACTGCAACTTAGCCCGCCTCACACTGGCTCACACCAGTTCACACCAGCTTGCTGGAGTGCGCACAGCTTGGTGGGACATTTACTCCACAGAAATAGGCAGATGCTACAAATCAGGGAATCTTCTGGAGAGCTGCTCATTAAATATTTACCAGCACACCACTGCCCCCTTTCTGCCTCCCTGCCCCAACTTTCGGCTGGATTGAAAACCAGAAGAGGCGGAGAAGCTGAAGGAGGTGGAGGAGGAGGTGGAGGAGGAGGGGAAGGAGAACATGCTCACTCCTCCCTCCAGAGCTGTTGAGCATGGCCGTGGCCTCAAATGGCCAGGGATAACAGCTCTGAATCGCAGAGGAGGCTGATGTTATAACCTGGGCTGCACCAGCCTTAATAAAAGAAAAGAACCAGAGGCCATGAAATCTACCCAGGACAAGGCACCTGGGACGGCCTGGAGTCAGACACCCCAGGGAGTGGAGAGGGGTGACTGTTTCCCAGCCCTCCCCCCACACCTTCTTCTCTAGCACCAAGACCTCCAGCTTATTGGGGCAGAGAGCAGAGAAGAGGGGGAAGCAAGCATTTGGGGTGTGTGTGGGGTATGATTTGGGGTCTTTCTTTGTTTTTAATGAACTGGCTACTGCTGTGGCCCTCTGTTAGTGGTCATGGCTTCTCTGGCCCCCACCAACTGGCCAGCAATGCTCTTGAGTGACAAGTGTCTGATGTGGGTGGAGGTGAGGGGTGTGCACACCTCAGGGGACCTGACAGGGTCCTTCCACCCATGCCACTCACCTGGGACGTGCCGCCTCTTCCTTCTCCACTTCAGTCACTTCCTTCTGCAGTTGAGGCCCCTCCCCATAGATGGCTGTCACAGAGGGCAAACCTGCATGCCTCAGGGCCCTCTACGGTATCCAGGAGGTGCAGAAAACTCATCTTTCAAGGCACACCAACATGTGGCCATACCTCTCTGCTGTCTCTCCCCGGGCGGCCTTCCTGCCTGCGCAGGACGGTTCAGGACAGGACCGCAAGTTCTCTACTCAGCAGGTGACCAGTCTCCCCTTTACCTAATGTCCTACCTGAATTTCCTGGAGCTACCCGCTTCCCATCTTGTGCTGGGCACGCGCCTCTGCTATGGGACTTGGCCCTTCCACTTAGGTTCCAGGACATGCACAGGGGCCAAAGGAGAAGCCCATTCAACCCAGAAAGCAGAGGGAAGTCCTGGTCTCCTGACCCTGAGCCACACACCCTCAGACCTGAGACTGTCTTTCTCAATCCCAACCTCTTTCTAGTATGTCGCCTTCCCTAAAGAGTGCCAGATAATACATACGAGAGGGCTTAGGGCCTCCAAAGGGCACTTTCAGTGGGATCCTCCCGAAAACTAGGACTTTCCATGGCCCACAGGGCTCTCACAGTCACCTGCGGTCCTGCAGCGCCTACTGAAACCCATTAGAGAGCCCCGGGCGCCCCCTTGTGGCCTGCGTCTGCTATTGCACTGTCACAAGATTGCCGCTAGAAAATTTTAAGGACCTACAACCTTCCACACAGAAATCATCACATTACTCTTCTGTTGTACTTCCAGTAGGTTTTCCATTAGCGCAGAAAGCATGCGGATCTATATGTCTCTTTTTTCACTTAACTTCCCAAGACAATTTAATTTTGCTTCTCTTGGGCATTTCTTAATGTAAAAAAATTATTGTACAAAATCATGAAGTAATTGCCTAACTACTGGAAAGAATCACCTATATTACACTTAGTAATTCGCTCACTGTCTCTCTTACATACACACACACATACACACACACAGACATACACACAGACACACACACACACACACACACACACACACACACACACACATTTAGGGAATCTTTATTCTTCCAGGTAGGAGTTGGGGATAGAAAGAGAGAAGGGAATTTCTTACATGTTCTCCTGAATGTGTGTTTATAATTTGCCAGGTGCTTTTTACAGGAGAACCTTGTGACACAGAAAAGCCCTACTTTACATATAAAGAAATTTAGTTCAGAAGAGTTAGATAATGGAGCACCTGAGTGGCTCAGTAGGTTAAGCATCTCACTTGGGCTCAGGTCATGATCTCAGAGTTCGCGAGTCCAAGTCCCATGTTGGGCTCTGTGCTGACAGCTCACAGCCTAGAACCTGCTTCGCATTCTGTGTCTCCCTCCCTCTCTGCTTCTCCCCCCACTCATGCTCACACACCCTCTCTCTCAAAAACTGAATGAACATTAAAAATATTTTTTAATTAAAAAAAAAGAGTTAAATAATGTTCTTAAGGTCACACAGCTGGTGGATATCGGCCCAGGAATCAAGCACACCTTTTTATGGCCCCAAAGCCCTCTTATCTCTGAGATGCTAGACCCACCAAACTAGAGCTTCTGCCTATCCTTGCCCAGGGGTCTTCAAATACCATCAGCGAGGACAGCTTCCAAAGTTGTCGTTTTTTTCATCAGTTCTGCACAGTCAACCAGAATAACGTCAGCTCTCCCACAGTGCCCCGCGGGGTGCTGGCATTGCCTTCCAGGTGCCACTCCTGGGTCCACTTTCTCCTCTTCCCTAAAAATACTCCTCCACTGGCTCAAGGACATTCCAAACTCTGGGAATCCCTCCACACTCACACTGGAGCACCTGTGCCAGCAGACGTGACCAGCCAGGAGTCCCAACTGGGTGAAGAAATCCCTCCGTGCCCCCCAGAGTCCGCAAGCCCTGTTCTATGGCAGCCAGGCCCCCCCAAGCCTGGGCCCAAAGTTATAGCTCAGTAACCAGGGCCCTCCTGGGAGGAAGCAGCCTTTACTGGGAAACCACACGGTGCCCCAGTAACCTGGCCTTGGAGACCTTCCAGCCTGGCTACCTCCGGGCACTGATCAGGACACAAAAGCCCAGCAAGGTGAGGGGACTCGACCAAAGTGCTCAGCAGGGCGAGAGGCAGCTCTGCAGCTAATTGTGGATCCTACGAGAGGGTCTTCAGTGTGAAACAGGAGAAAAAAAGGCTAAACTTCCCGTGTCTGGCCCATAACTGGTGGCAAGTTAAAAACCAGAGCCCATGACACATTGACTGGGAACAGCTGCCCCTTCATCATACATCGGGCTGTTAGAAAGGGGCCATCAGGGGGCGCCTGGGTGGCTCAGTAGGTTGAGCCTTGAGCTTCTGCTTAGCTCAGGTCATGATTTCATGGTTCTTGAGTTTGAGCCCCTCAGCA
This sequence comes from Suricata suricatta, assembly GCF_006229205.1. Lineage (NCBI taxonomy): Eukaryota > Metazoa > Chordata > Mammalia > Carnivora > Herpestidae > Suricata > Suricata suricatta. The sequence goes on from NC_043703.1 coordinate 152,245,270, forward strand.
GGCTCTCTATCGCACGGAGCTGGCTTCACATCCTATGTCTCCCTCTCTCTGCACCTCTCCTGCTCACCTGTGCTTGCTCGCTCTCTCTCTCCTCTTTTTTTTAACCTTAAAAAAAAAAAAAGGAAGGGACCATCAGTCATGAACTGCTCACTGAGCCTTCTCCCGGCACTGGATGCCCACCCCGGGTGAGCAACCGAGCGTATGTAAGTTAACAAAGCGCATTGGTGAGCGCATGTTTCCTGAGTGTGCCCCATGAGCCAGGTCCATTTTGAAGGAGGTCATCGAGAGGATGTGACTGCTGGTTGACCCCTGAGCTTGACCTGGATGACCAGAGACCCCTCATCCCCTCCCCTGTCCTTGGGATGTAAGTGCGGCCCATCGTTCCCACATGAGGAGCTGCTTTTAAGGACGCAGACTTGAGAAAAAATGTGTGGCTGAAAGCGTCTGGATAGGACAGTGACGGAGCCCAGGTAAGGCCTCTCTATTAGATCCTGGACGTTGGGTGTGGAGATCCCTTCATCCCGTGGGGCCCAGGAGCAGCCTGGTCAGGCCTCCTGTGTAGTACGGCTACCTCCGAGCAGTCTGGAATGGGCCGCCTCCTTCTTTGGTTTATCCCTGGCGTCTGTGTGTGAGGCCAGCTTCAGCTCTCACCGGGCAGTTCCTGAGGACGCAGACCAATAGCCTAGGGGCTAAGTTACCAGTGGGTGAACCATGAGCAAGAAATGGTTTTAAATTTTATTTAATGTTTATTTATTTTTGAGAGAGACAGACAGGGACAGAGCACAAGCAGGGAAGGGCAGACAGAGAGAGGGGGAGACACAGAATCTGAAGCAGGATCCAGGTTCTGAACTGTCAGCACAGAGCCCAACATGGGGCTTGAACTCACAGACTGAGAGACCATGATCTGAGCTGGAGTCAGACACTCAACTAACTGAGCCACCCAGGGGTCCCAAGAAATGTTTTATTCATCCCCATATCCCTGGTCTTTAGCACAATCCCTGATAAATAGTAGGGTTTTGACCATGTCATCTTTGTGCCATGGAAAACTTCCCATTCCAGTGAGTATAGAGATGCTTTGACCCACACAAACATATTCAGGATTGCTCACGCCCTGGCTGATTTCACCTAGTCTTGGCCAAATGTCACATAAGTCTTTCCTGGTTACCCACTTAATTTGCAAATCTGACAAAAAGTGGCAGAAAAAAAAATTATTTGGAAGTGTGGGTGTATATTCTAGTTCATACTAAAGTTTCCCTTTTCTACTCAATAAAACCAAAACCTTTTCGGTAGAGACATCAAGTTTAGCAAATAAATATGAAGGATGTCCTGTTAAATTTGAATTTCAGATAAACAACGGAGGCTTTTTTTCCTGTATGTATGTCCCAAATCTTGCAATATTCCAAGCATTATCTGAAATGCAGATTGAACAGGGCATCCTGTATTTTATCTGGCAGCCCTACTTGGGGTCTCTATGGAGTGTTTATGGAACATTCTTAGTGAGCTGAAGGGAAGCCTTAGGAAAGAAAGAGCAAATGGTGGCGCCTCCTTGCAGGCCGGCTCTCCTGGATCCTGTCCTGTTGCTGGGAAGGGAAGAGGGGCCGCTGTCATGGTCCCTCCTGGTGATCGCAAGCCCCACGGAGGGCAGCCATGCTAATAGGCCCCAGAGAGAGCAGAGCGCATCTGCAGAGATAAAAGACCAAAAGGCTGGGCTTCTTGCTGCAACTCGGCTGCAGACCTCGTGAGGGGAGTGATCCTATGGGGCTCTTACCATGGGTCTGAGGGAGGGCTCAGGACCTCCGGGTTCTGGGTTCTAATCACCTCTCTCTCAATCTCCCTCTCCGCATGTGAGTAAGTGTGTGTGTATCCATCTCTCTGTGCGTGTCTGTCCATCTCTCCTCTGTGTGTGTCCGTCCATCTCTGTCTCTATGCACATGTGTCTGTGTGTGTCTCCCTCCCCTTCCCCCACCCCTCTCTCTCTGACTGTTTGGTAAACTTCTCCCGATATTTCCCAAAGCCAAGAGAGGAAGGCATTAGTGTCCAGGCCTAACGGTCAAATTCGTGCTTTTATTGCATGTTAATTCATCTCGGAGCTTTGGTTTTCCGAGGTGGAGCCGCTACCGCAGCTAGGTGGTAAGGCTCTATGTCCATCTGGGCACCGAGGGGCCACAGGTGGCATTCAGAGGCCCATCGCCCCCCTTCACTCTGTCCCACACATGCGGATGCAGACTTCCCGCCTTCGAGCGTGCAGGGAGCCTCATGCGCGTGACCCTGGAGGCCGCACGGCAAGACAAGCTGACCTTGATGCAGCAGACAAGTTCAGCCTCGACTGCTCCAGATTCTCAGCAGGTATGGTGAGTCATAGCAGCTCTCCTTGCTTCTTGTCTGGTCAAAGAACTGCAGCTCAAACCTCCTGTTTCCCATAAATCCCTGGAACTTTCTGCCTTTCTTAGCATTCACCAGCCCCATTGGCCATCGTTAGAGAATTATCTCACGAGGACCTGGGCCTCTGGCCATGGCATAATTGGTAGATTTCACATTTGGATAGATGGATGCATGTAAATAGTCAACTATTACCAATAAGAAACAACTGTTTGGGGGTGGCCAGCCCTTCAAAAAGGAGCTTTATGTCTTACAGAAACCACAAAACATTATGGAGAGCACTTGGACTTGAGTTTGACTCACCACCACTGGCACTGAAACCCACTCTGTTCTTCACCAGCTGTGCAACCTTGAAGGGGACTGACACCAGGATCATTGTGCTTGAGCTGTGTTCACAGCCCCGAAAGCCCGCCCATTAAAGGTGGGTGAATTTCTTTTTTTTTTATGTTTTATTTATTTTTGATACAGAGAGAGACAAGAGACAGACCATGAGAGGGAAAGGGTCAGAGAGAGAGACCCAGAATCAGAAGCAGGCTCCAGGCTCTGAGTTGTCAGCACAGAGACTGACGTGGGCTCAAACCCACGAAAGTGAGATCATGACCTGAGCTGAAGTCGGAGGCTTAACCAACTGAGCCACCCAGGTGCCCCAAAGATGGGTGAGTTTCTAAATCTAAGAATTTTTTCTTCCAATAGAAACAATGCATGAATTATGAATGAAAACTCATAGAGTTTTTTTCGTCCCCCACAAAATTAACAAAGGCTGTTTTTAACGATAGGAACCCTAATGGTAAAGCAGTTTGAATTTGTTATGAAATTCTTACTTCTTGACACTGTGGTACCCCTTAAAAGAACATATATATAGATTGAGTAATTATATAAATATTATGGCATTCATAAGGGAAGTTTGATATCTCAAGCTTTAAGATTGTTGAGACTATGGTCTCTTCATCATTAAATAGCCATTAAAATACTATTTAGTCAAAAAGCCTTTAAATGACAAGAGGCAGAATGCTATTTGCAAATAGAAGCAGACACTGTTTCCCATGAAATTCTGAGATACACATTTTGCAGAGAAAATGCAAATGGATTTATTTTCTAACCACTCAGCAATACAGCAAAAACAAACTTTAAAACAAATTGTCAGGACTCTAACTACTTGTGATTCGTAGCAGATGCAGGGCATTACCGTTACTGCTAGATCATTCTGCTCCAAGCCGTGCAGGGTGGTTTTGTTGCTGGACACAGCCACGGCCTGACCTGTGGGGTAACAGAAACGAGCTGTTTGGGGAGCACTTGAATCGCTGGCATCTTTAGCCTATTGTACAAGGTAGGACTATTCCTGCATTCAGGCTCTTGGTTGCCCTCAACGGACCCCCAGTTGTAACCAGGTCAACGGAAGTTCTTCATTCAGGAAACTGAACCCTTCAGGGACAGAGCTTGGCTTGGCCTTTCACTTCGTCTTCGTCTTCTTCCTTCTCAGAAAGACCTTCCCTGTTGTGGCAAAGATAAGCCTAGAACAGTGCGGGATCCTTTTCTCCCCTCGACAGATAAAGATGGACATTTCTGTGTTGGGGGGGGCCAGCCCAGGCAGGGAGTTTACATTTGAACTCTAGACTATGCCCCGAGGCAGAGTCACCGATACACTGCTTCCTTAAGGCTTTAAGCACATCATTCGGTTCTACAACTAAGAATTCGAGGTGTAGAATATACTGAATAATGTTGTAAATGCTGTTTCTCGCTTGACCTATAACGCACAGAACGACTTACTGCAATTAGCAAACTTTATATGTTTTATTTTATTTTAAATGTTTTATTTCTTTTTGAGAGACAGAGAGAGACAGTGCAAGCAGAGGAGGGTCAGAGAGAGAGAGGGAGATACAGAATCTAAAGCAGGCTCCAGGCTCCACGCTGTCAGCACAGAGCCCGACGCGGGGCTCGAACCCACAAACCATGAGATCATGACCTGAGCCAAAGCCGGACACTTAACTGACTGAGCCACCCAAGTGCCCCAAAATTTATATGTTTTAAATCTTATCAATGTAAAAAAAAAAGTCACTAAGAACAATTAGGAGATGCAGTGTTTGAAACCGGTAAATGCCAATTCCCTTTTCTTTCATAAGGCATTGAAACTCACCAGGCAGCCTCTAGAATTAAAACCAGTATGGTCACTGTCTAGGCAATGAGGAAAACTAGTTTTGCTTTGCATGTTTAGTTTGTTCATACTGTTTGAACTTTTTATTTTTTTATGTAGTTGTATAATCAAACGCTTAATAATTCTATCATCTCGAGACTGAAATAAAGGCAACAGCTTCTGTCGGCCGTTGTGCTGGGATCTCTATCTCCAGGATCGATCATTTCCGGTGAGCCCAGTCTCTGACATCATGGGGCCATTACCCCTGCCTTCTGGGGGGGAAAATCACACGCTGCTGACTCTCCTCCGCAGAGCTTACTGATTTAACTTTTTGATAATTTTTCACCAGAGCTCCTTACCCTTCCTTTGTTGGGGAAACAAACTAGCATTTGCTCCATCAGTACTATGCATGGAACTCAATGCCATTGTCCCATTTCATCTCCGCACCTGACCTGTGACATAAACTTTGCTCCTCCGTGTTGCAGATAAAAATTTCATGGGCTTTGTGATGGAGACATTGCTACGCGACTTCACTGAACCACCCGGGCTTCTCACTGTCTCCAGTTCTCAGTCCATGCAACCGGAAGCCCAAAGCTGCCCCTCTGCCTTGGTAGGCAGGCTGCTCAAAGCCTGGCTGGGAGAAAGCGATGTCACCTCGGAGCCCAGGAGCACAGCCCCAGAGGTGCGTGCCGGAGCTTTCCTGAATATTCCATCCCTTCCGCTCTTGCCTCTCTGCAGCCCGGTTCTGCAGGATTGCCTGCTCACCTGGAAACGAAGTTCTCTGAATGGACCCCTCAGTCTGCAGCAAGGGGCCTCCCCGGCAGCCCGAACATCTGTCCGTGCCCTTCACTGTCAGCCTGAGGCGTGGGGTGGCCCAGAGCAGCTGGCTCCAGAAGCAGTGACTGGATGCCTGGAGGCTGGGGCGGGGGCTTACCTGCAGCTTTGTTGACAAATGGGATGGCAGAGCCTTCCAAAAGGGGGGGAAATGGCATCTGCCTCCAGTTCCTGTTTCCACAGGGACCCACCTCTCCGCTGCCCCGGGTCCTTGGCACTGTGAGCCTGTCATTCCCCCGTGGTATTTAAAATCCACACACACAAACAAACAACAAGGCCCTAGCGTTTCTCTGACACCGTTTGCTCCTTTTAAGTGAAGCCCTTTATAATGGCGCCTCCTGGTCCCTCGGCCCCCCAGGGGCCCACTCTGGCACCTCCAGCCCCGGACCTGCTGCGAAGAGAGGTGGGCAGGGGAGCTCTGGAGTGGGATGGACGGAGAGGGTTGGGACTGGGGACCCGGGGGAAGTAACCGGAGCGTTTCATTTGGTTTTATATACTTATTTAACCCCCTGGGATTTTTGAATGGGTCGTTTCCAACCAAGAAAACGGAAAGATCGAAGGGGGGGCGGGGGCATTTGTACGCCTTGAATCAGCCATAAACAGAGGAAGAAAGCTGCCCCTCCCCCTCTCCTGGAACTGATCGTTTTTAGTGTGAATCTCAGGTATCACCTGTGTTTAGAACCTGCCCTAAGCAGCCATTCGTACCCGCCCCCTCCCGTGATCATCATTCTGTGGTTTGTACTTCCGGGTTCTTGGTCTGAATGAGGGCGACTCCGCTGACAGGGCTGGGGAAGCCGTGTAACCAAGCAGCCCTTTGCTAGCCCTAGGCCCCGGGCAACTTGCTTTCCCTCCGGAGCCTCGTTCTCTCATCTGTAAAATGGGGACAAGGGCAGCTACTTCACAGCCTTGCTGGAAGGGCTAGGAAGCGGCAGGCAGGAGCGAGCAGTAGATTAGGGGCAGGTGTTTGCTGAAGTGAACATTTGAGAACAACAGAACGCTCGGGGACGATCAGTGTTTCAGAATGATGTCTTTTGCACTGGCTTTTCCAGAGCGTTCCACCACCCACCCCAGCCTCGGCTCTCACGTACAGTAACCACTTCAGCCCCTCTGCCTGTGCTTCTCATCCCGAGAGAATGCCTCCACGCCATGAACTCATAAATTCTTGTCCAATGCGTGTATTTGTCATGTCACATACACTCACAGAATGAACAAACAAAAAATAAAGGTATTTGCCTTTAGTTGGTATCTCCAACCCCTTAGTTGACATTTGGCCCTTCATAATCTGCTCCAAACCCTCGGCCCCCACGCCCGGGCACTGCGCCTCCTGCCGACTCCTGCCTTCTACCCCTGCTTCGTTGCTTCCTGTCTTGAAACGTCCCTCTGCCCGATAGAGATTCCGCTTACCCGTCTAGGTTCAAGTTCAGCGCTGGCTTACCTATGAAGCTAGGTGCTACCTCAGATAGAACTCCTCTCTCGCTCCCTTATTCCCATTGGCTTTGGACATCTCTTAAAAAATGTTTTATCTCTTTTATTTTTTGCTTATAATTTGCTTATTTAGGAACAGGGCTATCTCTCCCAGCCCCACTGAGACATCTTGAGAACAAAGACTGCATTTTGCCCTCGCTAGGTTATTCCGAGGACTGAACAAGACCGCACCGGTCAAGAAAGAACACAACGCTACTTGCGGTTAAATTTGTGGTGTCTTGGTCACCCTGCACCTGTGTGTTTCCAAAAGCCCAGTACGCAGCCAGCTACATGTGTGGTTAATGATCCACAGCACACGGACCATGAAGGAGATCCTACCTGCAAGCCAGTTCACCCACGTGCCATCCTCACCAGTGGGACAGGCTAACCATCGAATGAGTGTCCCTGGCCCCTAAAGAAAATTCCAGCTGTGTCTGCTTAGTCTCCCCACTTCCCCTGGTAGGCTGGGAAGGTGCAGTGCAGAACAGAAGGAGGGGCAGGTACCCAAGGCTGGGGGTGCTGGAGAGACAGAGGGGTGAAGGACAACGGTCACATGGGGACAACCGGGGAGGAATTGTTTGCAAAGTTTGAAGTAAAGGAGCTGTGAGATGCAGAGAAAACAGATGAAGGAAGGAAGAAGATTGTAAGCTTGATCACTGAGCCCTGGATTTCTCTTTCACGGGTACGAAAAGCAGTAGTGTGAGAATAAGATGGGAAGCACTCGGGCATTTAGGGACTGAGCCATGTGGGACGCTGCCCATCATTCATTCCACGTGTGTTAGGCCTGGTGCTTTGAGTAGGCCCTGAAGAGGTGGCCACCGGAGTTAGCCCTGAGTGAGAGGCGCTGCCCTTGGCCTGAGCGTCGGCCCCTCTCCTTGGCAGCTCGGAGAATGTTCGAGCCCTCAGCATCCGGCTCTCCCTGCGCCTCCAGGCTGACCCTGTGCTTCCCCCAAACCAGCCCACAGCGGCCCCCCCAAATCCTGCTGCCCACACAGACCTCTGTGCTTTTACACGTGATGTTTGTTAGTGTCCTCGAACTGAAGTTAGTTAAACGTCATCTGCTTTCTCTGCTAGCAGTAAATAGAGGTGCAGTAAAAATCGTGACGCGGGGGGATGTCCTGGGGATGCAAAATCTTGAATTAAGAAGGGGAATAAGATTCTATTCGAGGGTTTAGGATTTTATCACCCCACCCTACCTGCAGATGTTGATTGTCTTCTGAGTGCACGCTAATTAGATTCAAAAATTCTGAAAGGTTTCGTGCAAAACCCACCTTGAAGAAATGTACGTGTCATTATAAAGATGCCTCTGTGGGTAGGCTTCGGGGCACAACTAGATAACCTCGGGAGACAGAAGTGTTTAGCCAGAAAGAGCCAGACTGGGATTCTGATGCCGGTTTTGCGATTTATTAGCAGTTGTGATATTTTGTCATGAGGAGCCTTAACCTCTTCATCTGTAAAATGGACATACAGTCCCTATTCAACTTCATGTGGAATGAGGTATCAATAAGAATGAAACAGGATAATGTAAGTAAAATGCTTTGTAATCACAAAAGCGGTATGAAGTCACACATGAAGTCCTAGCAAGGACCTGGTGTGGAGCCTGACTCCCCGGGATCGAATCCTGGTCTGCTGCTGCCAAGTTGCATGATCTGAGGTCAGTTTTCTCCTCTCTGTGCCTCAGCTGCCCCATCTACAAAATGGGGATAACGTTAGTCCTTATTTTATAGGGTTGTTCAAGTAGCTGTCTTACCTCGTAGGCAATTAAAACAGCTGTTTCCTGTAGAGTACTTAGCAGAGTGTCTTACCTGAGTAAGCACCCAGTAAATATTAGTTGTGGTGGCGGCCATTATTATCGCCATTTTCAGTTTTGTCATTTTGTGCCTCAAAGAAACTAAAGGAAAAGAGTATGTAAGCTGTAGTCCCTGAGAACAAGTGTTTCCTGAAATCGAGCTTATGACACGTCTGGAGGCACACACATGCCCCCAAAGCCATTACAAGACTCTCACACAGGGGCGCCTGGGTGGCTCAGTCAGTTAAGCGTTGGACTTCAGCTCAGGTCATGATCTAGTGGTACGTTGGTTTGAGCCCTGTGTTGGGCTCTCTGCTGTCAGCACAGAGCCTGTTTTGGATCCTCTGTCCCTCCCCCACTCTCTCTCTCAAAATAAATAAACATTAAAAAAAAAACCCTCCTACACACTCTATCTTGTAAGACAGAGAGAATGATCATGCTCCACGTCGTGTAGGAGGAGATTAGAAAGGGTAGCACGACTGAGAATATGCCCTGATGAGTTGTTTGGGCCCTGCAAACACACACTTCTTCAAATGAGAGCCTCGGCCCGTGGGAAAGACCCTGACTGCAGACACCGTCCTAGCCTGCGTGCAGCATGGCCGGCGCATGGGGCCTCCGCTTGCCAGAGGAATGAGTCAAGCAGATCCGGTGGACCTCTGGGCTCTGCACCAATTATGTGACCCTGGGCAAGGTGACTTGACCTCTCTGATCCTGTTTCTTTATTTGCAAACCAGGCTAATAATAGCCATCCGCTACTGTTAGCTGTCAAAGTTAAAGGAGAAAAAGTATGTAGAGACCTTGGCCCTGAGCCTGACACCACAGAGGATGAACCCACAACTATTGTTGGCTCTGCTGGGGATGACCCATGGGGTGCTTCCAGCTCTGTGGCCCCGGCCCTGCCCCTCTGCCCTCTTCACTTAATGAAGAAAAACAGAAGTCAACAGAGTTCATTTGCAGAAGAACTTGATGGGGGGCTCTGCTACGGGAAGGAGGGTCAGTTGTTTCCAAACCCAAGAGGCAAGCAAATAATTGCCCTTTCCCCCCCAATTCCCCAGAAGAGTGTTTGCATTCTTTCTACTCACAGTTTAAGGGCCTTTCTGGAACAAAAGTATCAACTCCTTCCAGTCTCTCCAAGAGGTACTGCGTTGGCTTCAATACCTCATCTTTGAGGTAGCGGCTCTTAGATTCTCAGAGATGGACAGGAGGAGACTGCCAGACTCTGGGCGCCCTCAAGCCCGCCTGGGGTCAAGGCCCAGCCCGTCCTGCAGCCTGGAGCATGCGTAGGGATCAGATGTGACCTCAGAGTAGGCACACAAGAAGCCACTCTCCCAGGCCCTCAAAGGCAGCGACACCAAAACTCACTGGCATGTGCATTTTCTTTTGTGGTTGCTTTATTTTTTTTAATATTCGAAAGTAAAAGTAATTCTGTCTACTTGTCAGTTTGCAGAGGCTCTTCCCCCACCCCCGCTCTGGCCTCTCTGCCAATTAGCTCGTGGCAGAAACGACAAGAAGAACAAAGAGACCTCAGCCCGGTGTGAATTGTGGAACACTTTATCGAACACAAATGAGCAGAAGTCAGGTTTCCTCTGTGGCGAATCCCAGGTGCCAGCAAGGAAGTGGAGGGAGCCTCTGAGGAAATGTTTAGGGCAGAGGCCGAAGTTCAAAGGGAAATAGTTTAGAGGACAAGACGAATGACAGCCTCTTCAGAAGTGCTTCAGACGGTGAAAGAAATGAGGGTGCCAGAGCTGGGGAAGCAGAGGAAAACGGTGGAGAAGCCTGGGGGCAAGCGTTGGCTGAGAGTGCGCTCCGCTGCCCAGCCCTCGGAGTCCCGGAGTGAGCGGGGCGTGAAGGGCCAAGCTCTGGACCGAGAGCCGAACCCTCCAGCAAACCAGGCCGCCGCGTGCCACCCGCTAATCATGGGGCTTTGCACCACTGACCTGGCCCGAATCTTGGTTTCCTCATCCTCAACATGGCACCAATCATGCCCCCTCCTGGGCTTGTTAGGATTACGTGAAATAATAAATATGAAAATCTGACGACAACATAATAGACACACACAAGTTGTGGTTCCCTATCCAGGCACCAGAAATAACCTGCTCCTGGAGTTTTGCCTGGCCAACTGCTCGTAAATGTTCCCGAGAGGGATCAGGGACCCGATCCAGCTGTCTTCCCACAAGGGAGACATCTTCGTGGGGGGTGGGGTGCTGCAGGAGTCAAGCGGGGGTGTGCAGCCGCGTCTCCCCAACGGGGCCGGGCTGGGGAGCCTCTCTGGGGGTGACTGCAGCTCTGCTGAGCTCACCCTGTCTGTGAGACAAGGCCCAGAGCCAGAAGCCCCTCCCACCGAGCTGTCACCTCCTCTTCATCTTCCACAGGCCTCCCCTCCCATGGCCACCTCCGGAGTCCTGAGGGCAGGCCCCGCTAGGAGGTGAGCCTGGGGCTTTCCAGGTTTTTGGACAGTGAGGACAAGCAGTTCCTAACTCAGCCTCAGTATCTGGTCCCCAGGGCAACTAAAATCACCCGAGCTATTTATAAACCATTCTTTTTATTTTTTTAATTTTTTTATGTCTTTATTTTATTTTGAGAGAGAGAGGCAGAGAGTGAGTGGGGGAGGGGCAGAGAAAGAGGGAGACACAGAATCCAAAGGAGGCTCCAGGCTCTGAGCTGTCAGCACCAGAGCCTGATGTGGGGCTCGAACCTACAGACTATGAAATCATGACCTGAGCCAAAGTCGGACGCCCAAACGACTGAGCCATCCAGGTGCCCCTATAAACCATTCTTAATGCTCGATCTTGAAAAACTCAAAAGTCAAGAGCATTTCGGTCCCACTCTTTTAAAAACAGCAAGGAAAATAATAATTGACCTAAAACCCGATCAAAGGCTAGACAGTCCCTTCCCCATATTACTGTCTTCCCTAGTTTTCCTTCCCCAAAACATTAAACCACACACACACACACCCACACACACACGCACGCACAAACATATGCTCTCACATGAATAACTACAAATGCACAGGGCAGAGTCCCTTGAAGAAAATCTTGATACTGTCCAACACTTGCCTTTTATAAAGCACCATCAACAAATATATGAAAAGCTGATGAAGGTGTGTAGACATAGAATGACCGTTTAGCAACTGTCCCACAGCCCACCGTCCCTGATGACAAGATATACTTATTCTTCGGTTATAAAAACACTAACCAGAAATGAAGTTATAGTCCTTCTTTGCACTATAGACAAAAATAAAACGTAGGTATATTAAAGATACATATGTAAATAACTATGAAAATATTTGAAACAACCATAACATTTGGAGAGCCTTGGAGCTGGGGAAAATTAAGCAAAAAGACCAAAAGAAGCCATAAAAAGGGGAGAGGTTTGACCACATAAAAATGAAAAGCTTCATAGAGAAAAAAGACACCATATTCAAAGCATAAATATATGATGCCATACACAAGGACTATGACAAAATGGTAGATCAAAAGGAAATACTTTCAAAATGTATAAAGTACAAAGAACTCTCCCAAATTAATGAGAAGACAAGTAATCCAATAGAAAAATAGCAAAGAATATAAACTGACAAGTTACAGAAGAGGAAGTAAAATGAACAAAAGTCACATAAAGTAAAAAATGATGCACCATCTCAAATAGGAGCTAGGGAAATAAAAATTAACACAACAATGACCTAGTCATTTTTTAAATCCTTTTAGTATTCAGAAGAGTGGCAATATCCAGTGGTGATGTGGGACAGCTAGTTCTGTAGCAGAAGGTTTGGGGAACCATAAGTTACTACAAACTTTTATAGAAGTCATCTAATAGTATTTGTTTAAACTTCAAATGTGTGTATACCCTGATCTAGGAATCCCACTGCTAGGAAATTTCCAGGCTACTAAAAATTATCATGGATAACTATAATTTCCCGTTACGACTGTTATAGCATTTGGGAGGGGAAAAAAGTGAGACAGCCCAAATATTATTCAAAAGATGACTCTTTAAACAAATTATGCAACACCTGTGCTCTGGCACGTTGGCCTCTGATCTCTACTATGCTCTTCGCATGTGTAACTCAGAGCAAATCTGTATTTCCGTCTCATCTGTAAAATTAAGGTAATAATGATACATCACAGATAGATCTGTGTTAAATGAGAAGGACTTTTATTATGTATTGCTAAGTAAAAAAAAAAAAGCAGTTTGCAGAACTCAAGGTGTTTTTAAGTGTATGCATGCCTCTATCTATTTGTAAATGTTTGCACCCACGAAGGGAAAAAGTGGAAAAGTTATACATTAAACTGTGAACACATATACTGCTTTTGTGAATATGTCCTTAAAAAAAAGAAAATTCCAAAAAAAAATATGAAAAGGGAAAATCACCAATAGGAAAAGAAATGACAAGAAACATTAACAGACTATTGTTTGGGGGAAAAAGTATAAATGGTTAATAACCATTTGGAGAAAAAATTAGTCTTAAAAAAAAAAAAAGCTTAGTTCAAAGGTTTTGATAACCCCTTAACTCAGAGCCCCCTTTTGGCTGCTTGTACCACTCATATTAGCCAAGCTGAAGGTGCCTTTCGCCACCCCCAGAGGAGGCCCGTGAAGGGGGGGGGGGGTGTGAACAGATGCCTAAGGCCTGATTTGGAGGAGGGGGATGTGAGGAGGAAGAACAATTCCCTCTGGAGGGCCTAGCAACACACTTGAATTCTAACCCCAACACTTTCTCTCCTCTATACAATTAAAATAGTCTCTCATTCTTTTTGAGCCAATCTCTCCGTTTGAGAAAGAACCCAGTGAAGGGATTCAGTGACATTGTTTGCATAGCAGGCCTGGCCCAGGCAGTGCCTGCCCCCCTGGCCCTGCTTCAGGCCCACCTGTGGTGCTGAGTACCCCCCTTCCTCCTCCTTCCTACCCTCTCTCCCCGGCTTCCAGCGAGGGCAGCCTCCTGCTCCTGCATTGAGAGGAGGCGCTGGCCTGTACTTCACTGTGTCTTAACGAGGTCTGTCTGTCTGTGCCTTGCTCTCTACCGCGATGCTAATTCCTTCTGCATTTACGTGATTTTGGTTCCTGCAAAAGCAAAGGCATGATTTTAGTCAAATGCACACAAGTACCCACACAAGCACACAGACAAAATAAAAACAGGAATGCTACAGCCCTTTACTTGATACGCATCATTCTAAATAAAAGTCCAGGTGTCACGCTGCATGCTACACAAAATCTGGGTTTAGTCGGCAACAGAAAGAAAGCTCCCACCACCAAAATAATGAGAGAAGATTCATGGTGACAATTTTACATTATTGATAAAATGCACTTAAAGTCATCAGTCCCCTAAAATACCTTGGACAGGCAGAGAAGGGCAAAGCTATCTGTCTCTTCGCCAGGGGCTCGGCTCCTGAGAAACCGTGGGGGGGAAGATGTCCCTGCTTGTCTGGCTGTTAAGGGTTCTGGTGGCTCCACCAAGTCCAATGGGAATTCCCTTAGAACTTTTCAGAAAACAAAGTCACCAGGCTTACTGTATTAAAACAACAACAACAACAACAACAACAACAACAACAACAACTGAGTGCTGTTGTTCCTTGTTCCGTGAGCTAGTCCGGGTCCTCTCCTGTCCCCTCCCAGGGGCCCCGGTGGGTCGTGGTCCTGGGGCGGAGCTCAGGCGCTCTGGGCCCGGGGCTCTCTCCCGCTGTTGAGGAGGTCTGTGAGCTCTCCGATGTACTTGATGGTGTACTTCAGCGTCTGGATCTTGGTGAGCGGCTGGCCCCGCTGGCTGTACACCGGTGGCAAGTAATTCCGGAGGGTGTGCAGCGCATCGGCCAAGGTCCTCATGCGGAGCTTCTCCCTCTCGCTGGCCTTCCGTCTCCGCTGGACCGACATCCTGACTTTGGCGCCCTTCTGGGTCTTGGGGCCCCCTGCGCCCTGCAGATAGGCGGGCTGGAAGGCCAGCATGCCGTAGTCCACCTCCACCAGGCCACCGGCCCCACGGCCACCGCTGCCCCCGTCGTCAGCACCTCTGTGCCCGCAGGGCAGGCCAGCCGCGGCTGGGCGCGGGGAAGAAGCGTAGGACTCCAGCGATGGAGCCGGAGACAGGCTCTGCGTGGGGGAGGCCTCATTCAACTCGAAGGGCCCTGCCCTGTCGTTCCAGTCCCAGGATGACAGCAGGCCCGGGCTGTCGGAGGGGCCCAGGCCCTCTTCGAGGCCAAGGAAGGTCTCACGCAGGTTATCCATGCCTGGGAGACAGCTGCAGAGAGAACGGCTCCCTGGCAAGTGAGAAAGAAAGTTCTGCCGCCAGCCAGGGCAAGCTCTTTTATGATGGTGGGGGAGAAGTGATAAAGTGGGAAAGAGGGCCGGGTGGGGGGAGTTCAAAGGAGACACCAAGGACCAGGATGGAAAATGAACTCTTCAGGTGTCACTTTCTCCTCATTGATAATTAGCGTCTTCCAGCTAAAATGTCTTTAAACAAAAAGGCCTCCAAGAGAAGAAAAAAGGAATTATCTTGTTGTAACTAAACCAATTAAGGCTGCATAACTAGACTTAGCATTGTCCTGTGGAACTCATTAATGAGGGAGCCAAAGAAAACAAACCTGGGGCAATTTGCAGCAAGGAGGTGGTGGCTGAGGGTCTTGGTGGAGAGTTTTGCAGGGTGCCCCAGAGGGCTGCCCTCCCTACCCTGCAAGACCTTCTAGATATTTCGGAGCCGATGGGGTGTCCTGGTGGAAAGGCAGTGTGGCCTAGGGGCAGGGAACCCCTGTGGGCTTGGATTCCATAGCACGTCACATGCAGACAATTAATGGCTCTTCCTTCATAGGGCTTTCTAGAAGACAGCACACAGCAGACACACAGGGAATGCCGGCTTCCCTCTCTCCTTCCTCTTCAGCAAATTTTCCTGAGTTCTGTAAATTGCAGACGTGCCTCCAACATGCCCACACTCAGAATGACAAAGGCCAGCAGCTCCAGGAAAGCCAGAGCCTTAATGAGCAGGAAGTATCCCTCCTTGGGAAGCTTGAAGTCCTTGCTTTAACTGAACAGATTGGGATTTTCCACAGCAAACAGACACCAGAAACAGAAAACGCTTTTAAGGCAGGGAGTTTGCAGAATACCTGGCATTTTGCCTTCTGAAGGTCTTTTAAAAATTCAGCCGCAGAGTCACACCTTGGTTTTTGAAATGTATAGAGGAAGTGTGAAATTAACTAGGGAGCCTGTTTTCCCCACCATCGCTCCAAATGCCACCGAATGTGTTAAGTTGGATGGTCCTGCTACTTTGCTTCACTTCCTACATGCTCCGAGAGATAGACCCTGTGTGTTGGAAAGGGGTCTCAGATTCCCCATTTGTCCCATGAATTTAACTTATTCTCCACATAACTAACTCCACGAATTAGTATTAACATCAGATCAAAGTGAGTTCCGTAGCAGAGTAATATTTAACATGTCGTTTAACATGGTTAAGTCCCTTTGCAATTATGGAAAAGAAATGTCAATGGTCTTAATTAGATCATTTATGGTAATTTTTAATTAACTAGGCTCAGGGAAGAAAATTCGAAAGCAGCTAATCTGTAGAAGAATGCTCTTAAATTCACCACTTACTAAAGGACCCTAAGCCCTGTCCTGAAGAACAAACATTAATGAAACATAGTAAGTGTAATAAATGACCTCCTCTCTCCGTCCACCTCTGCTCTTTCTCTTCCTTCGATTCTTATTGCAAAGCCTAGAATCTGTGAATACTATCCAAGAAATTTTATGTATAACTAACCTATATTTTCTAAATCTCATTTTACAGATGAAAATGCCGAGGTTCTAAGAAGTTAAGAAACTCAGTTAAGAGGCGCCTGGGTGGCTCAGTAGGTTGACCATCAGATTTTGGCTCAGGTCATGATCTTATGGTTCATGGGTTCAAGCCCTGTGTCCGCTCTGTGCTGACAGCTCAGAGCCTGGAGCCTGCTTTAGATTCTGTATCTCCCTCTCTTTCTGCCCCTCTCTTGCTCACACTCTGTCTCTCTTTCTCTCTCTCAAAAATAAATAATAATAAAACATTCAAAATTTAAAAAGAAAGAAATAAAGAAACTCAGTCAAGAGATCCCTGGGGGCGGGGGGAGAGCCAAGACTCCTGGTAAGACCCCAAAGCCCACTTCTTTAAAGAATCTGTTTTCTCTATTTTAGTTGCTTGTAGTAGAAGCAGGTGACTTGAATGTGATGCAAGAGGAAGCAGACTCTCAGTAGACCCAAGACGGCCCTCGCATGGCCACTGACATAGTAAGCCTGTCACAGTTTTCCTTTTGTGATACTACTTCCACCCTCAGACTCAAGTTTTTTTTTTCTTCCTTTTTATAGCTTTTTTCTAAAATGGCTTATTTCTTAAACTTCTATTTTCAGAAATTTCATTTCCTAAATGAAACAAGATCTGTTAAATGCTTGGTACATTTTAGATACTTAGTAAGTGTAGGGCTTTATTCCCATTGTGACCGTCATTCATGGTCAAACTCGCCTGTATTAGAACGACTTAGCCTGCTCTGACCCCAGGCCCCAGCAGTGCTGCTCCCCCAGAAACTGTTCTAAGAGCAAGGAGAACTGCTGTTTTCCGTGTTTGTCCATGTACACTCTCTGGTAAGAAATCAAGCAGAACTAAACTTGCATTTCTCCTGCTGGTCTCCCTGATGTATCATTTGCCCCAACTGTGGGAAATGGCGGTACAGGATGGCCAACTGCCATTAGCGCTTGAAGATGATGGTTGGGCACGCACTAGGTAGGTGTTTTTCTGTGTCCATCGGAAATAAGGCAGAAAACTGGACGGTGCTAGACTGGACCCAGTAAAACCTAGCTGAGCGTGTGGTGTAGTAGAGACATGAGCCAGAGTTCATCTCCTTTTGAGCACATGGTTCGCCTTTTCAGGGCTCTAGTATTTTACTTTGTAAAAAGAAGACAATACTGTCTGTCCTGTCTTTTTTATGAAGAGCACCTGTAAAATCAAGTGTTTGGACCAAGGATCATTAAACTCCCTTCCAGCTCTAAAATGCAGTGAAACGTGTTACTGTGTGTGAGAGCTTGATTAAACGCACCCACCGGGCCGGTGTGGAGGCACCCAGAGACAGGCGAGTCCATCCTTTCATCTGCCTCCTAGAGATGACAATGACTCGTTTAATGTCACATCAAAAGCTGTGGCAGAAATGGAAACAGAAAGCAAAGTTGTCTAACTCCCAGAAGCTAACACAGCTTAAGCGATATATAAGCTTTCTTCTCAGACTACATAGTTCCCACATTGCTGAGTCAGTAGGATAAATATCTTCATATGCATTTTAAAAATGCTCTGAGCTGTCAACCCAGAGCTCAACACGGCGCTCGAATTCACAGACTATGAGATCATGACTTGAGCCGGACACTCAACCCACTGAGCCACCCAGGCTCAACCCACTGAGCCACCCAGGCACCCCTCTTCATGTGCATTTAAAGGTCATTCACTCAGCAAACACTGATAAGATAGTGTGACTATGATGGTAACAAACTGAAAAGAAGTCCTCACCCTGAGGTGTGTCCCCAAGAGGCCTTGCAAAATGCCCTGGTCCTAGTTTCCAAACAGTAATAGGGAGGTACAGACTGGCTCTCAAATATCAGGCCCACCCATGGCAGCCTCCTGATTGTCGCTCTCCCCGGTGCGCAGGACCCAGGACTTGCCACACAGATTAATGAGTGTCTAATTTTCACCAGGACGAGCTTCTGAGGGGATGCCAGTCATGTCCCTGAAAACAGCCGTGCCAGAGGCATGCACGACTGGGCACTTTACAGTAGCCTGTAGGGGAGATTGTAGAGGAGCCTGTAACTCTGGAACCGGCCCGGAAGTTAGGCAGAGCCACATCTGAGAAACTGACAAACAGTGCTCAGAGAAGCAACAGGAAACAGAGGGCAACAGACTGCTCTCATGCGTGAACCTAAAACTCACTGCTGGCCAGAAAGGCACCTCTGTGCAAATTAGAAAAATACCTAGCTTGGGTTCTCTTAGCCCCCCACTGACCTCCTTGGCCAGACTCTTTTATGCGGGGCTCAATCTCCACAAATAGTGGCCATGGGAAGCCCTCTGTGATGTGTCTCCTTTGCAACACTAGCATTTTTCCTGCCTGAATGACTGTTCAGATATTGTTGGGCAGAGAGATAGTGACAGCAGTGGTGAGGGTCTGTCCGCTGGAGTCAGACTCATCTTACATTGACTACTGAGTAATTGTGAACTTGGACTCTTTAATGAGTCTCTCTTAGCTTCAGCTTTGTCTATACAATTCAAATACTAGTACTTGCCTCTTAGAGACCACACTTTTACCAGGTCTCTACATTGTAAGCTTTAAGTATGGCAACCTATGTTGCCAAACTTATTAAACCCTGTTCAGCGAGTTGTCAATTCCCTGAGTCAAGAGAAGTTGCAGCCACACTACACGGATCTATAAATGCATCTCTCCCATTTTCTTTGGTGTCAACTCACTTCAGCTTAGAAATCAAAATCCTCTCCTTCAAATGAAGTGTTTTTTCTTTTTCTTTTCCTTTTAACAAAACCAATTTATAATTCTTCACCAAAGAGCAGTAGTTGCCCAGGGCCAGTGATGGGAGCCATCGGCCTCCAGTGCAGTCAATAAAGGGATGCATTGCCTGTAGACCATTTGAAAACAGAGATAAAGCTGACTTTGGTCTGTGTTTTGCTGTCACTATCCAGTGCCAATTCTAAACAATGACAAGAATAAAACAGACACTCCTTGCTATGATGGAGCAGTCCCACACTGACCCCTCTTCAGTAATCACTGCCAAAGAGAACTTTCCACTTTGCCCAGAAGTTTGGAACTGTGACTCAAGGCACCCCACCCTAGTTTTGACCCTGCTTTACTATAGAACATTGAGTGAGTCATTCATCCTTTATGAACTTTGGTTTCCTCACGGGAAAGCTAGGGTCAACCTATATACCATGTTGCTAAGAAGTTAGAATGATTTAAAGCTGAAGCTTGCCTTTGGGAAGTGGAAAGGGCTATAGGAATATATTAAGATGTTTTCAAGATTAATAAAAGTAACTACAGTCACTGATGAAATCATCCGCTCTGAACCTGGCAATTCTGCCATGCTGCAGAACACTGAGTGAATCAGCATGGACACTGGCTTTTTAAAGTCTATCTTGTGAGAAATGGCACTATCCACAGATCTTCAAGAAATATCAAGATGGAAGGTCTATTTCTCTTATGACTTTCTAGACTCCTGTATCATAGGAGGCAGTTTGTATGGACCATTTGCTCAAGGCAGAGAGAGAGCTCAAGTGGATTTCAACTTCTCATGATGTTGCAGAAAGTCTTTCGATAGATCTGTAAACTAAAAATACTAATATTGGAGTCCAACTAAAATGAGAGCTTCTTTGTTGAATTCCTACTGGGTACTAAGAATTACACCTGTTTTAAATTTTTAAAAATTATTTTAATGTTTGTTTATTTTTGAGAGACAGAGTGTGAATGGGGGAGAGGCAGAGAGAGAGGAAGACACAGAATTTGAAGCAGGCTCCAGGCTCTGAGCTGTCAGCACAGAGCCCAACGTGGGACTTGAACCCACAAACTGTGAGACCATGACCTGAGTTAAAGTCAGAGGCTTAACTGACTGAGCCACTGAAGCATCCCTACACCTGTTTCTTTTAGATGTATTAGATCATCTTAATTTTCTCACAACTCTCTATGATAGAGGTTATAAACCTTAAAGCTTACAATATAGAGACCTGGTAAAAATGTGTTCTATATGAGCTAAGTATTAGTATTTCAATAGTACAGACCAAGCTGAAGCTAAGAGAGATTCACCAATGGGTTCAAGATCACAATTACTCACATACATGAGAAACCGTGTTCAGAAAGGGACCTAGGAGACACAGCAAGAGGATGGAAAGGCAGGCTAGGTACCACCTAAGTCTGTATGAATGCCACGTCCAGACTCCTTCCACAGTAGACTCTGCCCCCAGAAGCAATGTCACCCATGTAGTGTAATCACTGAGAAAATCTGCAAGATGCAGAGCTTGGTTGAGTCCCACCTCCTCTAAGAAGCCTTCGTCGCTTGCCTCAGCCCTCAGAATTTCTTCCTTCTCTGACTGACAGTACATAGCTTTGACTCCATTCATTTGACACTAATATGTACTGCCTGAGGCTCTGGTTATCTATCTGCATTAGTTTGACTTGCTTTCCCAATTACATTGCAAGTTCCTTGAAGGTTTGGATGATTATTTTTCTGGGTCTCAGCATGGCAGGCAGAGCTAAGAAGGTGACCATCAATTAGCCTATTGGTTTTTTATTTGGTACATGTTGGGTGCCAAGCACTGCACTGGGTGCTGAGAACAGAAAATTAAATTAAGAAGCTTTTGTCCTCATGTTGCTTAGAGGATTGGGGGTGGAGATAGAGAAGTTAAAAATACTGATAAAACAATGTACAAATGCTGTGATAAATTTAACCATGGGGCACATGCATGACTGTATGTGACGGCCCCCAGGAATCCTCTGTAATGTGTCCCCATACAAATAGCACTTTTAGTGCTTCACCAAACACTGGTGGATGATAGAAAGTGATTAGTGTCCAGAGGAGAGCCACTAAACCCGAGTTAAATCGTATAAATATTTACACACAAATAAGGGGCACAGAAAAGATTCGGTACACTTTCTGAAAGATGTTATTTCTACAGCCTTGCTTTTCAAGTAACACTCCTGTAGGTTCTTTAAAGGATGTTCTTTTAAAGGCAGACCTGTTTTAGTGAGATGAAAGGTCAGGGGAGCTCCTTCTAGATACTGCTTGAAGGTTAGATATAGCATGAATTGTTCAGGAAACCACTAGCTCCGTGTCCACAGGGGTCCAGTGGAGGCTGAGGCTGGAGGGCTAAGTCTTGTCCCTAAGGATAAGGCACTTGGAGTTCAGCTGGCAGGTGACAAGGAACTTCTAGTCATCATCATCAGGTTGACGTGGAGGCAGACTGGGCCAGCCCAGCGCTGGAGACACCACACCAGCTGCTATGGAGATCATGCATAGAGACCAAGGCTGCATGAGATACTATTCTAGGAGCTTAACATAGATTAACTCACATTAATCCTCACAGGAGCCCTGTAGAGTAGGTGCCAGCAACAGCCCTCATCCTGTTTACCTAATGAGAAATTGAGGCAGAGAGGGGTTCAGTAACTTGCCCAAGACCCCACACCTAATGACCGCTAACCCCAGGATTCGAACCTACGCAGGCCATCTGGGGTCCAGACTTTTAACCTCTGGCTAAAAGAACAGCCGGAGGCATTGGCGTGATGGTCCCTGAGGTGCTCTTGAAGCCAGAACTCAAGCTTGAACTACAACTCAGTAAATACGGGAAAACCAATGGGTTGGGGCCATTCAATCATGTAGCCGGAGGATTCAGGGCTCCTAAGAGTGGCCTGTACACTAGGCATTGCGAGGGCTAAAAGGATTCTGTAGGTTGAGACTTTCTGTCTTTATTCCTAAATTAAGCACTCCCTGGAACTCTTTTCTGCCCTGGTGAGTAGACAGACTTCATTCTGATAGTCTAAGGAGGGTGTCGTGACCTGCAGAGGCACCTTGGTCATACCCAGGGATGATAAGAATAATAAATGTATTTAGTATAAAATGCTTTGCATGACTTATTTAATTTAAATCTTACAAAAATCCTTTAAAGAAAGTACTATGTTTGTTCCATTTTGCATAAGAAAAAGCTGGGACTTAGAGAAGGGGAGAGGTTGCCCCAGACCATGAGATTAAAAGTGGAGGAGACATGATCTAGTCCCGGGTGGTCTGACTCCAGAGCACCGGGCTCGAGGGGATGATTTTACCCCATGAGGAAGGACACGGGTGAGAGAGGGCTTTGGACCAGGCCCTTGTCACATGTGGTAAGGATTGCAGCTGTTTTACAACTTTAGGCTCACAGTTCTAAAATAGAAGGCATCTGTCTTCCCTGCCACTTCCCAGCACTTTCCTTGGCTTTGGGCCACGCAGTTATCTTTATCAAACAGCAAGTAAGGCTGATATTTAAGCATAATACCCTAGAATTAAAATTTTAGAGAGAATGTCTTATTATTTTGCAAATAAAACACTCTGTTTTAATGTTGATAATAACAGTGATAATGCTTTCCTTTAACTTTTAAAAAAAATGTTTATTTGTCTTGATGGGGGAGTAGAGAGAGAGGGAGACAGAATCGCAAGCAGGCTCCGCTCCCTCAAAGCAGAGCCCAACGTGAGGCTCAGACTCATGAACCTTGAGATCATGACCTGAACCAAAATTAAGAGTCAGACACCGAACCGACTGAGCCACCCAGACACCCCCAGTGCTTTCCTTTTTGGAGTGCATGAAGCACGGAGCCTGGGCTGGGCTGAATCAAGAGCCCCACACCCATCAGCCCCTGTAATCCTCAGCAGTCCAGGGAGGTAGGTGTCTTCCTCCGTTTACTAGAGAGGAAGCCATGCTTAGACGCTTAAACACGAAGGACCTGGCCCAGGGTGAGCAGAGCAGCTTCTCTCTGCAAGGCCACTTTCACCCAGCAGCTCTGTGGCCCGCACATCCCGGAGTCAGCTCTGGTGATGCTGCCGGTCCCCCCTTCCCTGCCTCCACTCTGTGCTCAGCACGGGACACTCAGAGCACCCTAGTTCTAATAGCTGGCCTCAGCCTTTGGGGTTCCCGCCGGCTCCGGGCTCCACACGCTCCGCTGACCCCCATATATTCTTCAGTCCAGCCCCAGCCTCGCAGATCCCCACCAGCCAGACCAGCCGAGGCCTTCCTAGTAGGCAAGTGATGGACCCAGCCCTTGAAAACAACCAGGACTAGGCTGAGAACCTGGATCTTTTCCCCTCTTCACACACTCTCAGCAGCCATCTGATGCTCGACACCAACAACAAAACGGATCATTCTTGTGGGACAAAGGGAATACGGTGTGTGTGTACATGTGTGTGTGCCTGTGTGTGTGTTGAAACACCTAAGTGCTATTGGGTATCTTCCTATGTCCTTGAGCTAGTAGAGAGAAATAAAAGTAGCAATTTCCTACGCAGTTAGGGAGAGAGCCCCTGTGTTGTCAAGCTTGTGAGAGTTTTAGCAAAGGCAGCCTGAGGTACTTGGGAGAATGACTTTCCTGTCACTGCCGTTACTTCGACTACAAACCAGGGAAATAATAAAATGTCTTTGGCTCTCCTGGTTTGAGTTTGAAGTTCATTGTAATGCCACAAAACAGTATTTTGGTCTTAATCAATTATAAAGCATTACGCAAATGGACAAATAGATGATTTTCCCAGGCTGAGTATTTGGCCAGGACAAGATAGCAGGAAAAAAAACAGAAACAGAATAATTTGGCTTATGTCATGGGAGAGATGAGAGACAGAAGATAGATGTGCTGAACTCCAAAAGCCCCTTATTTGCAAATGCCACATCAGATAAACAGTATCCCGAGTCTGTGAAGAACTTATCAAACTCAATACCCAAAAAGGAAATAACCCAATGAAGAAATGAGCAGAAGACATGAATGGACACTTCTCCAAAGAAGATATCCAGGTCGCGAACAGACACATGAAAAAATCCTCAACATCACTCATCATCAGGGAACTACGAATCAAAACCACAATGAGATACCACTTCACACCAGTCAGAACGCCTAACATTAACAACTCAGGCAATGATATATGTTGAAGAGGATGCAGAGAAAGAGGATCCCTCTTGCAGTGTTGGTGGGAATGCAAACTGGTGCGGCCACTCTGGAAAACCAGAGTGTGCTGTTTCGAAGGGGCACAGGCACCCCAATGTTTACAGCAGTGCTAGCGACAAGAGCCAAAGTGTAGAAAGAGCCTAAATGTCCATCAACAGATGAATGGATAAAGAAGATGTGGTATATGTATATATCTATATACAATGGGGTATTACCCGGCAATCAAAATGAATGAAATCTTGCCACTTGCAACAATGTGGCTAGAACTGGAGGGTATAATGCTAAGAGAAACCAGTCAGTCAAAGAAAGACAAATATCATATGACTTCACTCATATGAGGAATTTAAGAAACAAAACAGGTGAACATAAGGGAAGGGAAGCAAAAATAATATAAAAGTAGGGAGGGGGACAAAACATAAGGGACTCTTAAATATAGATTACAAACAGAGGGTTGCTGGAGGGGCTGTGGGAGGGGGGATGGGCTAAATAGGTAAGGGGCATTTAGGAATCTACTCCTGAAATCATTGTTGCACTATATGCTAACTAACTTGGATGTAAATTTAAAAATTAAAAAAACACTTTTAAATAACTAAATAAAAATAAACTCAAGAAATCCTTTAGAACAGAAAGACAAAACCCTTGTGTACTTCTTAGGCCATTCTTGAGGAGGATTCCCTGACGAGAAAGTCGGTTTATCACCACCCCTTGCTAAGCCCTGTCATGAGGAACAATGGAATCCTCCTTCCCAAGAATTTGTAAGGCTTCCTCTCTCCTCAGCACTCAGACAACCTGACCTCAAGATCCTAACTCCTCAACCCATTCCACAGCCAAGTGCTATGTGAATTTTCTTTGCAAAATCAGTGTAGATGGAAGCCAGGGTCGTGTGGCTTCATCTCAGAAAGAATCCACTCCCAAGCACCCATGTCCCTGTGGGGTCCCTACACTTCTTTCTCTTTTGAAAATAGGACTAAATCTGTTCATTTGAGTGGGGAGAGATCCAGCCGCCACGTCTGCACAAAATAGGCATTTAGGTGGAAGACAGGAGGGTTGTAGAGAGGGGGTTGCAACATATGGGTGGGGAATCATCAGAACAGAGGAAAGGGGTGGTAAATAGAGGAAGTGGAACTAATTCTCCCTTGAGAGCAATGGGCAGGATGTGGTGATTGATCTTAGCGCAAGGGAATATGAACAGTTCATTTTGGTTCAAAAAACTCATGTCAACATTTAGCCTCAAATAGCTCGGGTTTTCCTCACAGACGAGGGAGGGGAAGCAACTTGGAGTGCTTCTCTGATTCTTCAGCAACTGGCTAGCAAGATTCAAAAAAAAGAAAAAAATCTCATGTGTTACATTTACACCTACTCCCCTTTTAAGTTGGATTCTTTATTACCACTGGTACTTGGGGTGGCGTTTTAATACCTATGTCAAAAAAGTTGAAAGCAATTTGCACTGAGGTTGTTCTCTAAGGATTTGCCTCTGTTCTTACCAGCCTGAAGAGCAAAAGAAGTGTGAAATTACTTCCTCAGTCCCCTCCAATCCAGAAATTAAGATGCCAGAAGTCCTGGTATTAGAATGAATACTAACCATGTTTTTTAGAAGGTATCTGCCTAATGACCCCGCTTATTTTCAGAAACATTGACCTCTCCTTTGGACCATTTTTTAATTCAGATTTCCTTATTTGCAAGTAGACTGGCATCTAAAAAGCAGACACAAGGCAAAGCACAAAGTTGGGGAAATATTTCTCATATATATGAGGGTCAAAAGGGTATTATTCTGAAGAACTCATCCAGATAAGAAGAATACAAGCTTGCCATTGGGGCAAACGAAAAGGGAGTGAGTAAACAACTCACCAAAGACAAAGTACGAGGGGCTAATAAACACAGAAAAGTCCATCTCAATAGTAATCAAAGACATGTAAATGGACACAACAAGGGCAGGCCGTTTTTCACCTTCCAAATTGGCAAAGTTGGCAAAAGGGTGAGAAGGTGGTCCTGCCCACACACTGCTTGTCGAAGAGTTAGCTAGATTCAAAAATATATTTTTTAAAATATCCAGAATGTATTACATTTTTTAAACATTTATTTATTTCTGAGAAACAGAAAGAGACAAAGCATGAATGAGGTAGGGGCAGAGAGAGACAGAATCTGAAGCAGGCTCCAGGGCTCTGAGCTGTCAGCACAGATTCCAACACGGGGCTCGAACCCATGAAACATCGGATCATGACCTGGGCTGAAGTCAGATGCTTAATCTATTGAGCCACCCAGGGGCCCCTAGAATGCATTAAATTTAAAAGTACCTTTGGCACATGAACTTCATTTTATAGAACCAAAGTTGCAGTAAAATATTTATAAACAAGAATAGTTATCATAATATGATAGTAAAAAATTAAAAACAACTTTGAGATCTAACAAAGGAGGGATACATGGTTGTCAAAAATCAATTTGTAAAGAACACATGATAGAGGAAATATAATCTAACCATAGGGTTTTTAAGCAGGGCATATAAAATTAATAGGTTGATTCAATTAATGTTTTGCCTGTAAAAATGACTAAGTGTTGGAGTGGTTGTTTCTGGTAAGAGACATTGAGGATATTTTTCTTCATTCACCTTACTGTCCTCTCTAGTCTGATGGCATGGTTTGAAGCAATGACTGTTAGCCAGTATTCCTAGGTTCAGATCTTGACCCTTCTCCTTTTAGAACTATGTGGTCATAAGCAGGTAACTGAATCTCTGGGTCTCAGTTTCTCTGTTTGTAATATGGGGATAGTAACAGCACCCATTTCACAGGGTTGCTGTGAAGATTAATACATGTACAGAAATGGCATGACACCTGGCCTTGGATATAGACTCAGGATCCACAGTCACCCTCAAGTTGAATCAAAGCATCTGGTACCACACTTATTTAAAAAATGAGGAAAGGACAAGGGAGGAAGGAAGGGAGGAAGGGAGGTGAGGGGAAGTACTTTTGTAACGACAATAGGATATCGATGAGTAGGATACAGTATGGGTTGCTGTGTCCTTGCTGGGTTTCCACGTTCAGGACGCATGTCAGAGAGTGCACATGCACACATCCCCACACCTGCATGATGACAAGATCACCTAGGGAAAGAGGAAGAATTCATTTCAAAGACAGATTCTCAGGCCCTTCTGGAGATTCTGCTTGAGAAGTCTAGGCTGGGCCCTGGGAATTTCTTCTTTTTATTTTTAATAAGCCAGGAAGTCGAAAACCACTGATGTGGACAGATAAAGACCTCCACGGGGTTGAGAGCTACTGAGTCTGGCACCAGGAAGCCAAGAGCATGCACAGCGCTGGTGTCTTTGTCTAGGTTGTTAAGGAGACATAAAGCACAGGACACGGGGAGCAGGACTGGATGATCTGAGGCCTTTAGGACTCCTTGACTTTTTCATGCTTTTAGAAGCTTTCCTAACAACTTCTCTGTCTGACATTTAAGGCTGGAAAGGATACTCTGGCCCATCCTGACCCTCTGAACTTTACGTCTCCCTGGTTCTCGGGCACATTTTCTTCTCAATTCCAGGATGGCTCTACACTGTCCCTAGACCACACTTTCTTTTCTTGATCTTTTCCTAGAAATGTCCCTCACTCCAATGTCCCTCTTCCTCCCTTAACCTCTCCAATTCTCCTAGTCCCTCTAAGCCTGGTGGAAGTGTCTCCTCCAAGAGCCCTTTGTGTCCTGTCTACCCCTTAGGGACCATTTACACAGACAGCCCAGTTCAGAAGGTTACTGTGCTGCCCTGCACTGCTCAGTAACTTCTTTCACTTGTCAGACTCAGGAACAAGGGCCTTGATCATAACTAATCCACGAGTATTGCTTTATAGTATGTAAACGGGTTTCCTATCTGTTTCTATCTCTGGAGATTGACAACAGCACATAGGTAGGGAGTGTTACCCTCTCCATCAGAGTTGAGTAAACTGGTGTGTAAGGAGTCGTTCTCACTTGCCTATGGCAAAACTACCCCTAAATGGCAGAATCACAAGACTGTACCACTGGTAAGAGGAAGAGGGGTTCCCCCATACGAATATTTCCAATGTGGAGGCTTGATGAATGGCCTTCTTTGTTGTCCAGACCAGGGGACAAGCCCCAAGGCTTTAAAGAACAGCTGGATCATGGGGCCGAGCCTGTGTCATCCACAGACTCAAATGGCAGGCTCATTACTGCAGCTGTCGCTGGCTTTGGGGAGCCACACAGCTGTTGCCAAGAGATGGACTCAAAGAGAACCGAGAAATAGAATCCTGCGAAAATAATTGTGCCTATGGGTGTGTGTGCATAGTGCTGTCCCTTCTCACAGCTCAAAACGCTCTAAGGATGTCATGTCGCTATTCCTTACGGGAAGAGCAGGTTCGGAAGCACAGTGAGAAAGCCAGCCGAGGGAAGGTAAGAGTCTCAAACTAGCCTCTCTGGACATTCTGAAAAATGAAAAGCAGAGTCTTTGTGGACTAAGCAACCTTCTTAATCATCAGCATTTGTGATAAGCCCTGCAGAAGAATCTTCTTGGCAGAGCTGGGAGCCCTAGGGGTGTCTGTGCTAAGGAACAGACAATAATGGAATTGGAGGCAAATGCCCTTCCTCTTTCCTCCCACGCCTTCCCCATAAGGCCAGCTGTTACCATCTTAGGATCTTAGCATCTTTTTTTGATCCTGACGAGGCTGTGCCTGCTGATGAGCCCTTACTCTGTTTTCTCTTATTACCCATCTTACTTGTCCCTAAGCTTCCTATTCCTTTCCCACATTTCCCTTTCCTCCAGCCTGGACTTTCCCTTCTCACTCTCCTTGGAAGACAGGCTGCTTTTCCCGTTGCTATGCCTTGGCTAGTGTCGGTTTTCTGCCTTACGTGAGTGCTGCCACCCCACTGCCTATCCAAACGCTATGTGTTCTTTCTGGTCTGCTCTGAGTACCAGCCAACACCTTGGTGGCCACTATCGCACTTTTTGTGGGTGCAACGCAAGGTGTGGTGAATGGATCTGTGCCCCCCAAATGCCATCATTTACCTTCTTTTTTTGTTCCAGCCTTCTGACATCTCTCTCTGACCTACAATACTGCTTGTTTAAGTGTGAGCCAAAAACGACCTGACTCAGAACCTAGGGGGATGGAGTCCAACAATTTGTTTTTATAATGGACTCTTAAGGGGCAGGTCCTGATCTCACGGTTCATGAGTTCGAGCCCCATGTCGGGCTCTGTGCTGACAGCTCAGAGCCTGGAGCCTCCTTCAGATTCTGTATCTTCCTCTCTCTGTGCTCCTCCCCCACTCATTCATTTTCTCTCTCTCTCTCTCTCTGTCTCTCTCTCTCTCTCTCTCCCTCCCTTCCTCCCTCCCTCTGTCTCTCTCACTCTCTCTCTCCAAAATAAATGAACACAAAAGAAAAAAAATGAACAGACTCTTCAGATGAGTCCTCTTAAGAAAGCTGGATCTGGGAACCATTGGTCTAGCGGTTTGCAGTTCCCATGGTTACCTACCTGATGCCTGATCCAGCACAGGACATCTGAGGTGTTTCCCTTGTAACTGCTTGTTGGCCTCGTTTGGTCTACCCTCCCTCATTTCTGCAGGAGTGCAGGCTTGCAGGCTCCCCTTCAGCTGTGCACAGTCTCTCCATCCATTCTTCCTGGGCCAGAAGAGCAACACCCTCCTCCACAGGGTATCACCGAGCTAGGCTTGCTCTCACAGACTTGCTTCAGGATTGGTTAATGCATTCGACCTGCAACACACATTTCCTAAGTACTCTGTCTATGATGTACTGGAAACCTTACCAGGATATTCTGGACACATATCAGGAACCAGACGAGATCCCTGTACCAGGGTGCTCATTTTCTAGAACAGACATCTGCAGTGTGCTAGACGTCAGGAAAGGGCTTCACGGTGTCAAATGCAGCACACACCAATGAACGTGTATGAGGGTACTTTCTAAATAGAGAGAATATCATCACCAGCAAGCTAGAAAAATGATACCAGGTTGGGATCTTTAGTAACCTGTCATTAGCAGGTCAACTATTTACTCCAGAATGGGTGATATCAAGAAGCAGAAAAATTCCCTTAGGTATCAAGGTCAAAGGTGGTTCTTAAGGCAATACTAAATCCCACAGTCTATCCTCCTGATAGTTATAGGTAGGTATATCTCATTTCTGAGGAGAACGAGGTTAGTATGGATGGTCAAGAAAAATGTTTTGGTAGAAATAGGTTGTAAGTTATACCTTAAGAGCAGTTGGGGTTGAGTCAGGGCATGCTGGGTAAGATCTGAAGCTGCTGGACCAGCATCATCTCCAACCCCTGTTGTTCTGAACCCTGGGCCCCACAGCTACATGTCTGATGGGCAGTCATTCAGAAAAGAGCATTCTTAGGAGCAGCCCAGTCCACAGCAGAATCTACCCTGGATGCTCAGGAGGGGAGATTTCTACTTCTGTAGCCATTCTTCCTGGAGAGGAACCTTCCCAAGAGCCTCTGCCATGAGGTCAGTTCTATCTGAAAAGGGTAAAAAGGATGTTACAGACTCCCAATCTGACCCCCAGCTCAGCACAATCCAGAGGCATTTACAAGGAACTACAGTGGGGGAAGGGAAGAGGCATTCCCTGCCTGGATGGGGTATGGGGATGGGATGGGGAGTTGTGGGGGGAAGCTGCAGTTTGAGCTTTGAACGTGATCTCTCAACCTCAACGGAAGACCCAGCACCAGCAACGACTTTCTTATGGCTCCTAATTTGACACTTCTAAGGCCCCCTCTTTGGGTGTGGGGGATGGATTTTCCAAGGAGGAAGGGAATTTGCAGAATCTTCTGACATGTCGCAGACAGCCTCAAGGATTTGGGAGAGAGCCTGCTGTCTTTGTTTCCCAGGGGAGGCCCTATTACTCAAAATCCTACTCAGATTGTTGGTGAATGCCGAGTGATTTTAGATTACAGACTTGACCTCCATTAGTCCACAAAATGATTACATCCATTGCTTCATTCGGCTGGCTCTTTGCTCTTGTGCACAGAAGCGAATTTCCTAGGCCAGTCAACTCAACCGGGGTGTTGTTTGTGCTTTTCATCACACCCCTTGGCCTGCTGTGGGAAAGGAAGGATCTGTGTTACCTGCAGTGCCTGAGTTCAGATCTTCTGGTCCCACTAAGTGCTCGTTAAGAACCTTAAGTCAGTTATTTCTCTAAGCCAGGGCTCATCTGTAACATGAGGATAGTAATTAATTGTACGTCATTGGGCTGTAACTAAGATTAAATAAGACAAAGCACTTAGCACACCAAGGTGTTAATGTGATTTGTTTCCCTTAACTTCCCTTTTTTTTTCTGTATACTCGGCGCACAATGTTATGTAAGTAAAAGGTCTGCAACTCGGTGATTTGACAAGTTTACACATTACACGGTGTTCCTCACCAGTATAACTGCCACCTGTCCACTTTTAATACAGCAAATATATAGTATTCTAATAAATCTGGTGCCAGTTACTCTGTACAAGTTGTTCTCTGAACCTCGGTTTCCTAGATTGATCTTGGGATCCCCTCCAGCTGCAAAAATGTAAGGGTCTGAGATTCTGAGTTTGTTTCCAATAGGCTTTCTTAGGGCTAGAGAGAAGCTGTGTTCAGCAAACTCTACGGGGCCGCAGATGATGGTTCTAAATCCAGGTTTGCAGCTGTTGGGCCGAAGTAGTCTGTGCGAGAGATGAGTAGCAAAGGGAAAGCTCTGAGCCCAAGAAGAGCTGCAAAGGAAAAGACAGCTGCCAGTTTGTCCTGAGTAAATCAAATTGTGACATTTATTGGGCTATTTCCAAAATAACACCAGCAAAACTGGAATGCAGGATCATCTTTTCCAAGAGGGACCTTAGCTAAGCAGCTGGCAAGAACCGGCTTTGTCTACTGGAGTCAGCCTGGCTTCCTGCAAAGGTCATAGGTAAGGAATTACAGACCTGGGTTTTAATTCTGTCTCCACTACTTATTGGTGACTTGAGGCAGGTTATTTAATCTCTCTAAACCTCATTCCTCCCCCACTCTTAACAACAACAAAAGGTAAATCATAAATGAAGCTTGCAGGGAGATTGTGGGGGTTGGGAATCAAGAAAAGTACTTGATATACAGTCGATATTCGGTAAATAGTAACTATGTGATTATGAGCACACCACATCACGGTGCCAGGGTCCTCTGCCTCTGGAGCCATCATTTCTTTGATTTGTACCCGGACAATGTACAGAATCGGGTGGGGGAGGAGGAGGCAGGCAAGGTTGGGGGGGGTGGTAAAGGGGAAAAAGGAGATCAAAAGGCCTATAAATATCTGTCAAACTTTAAAATGCAAATCCCTTGCCTGTGACCCTGTTGAGACCAAATCTTCCATTATCACCTTTCTGGGAAGAGCTCTAGAGGAAAAAAAGGTTAAGCATTGTCTTTCCCTTCATGGAGTGTTTTGGTTTGTTTCCGTGTGATTTTGTGGTCAAGCCTAGTTATGTGATAAATAGTTCATTCAACCCAGACCTGGATGCCTGAAGAGCCAGTTAAGACACTAACTGCATATGGTTTTCTTTGTGGATAGACCATGGATTCCTTAAGAAAACTGTCTCACCCTTTCTATAGCCCCTGCAATTTGCATGATACCCACTTGTTAAGTGAACAGATGGATGGATGGATGGATGGATGGATGTTTATTCTGAACATAGTACATCATCGTCACTAGTTGGTGACCTAGTTCTCAAGGATCTCCTTGCCCTACACTTCACTGGGAGCCATGATTAGAGGTGGGGAAATTTCCTCGGGGGGGGAGGGGCAGCTGTGGCCCTCTGACAAACTCTAGGATGGTCTCTGACAATGGCCAGGGCTCTGTGCAGCCCCATATTTGGGCACATGATGCTACAGAGCAGCTTTGCCCTACAATTTGCCCCAAAGTGGTGGCCTCCTCTTATAAGTCCCCAATGTTGGTGACTTATTTTTGGAGAAAGCACAAAATTTCAGGTGAATTCCACAGAAAAGAACTTCAAGGGTAAGAAAGCCAACAATTATCTGATACTCATGTGTGCCAGCTCTCTCTCCCTTACCTCCACCACAATCAGAGACGTTCCTTCTTTCCTCTTCCCTTGTTTGCCTTGTTTGCTTGTGAAATTGTACTTGTATATGAAGGGTGAGTGGATTTTTTCCCCAGAAGAAAGGCTCTAACAAATCTGTCTAGTCTGGGATGTCCTAAAATACATGTCATTGATTAGACTCTGTTCTGGATAAACTCACCGATGCTAAGTATTAACCGAGAACCCAATAATCTTTCCTTCTCTAAACTATATTCACCATTCAAACCTCCTACCAACACTCACCTCTAGAAAGCCTCTAAGGACTCCTGGTCCTCACTGACCACTCTATTCTGCATTCTGATGCCCTCGGATGCCATTCCCTTTACCGAGAACTCAGTGGTATTATTTGTTATCCCAAGAATACAGAAATGTCATATTACAACTAAATTATAAACATTTTGAAGGAGGCACCAGATATTATTCCTGCCTAGCCCAATACTGAATCCATGTTAAGAATTTAATTAAAAATTGCAGCATGTTGGTGGTCAAAGTGTGGGCTTTGGCTTCAGGCAGATTTGGGTTTAGAGGTTCACCTCATGCATTTCATTTATTCATCAAGGATGTAGTAAATGTACACTACGTGTTAGGCACTGTTGAAAGCCCTGGGGATATAACAAAGAACAAGATGAAGTTTCTTCTCTTGTGTTATTATTCCAGTGATAGGAACCAAACAAACCAAAAATCTAGTGATTTGTGAAGAGAATCATACACAGTAAGAAGCAAGTATGAAGTAGTGTGTGTCAAGAGTGGATGTGCTTAGCTAGTATTAGCTATATGGTAATAAGGAACTTACTATCCAGAGATCTGTGAGTTATCCATGCAGAGGGAAGATCAAGTTCAAGAGTCAGAATTTGGATAGAGTTTGGTATGCTTAAGGAAATGAAAGAAAGCCAGCACCACTGGAGCAAGATGAGAGAGGGGGAAGAGGCTGGGGATAAGGTTAGGGAGATAGGCCATGGCCACCAGCCATGGTGGACTTTATAAAGTCCAAATCCTATAGGATTTGTCAGGGATTTTGGGATTTATGCAGTGTTTTCATAAGTTTTTACACAGGTGTGGGTTGGGAGGGGTGTTAGGAAGGATTTGCAATTTTAATAGATCTATCTGATGTGTGTTCTGTGAAGGACACAAGTGCTTTCAAGCAGGACAGTAATTTAAAAGTGCTTTTAGTAGTTCGTGCAAGAGGTGCTGGTACCTGCCCTTTGGAGGTAGCAACACAACCTGGAGGTCCTGTATGACTCAGGCACAGTGCTTTACCTTCCTCAGTTGCTTTTAAGATCAGCAAAACATGTATTTACCTGATTATAACAGGACCCAGCCCACTGTAGGCACAATGCAAAATGATTAAAGTTAGATACGAATGCTAAAAAGGAGACGCTGGAACTCATGCTCCTCTGTGAACGTGCAGAGGACCCGTCTTGAGGCATATGGCCCTGGTGGTTAGAGTTTGAAGGAAGGGCGCCAAGCTCCGGGAGATTCAGTGTCCTGCTTGTCCCTCACATCCTCCTCCTTCCTCACATACCCAAATCCCCCAGTCACCCCAAGTGTTGATTTTGATAGTTATTTTTTAATTCTGAAAATTAAAGTAACGTGACTGTTTCTTGGGTATCCACAATACGGCTTTTCAGGAACTCTAAATGACTGATTTAGTGGCTGGTTTTCCATAAATCAAATCCGTATTGGTCCTGACATCTCACTGATGGGTGGTTTCGTGAAAAGTGCCACAGCCTTAGATGAATGCAGAGTATATAGAAGCCTAATTCTTACTAGAGAATCTTTGGAGATAGACTAGCTCTGGGCGCAAATCCTGGTTCTGTTGTTTACTGGATGTTGACCTTGGATAAGTTCCTCAGCTTCTCTTAGCCTCATAAATAAATAGGAGATAAAAGTGCCTGCCTTGCTGAGTCCGTGGGACGTAAATGAGGAATTTGAAGACTTAGTAAAGTGGGTGGACATAATAGTAAACACTCAATCTATATCATTTCTCTTCTACCAAGATTTACTAATGTGTTGCATAAGAGACTTCTGGAATTGTGTGAACCTACTCACACTCTTTTAGTGCCCAACATACTGTCTTGTCTTCATATGTAAACTAGAGATAATTACCATCTCAAAAATTTATACAGGTTATAATGGAATGCATTTTAAAGACATCATTTGTGGCCCATCAATGCATCTGATATGCCAAAATTAGTAATGCTAACTTTGTACATTAATGCATGTCTTTCAAGAGGCCATTCATTCCCCAATATGTAAATGAGCGCAAAGAAAGGAGGAAGTATTATCACTATGAGAAGGAGAAGCAAGCTGGAGGCTGGGAAGGTAGCTAATCTCTCCAGAACTAGGACAATTACTCAGACCACTGCCTCCAAGGTTAAAGAGTGTCCTTTGGTCTGTTTCACAGGATGTAGACCTGGTTGTACTGAGTCCTTTGACACCTCACATAGAACTATCTGAGCTGTGAAGTCATGGGGGCTTCACAGGGCCTGGACAGGAGATGTCTGTGTTTGGACAGCCCTGTAAAATAAGCCTTCTGGGATCTGGCATCCATGGAGTCAGCGGTCTCCGTGTAATAGAAATATAAATGGTTTTAGCAATAATGATTACATTGGTGCAGATACTGCAACCAGTATTACCTGAAAACAAAACAAAACAAAAAGGGAAAGGATCTATAGTCTACCTTCCCATGGACACTGAATAAGTCACTCATTCTCATTTTCAGAGTCAAAGGGGAGACCGCCCTTTCCAACTTCACTCATGGCTAGTGAATGGTCAATATAGAGATTTAAGTTATGATGAGGCAAACACTATAGAAATACTTTCATTGTGTCTCTGGTCAAAGGTTTCTAAATATGCAGGCAGTTTCAGCCATTTGGGGAGGTTAACGTTTACCTTTTAAGGTCTTGGCACAGAATAATCGTGAGGAAACTCCGACGCTTAATCTTTGTTAAAGAAGTTTTGCCATGATGCTCACAAAAAATCTACTGAACATTAGCAAAATATTCAGTCATTCTCCCACATGAGGGTCAGCCTACTTAACTCATGACTCTCCCCTCCACTGCCAAACAGGCAGTTTATAAAGAGATAAAGACACCATCCATTCTGACAATCCTCAGAAAAGATTCCGCTTTCTTTGGACTCTTACCGGGGCTGACTCTGCAGCATGCCAGTTTAAAGGCGATGTGGCAAGTCCTTGTAAGAGGCTAATGCAAGGTGTTAGCTGAGCCTGATAAAAGCTTTTCCTGGCTAAGAAGGTGATAAACGTTGCCTGGTTAATCTGCAGATGAAAGGAGGCTGCCTCCAGTGATATTATTTATACTGCTTCACCTGAAGTGCTACCAGCACAACAGAAACAGTCAGCAGTTGGTTTAGCTTCTCCAACTTCAGAAAGTCAGGCATCTCACCCGGGCATCTTAAAATGACTAAGGGGGGGACTAGGAAGCCATCCAGCCAGATTTGATCTTCCTCCGTGGAGAATGGAGGCACTAGGACCCTGCGTTCACCACCTCCCATTCATTGAAGCATTCTGTGCCAGCTTCTCTGTTAGGTGCTACTGACTCTCACCTGCTGGTGCCACAGACAAACATGCAAATGAATCAACACAGAACTATTTGCAGGTAATAATTTAGAAGTTTATCGGAAATAGTAGGGATCCCTAAGAAGCCATATAAAGTTTTCTAGAGAAGACCATATTCACAACAGTGAGTCTTGATGGGTAAACGAGAGTTGGTAAAGCAGAAATCAAACTTTGTGCAGGTCTAAGGGCTACCAAAATAAATAAGATTTGACCCCTGAAAGAGTCCTCAGTCTTAGAAAAAGATAGACACATTTTTAAAGAATACTGTGCTTCCTTCGCAGAAGATACCCAACTAATATTTGTTGAATGAATGAATGAAATGTGATAAATACTCTCATGGAGATATGCACAGTGTCTTTGGGAGCACAAAGAGAACAATTAGTTGTGATTGGAATCAGAAGATATGACATTTGGGTTGGTCCTTAATAGATGAAAAGGGGTTGTCCAGCTAATAAGGAAGGAGCAAGGATTTCAGGCAGTGAGACTCAGGAGTAAAGACATAAACAGCCATTTAGGGAATAAGTGGACTGAGGCAGCCAGAGGCAAGGTTCATGGCTGGGAATGCCTGAAGCTGAAGTTGGAGAGAGGGGCTGGGGCCAGGCTGGGGTTCTGAGCCCGTGTTTTGTAAGAACTGTGCAGCCATTGCTGGCCCAGCCTTCCCAGTGTGTGTGTGTGTGGGGGGGGGGTCATTCACATAGCTAGAAATTACTGTGCTGAGCACCATTCCCGTACTCTGTGAACAAAAAGGACTCAGCCCCTGCCCTCATCGTTTATATTCTGGTTTGGAAAAGAAACAATGAAAAAGGCCCCAGAAATGTTGATAATGTCAGATACTGCTAAATATAAAGAGGGGTAATTTTAGATGAGGTTAGGAAAGGCTCTTGAGCTGACTGAAGAACTGAGTGAATGATGGAAACATAGGGCATTTCCTTCAGTAAGGAATTAGGAGACCTGAGTTCTAGTCCCAGCTCAAGCTTCTTCTATCTGCGGGGTTTGGGAAAATTGTTTTAAACTACATGGGCTTCCAGCAAGCTGTTATACACAGAAAACCCTGTACAAAGTAGATTCTCAGTAAATACGTTAGGTGGCTGATAAATGATACATGAATTACCAATTATATTTGAACAAGCATATTATTATTTTTTCCAGGACTATAACCTTAGTTAAAATGCCCTATCTTTTAGGATCCCTTTTCAGATGATACTAACACACCGATAGAATTTCCATTTTCTGAAAACATTTCTCCCACACTGACACTGCTTGCTAGCAGAGTGTTATGGTATCCATATTTTTTCACCTGAAGGGTAATGTTTGCTTACACTCGGCTTAAATCCAAGTCTGAAAGTTTGTTCTCCTTCCAAATGATGGTAATGGACATAGACGCCACCAGCTGAGGGCCTGTGAGGTGTCAGTGGTGGCAGCCATTTCATAATATCTATAATATATTGAAACAACCTTATAGAATACCATTTACCACTCTGTCTGTAGGACCCAGAATAATGCTCATCACACAATAGATGTTACATAAATATTCAAATAAATGAATCTCAAAAAAGTTAGGAAATACCCCCAAGTTCACATAGAAAATCTTGAGCAGAGAATTTGAAAATAGGCATGTCCAAAAACATAATCCATATTACCCCTCAAAAAACTAGGGTCCTCCTCATTATGAAATGTGGAAGAAACCCCCTGAACTTTAAGACTGATCATACAAAGCCCAGAGTAGTTATGCCAGAATAGGACCTTAGTTTGAAGCTAATGGAGAGAAACCAATTCTGGGATTCTGGTAGCATAGAGATAGCTCTTTGAAAGAATATTTTGGAGTAAAGCAAGGCCTCCCTAACAAGACAGCCAATGAAATAAAGAGCGAGTACACAAGCAGCAACTTACCATATGGTCTTTATTACAAGTGACACCATGGCCCAAATCAGCAAGGAACAGGAACAACATAGAAGACTTTAAAAAGGATTGGTATAGGGGCACCTGGGTAGCTCAGTCAGTTAAGCGTCCGACTTCAGCTCAGGTCCTGATCTCATGGGTTTGTGAGTTCAGGCCCCGCATCAGGCTCTCTGCTGACAGCTTAGAGCCTGGAGCCTGCTTTGGATTCTGTTTCCATGTGTCTCTGCCCCTCCCCTGCTTGCACTCTGTCTCTCTCAAAAACAAACAAACAAACAAAATAAAATAAAAAGGATTGGTATAATCTGGATAATGAAAGAAGAAAAATCTTTCAGGAGGAGAAACTGAAAATTGACATCCGAGTTCATACATTCATGCCTATATTAGGCATTGAGCAAAATGAACCCAGATCAGCACTCCCAACTAATTTTGTTTCCATCTCATAAAATACCAAATTAAGAACAGCTCTACACGCTAGGAGTGAATAGATCAAGATAAGCAGGTACCTGGAGGAATGTGCTAATAAGGATTATTTTTGTTTCTGAATATGCAAAATATTGCAAATACAGTCTTTACAGAGTTGTTATGAGGATAAAAAGCTTGTGAAAAATCTAGTTTGCACATAGTAGGTGCTCAAGAAATGTTCCTTTTCCCTCTTGCCCAGCAATTTTAAATACACTGTCTTCCTCCTCCTCTATGACCAGGTAGGGGGCACTTTTGGCACTTCGTGTGAATCGATGAACTCTTACCAACTATCATGTGTGGCTTATAAGGTCAGAATCCTTCAGCATCCTGGTAAAGTTCTTTGCTACATTTTGTCCTATTCATTTTTCCCTTTGCCCTAAGATACCTTAGCTGGCTTTCTGCTCCACATTCCTCATTACTTCTCCATCCTTGGCTATTTCTTTGCCTGCATAGTGATTTGTTCCATGGACACCAGAGTTCCAAGTAGGACTCCACAGCTGAAATGTATTGTTTACCATTCCATAGGCATGCCAACTCTCATCCTTTATTCCAAGTCCAGGGTACTTCAAACTATTCCCTCATCCACTGAAATGTCTTCTGCTCATACTGCTGCTCCTACTGATCAAATTTCTACCTATACTTCAAAGCCCAGTCAACTCTCATGTTTGCTAAAGGAATCCTCCATCCTCTGGAAGACTGGTGTAGTATAGATTGCCTATTCCATTCATTCAACAATTAATTCTGTGCTAGCCAATATATTCTTGTATGTAAGTAAATATGCCACATTTTCCCTACCTTGCTCCAGATTGTCATTTCCTTGCAAATAAACATTGGGTATTTTGCCACCCTGTATTTCCTGGCAGTCCTTGGCATTTATATAACTATCGCTGAGGTCAATCAATGTGACTTCACTTGGAACCAGGAACAAGTAACAGCAAGACTTGGAACTACATCAAAGGTTAAATGAAAATGAGCGAACAGGAACTTTCAAGAAGTTCAATAGTCACAAATTCTGCAGAAAGGTAAATTTGAGACTATAATTTATTAACTTTAGTAACATGGAAGCCAAATTGGTGACTTCAACAGAAAAATATAAATAATGAACAAAGATAAATGGCCCGATTTCAAGACTTACTACAAAGCTACAGTAATTGAGACAGTGTGGTATTGGAATGATAGATCAATGGAAAGAAGAGAGCTCAGCAATAGACCTACACTTACATGGGTGAATGATTTTCAATGAAGGAGCCAAGGTAACTCAATGAGGTAAAAGGTATGTTTTTGTAACAAGCTGTAGTGGCACAACTGGGCTTCTGTATGGGAAAAAGCTGTTCTTCACCCATTACCTCTTTTCATAAGCAAAAAGTAACTTAAAATGAATCACAGACCAAAACATAAGAGGTAAAAATCATTAAACTTGTAAAAAAAAATAGGAAAATTAGCTGGGACACTGGGTTAGACAAAAACATCTTAAATAGACTATTGAAAACAAAAATTAATAAAATAAACATCAAGTTTTAAAACATTTCAGTCTTTGAAATACAGTTAAGATGAAAAGCCAGACTCAGCCAAAATATTTATAAAGTGCATGTCTAACAAAGGGCTTATATCCAGAAAAAATAAAGAGCCCTTATTATTTAATACCAAGAAGGCAAATAAGCCAATTAAAAATGGGCTAGAAAAAAATTGCAATTTCTTAGAAGATACATAAATGGCTAATATGCACATAAGATCTTTCATGTCACCAGTTTTCAGGTAAATGGTAATAAGGCCAAAAGGAGATACCATTACACACTTACTAGAGTGGCTAAAATGAAAACGATTGACTATAGTAAGTATTGGTGATGATGTGGTATGACTGTAACCCCACGTACTGCTGGTGGGAACACAAAATGATTCTGCACCTTTGGCAAAAAGTGTGCTAGTATGTTAAAAATTTAAACATACACTGGCCAAAGGAACCAGCAATTTCATCCCTAGATGTTTATCCAAGAGAATTGAAATGTCCACCTGAAGACCTGTATCTGAATATTCATGGTTATATTATTCATAATAACCAAAATATAAAAACCAACCTTACTTTTCATCAACTGATGGAGTAAGAAATGGCAGCCTATTAACACTATGTTGTACCATTCTGCAATGAAAAGGAGCAGAGTAATAATATACACAACATAGATAAGTTTTAAAATCATGTGCTAAGTAAAAGCCAAACACAAAGACCTCATGCTGAATGATCCCATTTATAGAAATTCTAGAAAAGTAAAACATGGTGAAAGAAAGCATATTGGTAGTTGTCTGGAATCAAGGTAATCTGAGCGGGTTAACTACAGAGGGGCATAAGGAAACATGCAGATGATGAAGCTGTTCTACAGCTTGATTATGATAGAAATTATACAACTGTGTACACTTAACCAA
The DNA here is from genome assembly GCF_006229205.1 of Suricata suricatta. NCBI lineage: Eukaryota > Metazoa > Chordata > Mammalia > Carnivora > Herpestidae > Suricata > Suricata suricatta. Next base: position 152,286,921 of record NC_043703.1, read on the forward strand.
ATCCACCAGACTTTACACTTAAAATTAGTGGATTTTATTGGGAAAAGTCAGTTAAGTAAAAAAGGAATGGAGTCCTTAGCTAGATCTTTGAGAACATAATCAAGATACTTAGCATGGGCTGTAGGATCAGGTGAGCAGTTCCAAACAAAAGCAATTACTCCGAAGTAAAAAATTCACCATCATTGATGGATGCATAAAGAAGATATGGTATATACATACAAAATATACATAGTATTAATCGACAATAAAAAATAATAAAATTATGCCATTTGCAACTATGTGGATGGAACTGAGAAGCATTATGCTAAGCGAAATTAGTCAGAGAGATAAATATCATACGACTTCACTTACATGAGGAATTTCAGATACTAAACAGATGAACATAAGGAAGGGAAGCTAGAGAGGTTCTGGGAGGGGGGACTGGCTAAATGCGTAAAGAGCATTAAGCCATCTACTCCTGAAATCACTGTTGCACTATATGCCAAGGAACTTGAATGTAAATTAAACAACAAATAAATTAATTTAAAAAAATCTCACCATCATCTTCTTTAATAGTAGTACTAGGTTGTGCAACTGCAACCTCAGAACCTAGAGCTGTACACACATCTGTGCACTAAGGTCCAATTAAGATCAAAAGTATAGTTCCTTGAAAAAAATTAAGTATGTACATTCTACGGGCATTTAAAATTTAGATTATGAAAATACGTGGGTGCTAGCTCAAACTTTAAACTGTGGTTCTTTTACCAAAGAAATGCCATTCTTGGTAGATATATTGTCAAGTGTTTCTAATGTCAGGTCTTTGAAGCAAACTTACTATTTTCATGTGTACAGTAAATACATGTCATTTATAATTTTTTAAACTATTAAGGGATATTTGGAGGAGTCTTAAAAGGAAGCTTACAACAAAATCAAAAGTGTTTAAGAGGTACTCAACTGATTTAGTTCACATATTTGACATTCTATAGTTTAGATGGCCTTAGAGACTCAAAAATGCTTCGACTAATGTCGATTTATCAATAGTTAAAATCAAACATGACATTCACATCTGACATATCTCTGGTCATTTGTGCAAAAAATACACATGGAGTGACATGAGTCATTAAAGAGTAAAACAGATATTTATTGATATGAAACAATTTCTAAGATACATTAATATATTGGTACAGAACACCTCTGGAAGGATCTGCAAGAAATCAGACACTGTGCTTGCCTCTACATGCAAGAAATGGAGTCTGGTCATTAGGATAGAAAGCAGATTGACTTTTTCATTCTATAGTTTTTGTCCTATTTCACCTTTTTAATTAACCATATGAAAGTCCTACCTTAAAAAATAACTTATTTAAAATAACCACTAATTAAAATATACATGTAATTATACCAGTTCAATTAGGCTTAGGTGGGATCCTTGAGAGCAGAGGACTGACTGCCTTTATTTAGGATTCCATTTGCCTGGGATAACGTATATAGTAAGTGCTCTACAAACATGACACTATTCTAAAATAGTTAACTTTGATTAAAAGCATTTTATATAACTTTAATGAAATGTTCAAAAAACAAAATTACAACTTCAGAAAAAGTGCAAAAATTCAAAAGTATTCCAAATTTGAATTTAATTTTAAAACATGGCATAATGTAATAAATACTAGATTAATAAGCCACAATTTTATCTCCAACCTTGGGAAAACCTCTTTGCTACTCTGGACTTGTTTTCTAATCTATAATATAATGATGGCAATGCATAAGTGGGGTTAGAGTATAAACATTTTAGATATTTAGAGTTTGGACAGTATAATGCTGTACAATTTCTTTATGTTTTTGTTTTTATTGTGATATAATTGATGTGATATAATTCACATACCATAGAATATATCTATTTAAATTGCAACACTCAGTGGTTTTAATCAATTCAGAATTTTGCAACCATCACCGCAGTCAACTTTAGAACATTTCCCTCATCCACCCACTTCCCCCCAAACACTATCCTGTTAGCACTCATTTTCTCTTCTCTATCCTCAACTTCCCCTCCTCCCCCACATTCCTCATAGTCTTTGGTAACTATGAGTCTACTTTCTGTTTCTACAAAACAGTTTTACCTATTCAGAATTTTTTTACATAAATTGAATCATACATGTCATCTTTTCCAATTGGCCTCTCCTTTCGCATGCTTCAAGGTTTATCATACTGTGACAGGTATCAGTACTTTGTTCTCTTCTTTTTGCCAATATTCCATTGTATTGAGACTCCACATTTTGTTTAGCCATTCATCAGTTGATGGACGTGTGGGTTGTTTTCTCTTTGGGGTTATTATGAATTATGCTGCTACAGACGTTGTGTAAAGGTTTTTGTGTGGACAAACATCTTCATTTCTCTTGGGTATATTTTTGGAAGTTGTTCTGCTGGATCAGATAGTAACTGTTTAACCATTTGAAGAACCACTTGACTTTTTCCAAAATGGCTGTTCCATTTTATATTCCTACCAGTAGGATAGGAGGGTTCTGATTTCTCCACATCCTTATGAACACTTGTTATCTGTCTTCATGGTTCTGGCCATCCTATTAGGTGTAATACGGTATCTCATTGTGGTTTTGATTTATATTTTTCTGATAGCTAATGAATTTGAGTTTTTTCATGTACTTACTGGCCATTTGTACATCTTCTTTAGGGAAGTGTTTACTCAGATATTTCATCCATTTTGTCTTTTTGAGTAAGAGTTATTGAGACATGTGTCTCTAGTTACAAGTCCTTTATCATATTTGTGATTTGAAAATATTTTCTACTTTTTATAGGTTGTCTCTTCATTTTGATGGTACTCTCTGAAACACAAAAATTGTTGGTTTTAATGAAGTACAAATGTATTCACTTTTGTTGTCTGAATTTCTGGTGTCATATCTAAGAAATCTTTACCTAATCCAAAGTCACAAAGATATAGGTTTACGTTTTCTTCTAAGAGTTTTATAGTTTGCAACCAGGTTTTGATCCATTTTGTGTTAATGTTGTATGAGGTAGTGCTCAAAATTTATCCTTTTACATATGGATATCCAGTTAGTACCAGTAGAATTTGCTCAGTGAAAACTGTTTCCCCACTGAGTTATGTTAGTACTCTGGTTGAAAATCGACTGAACATAAATGTTAGGGCATAGATATGGACCCTTAATTCCATCCCATTGATCTATAGGTCTACCTTTATGCCATTACAGCACATTCTTCATTACTGAAATCTTGTAGTTACAGTTTTGAAATCAGAATTAGGAAGGGTAAGTTCTCCCATTTCTTTTTTTTTTTTTTTTAAAGATTGTTTTGCCTATTCTGTGTCCCTTAAATTTCTATATGGATTTTAGAACCAGGTTGTACTTTGGTACAAATAAATCAGCTGGACTTGATGGGGACTGCATTGAATCTGTAAACTGGTTTGGGAAATATTGCCATCTTAATATCAAGTTATCTGATTCAAGAACATGAGAAGTTTTTCCATTTATTTAGGTGTTCTTTAATTTTTTTGAACAATATTTTATAGTTTTCAGAGTATAAATTTTATACTTCTTTTGTTTAATTCCAAAGCATTTTGTCTTTTTTGATGCTATTGTGAACAGAATTTTCTTAATTTCATTTAGTATTATTCACTGTAGGCATACAGAAATATAATTGATATTTGTATATTGATTCTGTATCTTGCAACCTTGAACTTATTTATTAGTTCTAATAGTTTTTACTGGATTCATTAGAATTTTGTATATACAAGATCTTGCCATCTGCAAATAACAACAGTTTTACTTTTTGCTTTCCAATCTGGTCACATTTAGAATCTTTGAGTGTTAAATAAATTTAGGTAAAACTTAATATTTAGAGTTATTGAAGTTAATATTACATATATTGATTTTCATTAAAAAAAAAATAAAGTGCTATAGAAAGAAAAAAAAAACAGAAAATCAGTAAGTTGGAGGAAAGAAACCTGGTTCCCACACCTTTATTAGTTGTTTGTGTGATCCTGAGCAAATTTCTAAATCTATTCTCATTATACATTCTATTTTGTAGACCTTTTTCCATTTGGCATACTCTGAACTCCTGGGGTTATGTAAGAAGGAGCTTTCCTCAGTTTAGTCAGCCATAAGATTCATAATGTTTACTTTTCTATTGAGCATCTTCCTCCTTTTCCATTTTTACCCCTCACGAAAAGAATAAGATTATCAAAACCAGAAGAACATACTAACTGCATCTTCATACTGAGAGAAAATACAACTCTCAGAAAAGGCACAACAGAAGACACTGAGAGAGTGTAGGCAGTTACAAAGAGGTATCTTCATGGAAATAAGCTGAAATTAAAAAACAAAACAAAACTCATAGAGGTTTGTGAACAAAATGAATAAAAGTGAGGAAATAGATGAAGCATTTAGCTAGTACTGAATTAACATTTTAAAGCTCTAACCAAAGAAAAATTAACCATATAAAGAATGGCAGAAGTATGTTTTAGAAATATACATTATCTAAAGTCTTTACCACAAGGATCATCTTTTAAAACCAAAGTTTTAGGTAATGCTTTTTATTACAATTTTAACTAAAATGAAAAGTGTCTTATGACATACAGAACTGCATTACATTTTTATGCCAAATGTAGAGATTCTGTCTCTGCCTCTGCTAGTGCTTATGGTACTAAGATACTAAGTTATACTTAAATATTTTTAATTTCATTTCAAGAGTTTTGGAACCTTAGTTTTAATCTTTGACATAAAGGAAGAGGGCTATCCAAACAAGTACCACAGTCGCCTTTGTCCTCAGAATGCTGTAGAAAACTAAGAGAACCTTTAGCTGGGAAATCGACTTCTTCATTTCCAGCTGTTTCATATGCCTGGGCACACTGCTCAGTTTCTTTACTATGTATTTTAGGGTTATGCAACTTCTTGGCATCAGCTTTCTTGAACGGGGCTGGGTAATGCTTCTGAGAAGCAGGCTTCACTTTTTGAGGTGTGTATTTAGCTTTCCCAATCACTGGGACACTTTCTTCATCAGAGGAAAGTCTGTCCAGGCAAACACTCTTCGTCCTCACACTTTTCTGAGTGGTTTGCACATCAGCTTTTCTATTATAATCTAAAGCAGTATTTGGTGGACCAATGCTGGAGGTCTTTACTATTATTGGTTTATTGACAGAATAAGGTATATAAGTATTCATTTTATAGCTGTCTTGAAATAGCTGGTCTCCTTTTAGAACTTGAGATTTTCTAGACTCATTTTGCAAATGATTTCCTAGAAGATCTTTTGAAAGATGTGATGGACAATCAGAACCATCGTTAGCAACACAGGAATCTTTTATGGTAACAAGGGACAAAGTTTTCAGGTTGACATTTGGTTGTGCATTATCCTGAGGATATGATGATTTTATACGTATTCGTTCCTTTAAAGGCAAATCCTGGAGATGTAAATCAGTAATACCAGAAAGCAGACATTCTTCAGGATCAGTCTTTTGCAGATCTCGATCCAACACTTTCTTAATGTTTGTGGTATACCATTCTGATGCATATGACAATTGTTCTGAGATGTTTTTAAAATTTTCAGGGATGGCTGTTTCAAGTTCTGATTTTAAATCATGAGAGGAAGTGTTCCTTGGAATAGCTGGAGAATTACTAAAAGAAGTACCTTCCCAGTCAATGGTGCTTAAGTGTAGATCAGCAATCGCCGATGAGGTACTAGGTTGACTAGATTCTGGAACTAGAGACTTACTGACAGTTGTAATTTGCTGCATGGCCAAAGGTCTTGGAGAAGATATTAAATGTTCTTGTGTATTCAAACAAGGGGTAGCTTCAGGTAAGAGCAAGCTATTCAATGATGCAGAAATAGATTTCTGCGATAATGCACAATGAGGGGTAACTTCCAAATTTAACTTGGAATTCTGCTTAGAAAAGATGTCATATGTGGGATTTAAAGTCATCTGTGACTGGAAACTCATATTATCTGATTTTGGCCAATTGTTTTCTTTATGCTTAGTTTTCAAGCCTGAAAAGAAAAAATATGATATTATTAAAATCTATTTCATTTTCCCTAATTTGAGTAAACAAATAGACTAAAGAGTTCAGGTAAGAAATCTTCTGTATGAGCAAGTTTGCCTTTTTTTTTTATCTCAGTGCATTTTTAGAAACTGTATTATAAATAATCACAACAAAATAATTATTAAGAAAATATTTTAAAATATTTTCTCTTGGAAACAATGTTATAACTGAATTTGTTTTCCTCATGAGGTTCTAAGAAATAAAGAAAATGTATTTGTAATTCAAAAAATGTTACACATACTAGTTGCTCACTAAGTGGTTAGTAAAATCACTATTAACACTTGGTTAAGTTAGCAGACACAGAGTACAATGGTTTACTCATGACTTTGAGAGAAGTACGTCAAGGGGTGCCTGGGGGACTCAGTCAGTTAAACATCTGACTTTGGCTCAGGTCATGATCTCATGGTCTGTGAGTTCAAGCCCCACATTGGGCTCTGTGCTGACAGCTCAGAGCCTGGAACCTGCTTCAGATTCTGTCTGTCTGTCTGTCTCTCTCTCTTAAAAATAAATAAACATTAAAAGTTAAAAAGATTTTTTAAAGAAGTATTTCAAGACAAAAAAGCAAGAGTACAATCCTAACTCTTGATTTCATAAAACTTTCAGCAAAATATAGACAAGATAGAATAAACTAGAACATTAAAGAACATTAAACATTTGTGCATGGTATAAATAGCTATCAAATGCAATACTTACTTTTTTGTTTCTTCCCTTTCATTTCCAAGTTTTGATTTTGGTAAACAGCAACAATCTCAGGATAAGCTGCTTCAAACAACGATAATTCTTCTACTGTTTTTAGAACCAATTCTCCATGTTTATCTTCCATAGTGTAATGTTCTAAAAGATAAAAATATAGTAAAAGTAAGTTAAATTGAAGGTTTGTAAAATTCAATTTTTCTAAGTAACTAAATCATGAGTAAATCAATGACTTATAACAAATACTGCTTTCCAACATCTCTATTCAAATAATTTGTTGATACTTGTATAAAATTGATTTCCTCTGCCTGGCAAGACCTGGAAAATGATTCCTTTAAAAATTAGAACTTTAAATTCTCTTGCTTTAAAGATGATACTTACAGAATAGAAAACTTTGTTTAGATAAGGTTAGTTGGTTTGAATTTAGAAGTGTTAAAATTTCCAGAAAAAGAGTGGGAATAGACAGTTTCTTAAAACCACAACATTCGCTTTCTTTAGCGGAGGCTTCTGAAGAGAACAGAACTGAGGGTACACTCAGGCTCACTGGACTCACAAGCAGCTGATACATGAAAACGAGAGCGCCTGCGTGTAACTCTCCAACGAGGTACACAAACGGGAGGCTAGACTCTCGGGTTGATGTACGTGAGCGCAAAATTGCACGAGAAGCCGCACTACAGTGAGAATATTAGTTGACGAGTTTAAAGCACATACAGAGGAAACTATTTCCCAGTTAAACTAGCTTGGGTTACAGTTTCTCCCTTAAGCAACAGGGCCCACAAGGAAGATGCTCGGTTCTGGACAAAGGAGATGTACTGCCGAACAATGTTATTCCCTCTTCTGAAAATACACTACAGTTGGTGGAACTGTTCCTAAACAGTCTTCAAAATTCTTCTGTTATTTTCCTGTTATTGCTTAGGAATGGTTTATCTAATTGTTTATAATTTTCATTCTTCAAAATTACCTACAACTTACACTTTCCTTGACAAATCTTCGGCCTCACTTATTCACATACAGTCAAACAGTCTAATTTCGAAGCTAGACAGAAATGAATTTGAAATCATTTTCCATTTTAAATGATCTGTGCTTTTCCTGCTTTGAGTTTTGAAGCTAGCTCAGAGTTCACTGTATTTTTATCTGTAGCAAGAGTAATTTGACATTTGTCAACTATACATCCTATAAAAACCAAACAGAGTAAAAAGAAGAAGACAGCAGCCTTTTCTTGAGAAATATAAATCAAAACTGCTTTCATATTATATTGTTAAACATTAATTACAAAAGAAATGTCAACTTAAGATACTAAAATAAAATTACTTAAAATTTTTAATATTTAGTATTTGTCAAAACTTATTTAAATAGCACAGGTAAACTATGAAATCAATCCTCTGTGAATGTGATAGGTCTTCTTTATTTTTTATATACATACATGTATATAAACATGTATATGAACATACATATATATATATACACACACAATATTTGCTAAACATATATGATTAAATGTTACAAAATTTGCCTAAAGCGAATACCTACCAGGCTTTTCCCATTCTATTTCAAAGCAACGAATTCCATTTCTGATTCGGGTTTTAACAATTCTGAAAAACAAATTCTTCTAATGAGGTCCAACTGCAGTAGGTATTTTGAAATTTTCAATTTGTAGGTTATTCAATTTCCATTGATTTTTATTCTACTTTTAAATATTCTAAAAGTAAAGAATTACAGCAGTTATTCCTCTGACCATTTTATTCAAAAGATGATATTAAGTGTACAGACTCTGTAATTGTTTTATCTTATCAGTAGATTTCATTATTATTCATTTTTCCTCTTTTCCATAATAATGACTTTTCTTTTACAGTCTACTTTCTGTTAATAGGGAAGTTTAATCCAGTTACATTTATTGTGATTACTGATTTAGCTGGACTCATTTGTACATCTTATGTGTTTCTGTTACCAAGCTTTATCTGTGGTACTTCCCCCTTTCTCCTTCCTGTATTCTTTTGGCTTGATAATTTTACTTTCCTATTTTATGCACTGATTTTGAAGACAGAGATTATATTTCTGGTGTTTCAGTGGTTACCCTTCAGTGTTTACATGTCCACTTTGGATGTTTTAGTTTATTATCATCATCATATATTAATCATCAAGCAGTATGCCGCTATTTATATACATATCTTTCCAATTTATTAAATTAGCTAATACATTTTATTGATTTCTCTTTACTGATTGACTGCTGTTTTTTGTTATCCACATCGTCTCTCTAGGTTCACTTTTCTTCTTGCTTAGCTACATCCTTTAGCAGTGATTTTAATGAAGATCTGTGACTTATTCACAAACCAGTAAATCATGCATTAATGATGTCTAGGTTGCCAATTATTTTTACTCAAAGCATTGAAATGTTACTCTATCATCTTCTGGCTTCTTTGACTGTCATGAAAGATTTGTGTTATCAGACTGTCATTCCTTTGTGGTTTATCTTTTTTCTCTGATACTTCTCCCCCGCCAAATTTTCAGTTTGAAAATTTTTAAGCCTTTAGAAATGTGCAAGAATAACACAATGAACACTCACATACCCTTCACTGAGTTTCACCAATTCTTAGTTTCTGTTCCTCCACTCTCTTTATATTTTTGTTCCCTTTCTGGTCCACCGAAATAGTTCTATGGGTAAGCGTGGCTCTATCACTTTATATTTATTTCTTTTAATAATCTGGTATCACTACTTGTTTGAGCAGAAAAGTGTGTGAGAGTACAAACTTACTATGTTACCTTGACTGTAAGCCCTGAATAAGCTCTTAATATTTTCTACTAGACCTTTATTCCAACTTTATATAACAGAGAGCTATATACGCCACTATTAAAGATATAAAGAAGATTATTTTAGATCATAAGATACTCAAATGGAAACACAGAGACTTCTTCATTCACTTCTTTATATTACCGAATTGGCTGTAGTTGATTAGAATTTCTTCTACCAAGCTTTCTTTCTTTCATGTCATAGTGGGTCAAAAGCACTAACAATTTCTCACATGCATAATGATTGGGCCACTCCATTTTTTCAAGAGTAAATCTCTGTAAATATAAAACAAATAAAACAAGATATTGTTACCTCTTGGAGACATTTTCAGGTGATATTATTTTTTTCCTACTGAATTAACATTAGTTAAAGCACGGTCAATGAGAATATTCCTGGAAAGAACAAGGATCAAGTGCAAGGGTTATCAATTTGGACCCTAGTATGATATTTCTGAGATGTTGGGTAAATTATTTAACGCCTGTTAGCCTCAGGATTTCCATCATAAAATATAACCCAGCTCAGAGATACAAAGATTAAATGAGGTTACATGTAATGTGTTAAATATCATAGCAAATTTTATAGTTCAATACATGTTGGCTGCCATTATTACTAGTGCTATTGGTAGGGATAAGCAACAAGTAGTTACAATTCATTGAAATACTCTGTTTCTCTAGTTACTATATTAGGGGCTGTTATAAATAAACTTATTTAATCTTTTTAAAAAATGTTTAGGGGCACCTGAGTGGCTCAGTCGCTTAAGCTCAGGTCATGATCTCATGGTTGGTGGGTTCAAGCCCCATGTCAGGTTCTGAGCTGAATGCTTGCTCGGTGCCAGGAGCCTGCTTCAGATTTTGTGTCTCCTTCACTCTCTGACCCTCCTGGCTCATGCTCTGTTTCACTCTATCTCTCAAAAAATAATTAAATGTGCTCAAGGAGGAGCCAAGATGGTGGAGAGGAAGGGAGCTCTGTAAACTCTGTCTGCCCCACCTATCGAACTCAGAAGGACATTACTCTCATCTGCAAGAGCGAAGGAGAAAATATGGACTCCAGAAAGAAGAGAACCTCAAAGATACCTGAGTGAGTGCAAACTGGGGAGTTTGGAAAATGGGCCAGCCTGAGACGGGCAGGAGAGGTGGGATTCCCAGCCCAACATGGGGCAAGCACGCGGAACCCAAGAGACAAAGGGAAGAGACAGAGACTGAACATGCTCATAGTACTGTCTCTGGGGAAGAGATAAAGAATGTTTAACTGCGCTTGGGGAGAGAAACTCTCACTCCATATGTAACGGCTGGGTAGCCCAAATCCCAAACCCAGGTGGTGCAAGGGAAAGAACAGCTTCCAGCCCTGCGCCATCTTGGCAGGGAGTCAGTGGCCGCGGCAGCAGCAGCACCAGCAGTGCTCACTTCTACCTCGGTTTTGGGAGTGGGAGCACGCACCTCATTTTCACAGCGCATCTCGCCCCCAGCATTGGCCGCGCAAATCCCGAATCCTGGGTGCCAACAGGGAAAAAATAGCCCCCACCCCTACGCGATCCCAGCAGGGAGTTGGCGGCGGTGGAGGCCTGGGCCACACTCAGGCTGCAGGAGCTCCCAGCTCATTTCCGGCAGCGCCCCTGCCTCGGGCAGCAGCTGCGAATTCCAGCTGGCGCCGAGAGAAACTCATTCCTCCCCCAACGCTATCGCGATCCCGGCTGGGGGTTGGGAATCTGCAGTTGTGTCTGTGATGGCATGCACTTCACCTCCCCCTGCGCACCTCGCCTCAGGCAGGGGCAGCCGAAATCCCTGCCTGAGCCAAGACAAACTGATCCCTCCCCCTAAGAAGTCAGCCACCAAAGCAAGTACATCTCATCTGTGGTAGCATAAAAGTGCATGGACTAGAACTTTGAACCGAGGCGGGCCTGGAAAATACAACTTGGCTGAACCACAGCATAAGGAGATCGGACTCATTAGAGTGGCCTACAGTGCGTAGTTCCAGCG
>NC_043703.1:152298515-152353460 GCF_006229205.1 Suricata suricatta
CCCCTAAGAAGTCAGCCACCAAAGCAAGTACATCTCATCTGTGGTAGCATAAAAGTGCATGGACTAGAACTTTGAACCGAGGCGGGCCTGGAAAATACAACTTGGCTGAACCACAGCATAAGGAGATCGGACTCATTAGAGTGGCCTACAGTGCGTAGTTCCAGCGAAGCTTGGAGCTTGGCATATCGCCATTCTACTCTCTGTAGACACCAAGGCGGAGCCTCTGAGACCTACCACACCAAACCATGCCTATCCACCAGGGAGAGCTGCTGCTTTTTTTTTCTTTCTTTTTCCTTTTTCTTCATTTTTCCATTTCTTGGTGTCTTCAATCTCTTTCATAAGTTTTCTACAGTTTTCATCATATAGGTCTTTTACATCCTTGGTTAGGTTTACTCCTAGGTATTTTATGGTTTTTCGTGCAATCGTGAATGGGATTAGTTTCTTGATTTCTCTTTCCGCTGCTTCATTTTTGGTGTATAGGAATGCAACTGATTTCTATACATTGATTTTGTCCTTTGGTGAACACAGAATAATGTATAAACTTGTCAAACTTCTAAGTTTATACCTAAATAGAACTAATGAAACCTTATATATAAACTATATTGGAAAAAAAAATCCCACTGCCCTCGTAAACTACACCACCTTTTATAACAACATATTCAGTCCTCATGTTGTCTGGGTGTGGTCTGCAAAGTCTGGTTCCTATATGGCAAAGGAATGAAAATTAGAAATAAATGCTGAGAAATGGGCATGCAATAGCTCTTTTAAATCTCCTCTCAGACCAAAGTGAGTGTCCCTTCTTGTCTTCCTAGTATCCCATCACATACTACAAGGTAAGTATTTTCTGATACCTGAAACAATAGTAAATCAGGTCTTTGGTATCTGATAACCTTCACCAATTTATCCTTGTTCAAAAGGAATTCTTGAATAACCTAGCAAGAGAAAATAAAATAAGAATTCAGACTTCACCTTCTTAAAAGAACTTCTGAAATAAAACATGCATTTGAATTATTAGTTATTACCTCATGGAATGGGAATCCTTCACAACTGCAAGCTTTTCTGAAAATAAATTATATACATGTTATTAATATAAGCAGGCAATTTTAGACAGCCTCTAAATTCATCTCATCCAATCTTTGCTCATTTAGTGAAAAATGTCCTTGGATAATATCCTAGTCTTCAAGCTTCTCTTTGAGTAACTATTAAATCGCTATCTTCTGAGATAGTCTAATATTTGAACTAAATCAAAAAAAGGATCTTGTAAAATGTTACTAATCTAGACATGGGGAAAGGGTATGTGGAAGTAATTCAAGTAGAGGTGTATAAATAAAGTCAGCACAGAAAAAATGAGTTAAAAAAACTTCCTTCTTTCCTTTTACATTTTTCTTTAATGTTTATTTATTTTTGAGAGACAGAGAGCGAGTGGGGGAGGGGCAGAGAGAGAGGGAGATACAGAATCTGAAGCAGGCTCCAGGCTCTGAGCTGTCAGCACAGAGCCTGATGTGGGGCTTGAACTCACGAACTGTGAGATCATGACCTGAGCTGAAGTTGGATGCTTAACTGACTGAGCCACCCAGGTGCCCTGCCAAAACTTACTTTTTAATGCTGTTCTCAACTGCACTTAGTTGTCTATCACGCTCTCCACGGTGCCACTCACAAGGACAGCAGTATTCATAATCTTGTGGTTCACAATATCGATCCGTTTTACACAGTTCGCAGCCATTACGTACGTGATCCTTAGGTGAACCTTTATGGAAACACAAAGTATGATTTTCACTGCTTTTTAGATTTACTTTCTACACACATCGTTTTTTTCTTTGCGCTTACTCAGATTTTTAAAAATGAATACTGCCTAGCAAAGTGCCTAGCATATAGAAAGGTTCCAAAACATTTGGATTGAACAGAATAATGAATACTACAGAAATTCTTAAAACTAAATAGATCCTGAGCTATTAGTTACATGACACTATTTTTGTATATATAAATTACTCTTCTATCTGAACGTGGTAATTTGTAACTAGCAGTTATACATTTACAATAACCAACAATTAAAAACTTTGTAGTTTATTGGGTAGTTACATGTAAGAAAAATGGGATATAATTATTAGCATTAAAAATAGACTTACTTAATAGGATAATCATGAAATGGTTTCTTTAATGAGAATATTAAAAGAATATAACAGTTAGTTAATTACCTCCGCTAGTTAAATCAGCTACCTTACAGCTATTTTTATGTTTATTCATTTATTTTTAAAGATTTTATCTTTTAATTAAAAATTGTTTTTTTTAGCAGAGAAGAGAGAGTAAGGGAGACACAGAATCTAAAGCGAGCTCCTGGCTCTCAGTTGTCAGCGCAGAGCCCAAGGTGGGGCTCAAACCCATAAACCGTAAGATCATGACCTGAAGTTGGTTGCTTAATGGACAGAGCCATCCGGGTGCTGCTAAAGATTTTATTTTTAAGCAATCTCTACACCCAATGTGGGGATCAAACTCACAATCCTGAAATCAAGACTCTCATGCCTCCCTGACTGATCCAGCCAGATGCCCCTTCCACAGCTATTTTTAAACTGCTTGGAACATGAATGAATTATGACTGTGGCACAGGTGTGGGGTCCTAGTTCCCTTTAGGAGGAAAGCATGACCACCTTTAACATTGGTTTGAGAATAAAGAAGAGCACATATAATTGATAGGAACTAATACTGTCATTTTATAATGTATCAAAAAACTAGAGTGTAATTTTATTTAAAAAAATCTTCTAAAAACATTTATTTCTTCTATGATTTCATCTAATTTAACAATGTTTCTGAACCTATATTAAGACAAATAGATAAGCAATTCCTTTTAAAAGATGAGCTAGTAAGATCTCCTAGTCTCTCCTGGGAGTGAAAGGTGTTTCTGATCCAGTACCCATTAACGACACACCTTTTTTTCTTAACCAAGACTAATGAAGAAGAACCAAGCTATTTTCAATAACAATGAACATGTACTAGAAATTATTATTTTTTTTAAATTTTTATTAATGTTTTATTTATTTTTGATACAGAGGGAGACAGAGCATGAGAGGGGGAGGGCCAGAGAGAGAAGAAGACACAGAACCAGAAGCAGGCTCCAGGCTCTGAGCTAGCTGTCAGCACAGAGCCTGACGCGGGGCTCGAACCCACGAACGTGAGGTCTAACCTGAGCCGAAGTCGGAGGCTTAACCGACTGAGCCACCCAGGCGCCCCTAGAAATTAGTTTTTTTAAAGAAATTTTTGTTTGTTTTTTTATTTATTTTTGAGAGACAGCGAGATCAGGGGAGGCTCAGTGACAGAGAGGGAGACACAGAGTCAGAAGCAGGCTCCAGGTTCTGAGCTATCAGCACAGAGCCCGACACAGGGCTCAAACCCACAAACTGTGAGATCATGACCTGAGCCGAAGCCGGATACTTAACTGACTGAGCCACCCAGGCACCCTTAGAAATTAATTTTAAGTCACTTATCTTCATGCAATAAAAACAAATGCTTTCAGTTTGATTTTTTTCCCTTAGACTTAGCAGTAGGATATATTTTTTTTGTTTAAATGGATTTCTACATTCAAAACATAACTTTAACATCTAAGTTATTTGGTATCATAGTTTAAAACTGCACTTATCCTACATTTGTCATTTACATCATAGTATTTCAATCAATTAACAATTATTGAGTGCCTACTGTATATATGTGACACAACTCCTGACACCTAGGATTTTCAGTCTGCTGAGGAAGACAGGCTGTATGTACGCATGCAGGAAGTATCCTAAGAACAGGATGAGGAGCCTGGGTGGTTCAGTTGGGTAAGCCTCCGATTTCAACTCAGGTCATGATCTCAAGGTCTGTGAGTTTGAGCCCCACACTGGACTCTCTGCTGTCAGCACAAAGTCCCCTTTGGAATCTCTGTCCCTGTCTCTCTCTGCCCCTCCCCAAATTGTGCACGTGTGCGTGTGTGTGCATGTGTGCGCCAGCACACTCTCTCAAAATGAAATAAACGTTTAAAAAAAGAAAACCAGAAGAGGGTGTGGGTATTAGACACTAATATTCTAGACATAGCACCCCCTATGTCTGCTTACCTGGATGGGAACACACAGAACAATGGGCCAGTTTTTTAATAACTAGTGGTTGTGGATCAGAGCAAGAAGATTTTTCATTCCACTGAGTAAACCTGTAAAAGAAATTGATTTTAAAAGAAAATCAAAACAAAGAAAAAACAAGGTCACCAAAATCCCATTCTCTCAAATGGCAGGCTATTCTGTTCCCTTACTAACTGCCTTATTTTCCCTTCGGAGAAGATGAAGTTGCTGGCCCAGCTGTGAAAACTCTCGATATATGGTACCTCAATTTAAAACTGTAGCCCCAAGGACAACAGAATTGCAACAGGGGGAAGCGCGAATCAGACAGTCACAGAGGAAAAGAGGAGGAGGACAGGAGAGGGGAAGGAGAGGGAGGAGGCAGAAGAGAGAGGAGGGAAGAGGGGGGAGAGAAAAAGAGCACGTATTCCTATATTCATGTCTAAATTCATGTATTCATTCATTTTTTCTTAAAGAATCCTAAGTTAGGGAACAATATGTAGGGAGAATACGTATATGTTTGCTTTCTCTTCTGTGTGCGAGTATAAAACAAATAAATATGTACATGAACATTTCCCAGGATCAGGAATTGGGGGGAAGGCAAAAGATAAAACTAAATAGAACATTAAACCTCTGGGTAAAAACTGTTCAAGAAATCTAGATCATTTGAAATTATCATTTTCTTAATCTCTTATGCAAACAGCAAAAACATTACCTGTTTAGTGAGTGAGTTTAAAGAAAATGCTTATCTGTTAAGATGTCCACTAAATAAAGTTGATTTTCTTTTTGGCTAAAGTTCTAGGTAACATAAAGCTACCAAGGGGACAGTTAAGTATTCCTCATAAAACACAAACGCTCTGAATTATGTTCCTCTGCTTACAGAAGCTAAAGTTCTAATAAAAAGCTAAATTGTCTCTTCAGTACCTTGTGCAGTATCTGACACTAAGACTTATTATTTGGCTTTTGGAATTTCTGCTTAATTTACTACAAAGACTATGTATAAGCTGACTAAAAATCAGCATTAATACATTCTGGATAAATAAACAGAAACTTCAAATGTGGGGAAAGAAACCTAAGGGGAAAGTCAGTCTAAATTAATCAAAATTAGAATGGCATATATGATAATAAAAAACGTAATTTTATTCTCTTCAAGTGTTCAAACATTTCATAAAATGTTGCCAAAAATATATACTTGCTGAAACTATTACAGTAAGAATGATCTGTAGTTAGCCAAATGCCATACCTTCTTGCTTTTTATTCTTGATATTATTCTTCACAATTCCCAAATGATTCCAGGCCAAAGTGTATCTTTTTTTTTCCTGCTTTGGCACCATATTCACTAATACCAGTAATGGATTTATTGAAGTCTTAGATCTATCAGTAGCTTTATAGCTTTCGAAGGCGCACAATAATTTCAAGTTTTTTCATGGCCATTCCTTCTTGATTCCAACTTAACGTTTCCTTTCATGCACTCACCATCTCAAACCTATTGGAGGCCAAGACTGCTTAAAGTCTCCTGGTATCCCACTTCCTTCTTATTCATTTGGCATTTTATCATCATTAATATTAATTTAAAATAATTAATATTAAACAATTAATATTAACATAGACTGTTGCTTTCATTAACATAATTCATATGCTTTCAAAACTAGTACAGTTCATAAACTTTCATATATTCTGTACCTTAATTGTCTTGAATCCTCAAATTGTATAGTCTAAATTAGAATTAATATATTACTAAATATGTGGCTGTAGAAGAAAGGGCACTCAAGAAAAAATTTTGATCAATTGTTACTTATTATTTGCAATATGTCAGGCATTTCACTTATAGAGAATAAATATGGTATCAAAATATTTTATGTAGAAATAAAATTAATAATTTAATTATGATTATAAAAATAATCGCCAAATATTATTTATATATAATTTATATATTTGAACATGTTATTTATATTTATATATTATTAAATAAAATATTATTTATATTTATTATATATTATTAAATAAAAATCATTTTTTGGTTATGTGTACATTTACCTGGTGGCAAAATAGTCTAAAATAGCCTGTGGTAAAAGCCCATGGTTATAAATAAACACATCTGGCTTCTTACTACTTGTGTTTGTAGTGACCTAATAATGAAAAAAATACTATATGGCTTAGGACACATTTATCCTTTCTTTAAAAAACTTCAGAATAAATAAAAATCAATGATTTTTTTAAATTATTTTTTAAATCGTGATTTTAAATGAAAATATAGATGAACTTAAAAATATAAAACTCTTTCTTGCAAAGCATACTACTTTTTGCAATATTCACTACTCAGTTCAAAAAGAATAAATGTCTAAGGGTTACAAGAAAGTTTTAGTTACCTTTGAAGTAAACTTTGCCCTTTCAAGCTCTGTATAAGTTTTAATGCTTGCTCTTTTCCGACGCCAGGGACTCCCTTTCAGAAAGTGGAAAAGAAGTGCAAATGTTAATCACTGGCGAATGGAGAAATGAAATGTGACAGACCCATGCAATCTGAGATTGTGCAGCCGACGGAATAAGGTAACGGCCATGACAGGAGATGTGCAAGACACACTGCCCCGTGTAAGACAGCCCACCTGTGATGCAGATGTGTAAGGAAAATAACGACTGCATCGTTAATCTCCACAAACAACAAAGTCACAGGGTTATATACGTAACTGCCGACAGCAATGATTCTGAGGGAGGGAAAGGATTTTGGAGGGCTTTTACTTTCTATGTTAATTACTTTGATAATCTTTCAATTTGACCTAACTTCAGGTTATATTTGTAATCGGAAAAAGCATGTTTATTTTCTTAGATAAACATTAATATTTGAAGACCTGGATATTAAAAGAGAACAAAGGAGAGTTCCAAGTTAACTCTTGAAATGAATAACTTAAGAAAAATGAAAACAAGTGTTAAGGGTCCAACACACAAAAATGTCAGTCACTGTGTATCCGCATGACAATTGCTGCGGTGAGTCTTCCACTTCCTACAGAACTTTATGAATATATCCTTATAAGCATGGCTGCTACTTAGCAATGTGTACTGGGATAGACATACCAGTGTTAAAAATACTTCCAAACCGGTTAATAAATAGTCATTGCACAAGCATCGCAAGTGCCTGCTGGCAAAGGAGTCTCCCCACCAGCCTGAATCTCCTTCCCAGACCCCTGAGCGTCAGGATCAGCCACTAAAACGGTCACACCTGGGCGAAGAGTGGTTCTCGGAAGCCTGTTGCATGGCGACAGCCTATGTCTTTGGCATACCAGTTGCAGGAGATTTTGTACACCACCCTTCCTGTATTAGCATTTAGCTACATCTGGGGTTTTTTGAAGGTAAATCATGTTAGTCCGTAAGTCTTAAAATGTTTAAGTACAACAATATAAATAGACAGCAGTTTCATTACAAAGGATAGACTATGTCAAAACAGCTAAGGTTAATGCATAACGTAACACCACTACAGCTAAAATTGGTGTCTGTGAGTTTAATATTGCAAATTTTTCTTATATTCAACATTCAGCTGCTTCTAGACTTTAATTATCATATAATTACATATGGGAAAAAAATCTTCTATTTTAGAATGAGAATTATAATGAAACAATTATTTTTGGGTTATTTAAAAGTTTCCCTCCTCCTGCTGCCTTTACTTACTGGTTAAAAGAGTGATTCTCTGATCACTGATGACTACGTTAGAAATGAGGGTTAATAATTTTAGTATCCTGCTACTTTTTTCCTCTCCTCTAATCTCTGATAAAATATATATATACACACACACATATGTATATACACACACACATATATACATATATATGTCATCCTTTAGATTTTTCTTGGGGATGGAATATGTAGTCTAATGAGGGATTCAGTAAGAATACAGAGATAATCAGTAAGGACATAATGACAGGACTACATAGTAAGAACTACAAGACAAATCATCCTGTATTTTTAAATATACTTAAGAATGGGGTTATCTCTGTAATGCTTAATTTATCACTCACCTATTAGTATGCCTATTTGTTATTATGTATCTTTTAAAAAAAATTTTTTGTAACATTTATTCATTTATGAGAGACTGAGAGAGACAGAGTGCAAGCAGGGGAGGGGCAAGGAGAAAGAGAGACACAGAATCTGAAGCAGGCTCCAGGCTCTGACCTGTCAGCACAGAGCCCGATGTGGGGCTCAAACCCACAGACCGTGAGATCATGACCTGAGCCAAAGTCAGACGCTTAACTGACTGAGCCACCCAGGTGCCCCTGTGCATCTTAAATAAAGTATTTTCATGAACAGAACTCAGTGCAATGCTAAGAGGTAAGGAGGGATGAATGGCTTATCCCAATAATCATGTTGCCTAGCAACAGTAATAACATTAAGCATGTGCACAGTTGGGAAGCTGAAAGGCAGATTGAAAACTAAAAAATAGACAAAAGAGTGATAGAAACTAATACTGGCATGATATGACAAAGGAGTATATCTTGTGTATTTTTAAAAGGGTTGGGGCACCTGGGTGGCTTGGTCGGTTAAGCATCCGACTTTGGCTCAGGTCATGATCTCACGGTTCATGGGTTTGAGCCCCGCGTTGGGCTCTGTGCTGATAGCTAGCTCAGAGCCTGGAGCCTGCTTCAGATTCTGTGTCTCCATCTCTCTCTGATCCTCACCTGTTCACACTGTCTCTCTCTCTCTCTCTCTCCTTCTCAAAAATAAATAAAAACATTAAAAAAAATTTAAAAAAATAAAAGAGTAGTAAAACTTGAATGTGAATCTCTTAGGCTAGAGTAAGTCTTAACGTCCTGTTCTTCAAGCTGTGGGACTAGTTATTATTCCATTTTCATTGACAACATTTGGTGTCACAATGAACTAGCTTTCTAATGACACTTGAAATGCTAATTATTTTAGTTACTGAATTGTTTATTATGCCTAAAATTATACTCTAAATTAGCTTCTTAACCATATAGCCGTATTACTTTCATATTTATGCAGCATGTAAGATATCAAAAAAGATGCATTGTGACCAGTAAGTAAATAGGACAATCTAAGTGACCTTGGGAAGATAATCACAGCCAAGTAGTACTGCCAGTCCAACCAGAGCCTCTCTATCCAAACCCAGTTCACTCTTGATCGATGGCATTGTGTAACAATCAACATGTGGGTCCTAGAAGAAAGTACAGATGTAGTTTTATCTTCAAAAAGTAAACATTTGCATATTAATAAGCATTACAAAATGCTTAATGGTAAGACTCTTCTCTAAGTGCTTAATTATTCCTGAAAGTTAAAGTATGAAAAATTATGCTGATCACCAGAATCTTCACAGACTCCATTACTTCCGTATCTGGACATAATGTCACAGTTTCAAAAATGGCTTAAAAAATAAACTATTATAAAAATAAATAAATAATCATTATAATCAAACGTTCCTCTTTATTATTTTTGATGTTTGCAAAGATTTTCAACTTACAAAATTAGACACTGTAAAGTGTATATTATAAAAAATAAACATTCCCTTTAAGAGCATCACCTAAACTAACTGTTACTGGTGCTCTTGGGTAGCTCAGTAAGTTAAGTATCTGACTTTGGCTCAGGGCATGATGTCATGGCTCATGAGTTCAAGCCCTGGGTCTGGTTCTGTGCTGACAGTGCAGAACCTGGAGCCCGGAGCCCGCTTCAAGTTCTGTGTCTCCCTCTCTCTCTGCCCTCCCTGCTCACACTCTGTCTCTCTCTCTCTCTCTCTCTCTCTCTCAAAAATTAACAAACATTAGGGGTGCCTGGGTGGCTCTGTTAGTTAAGCATCTGACTTCAGATCAGGTCATGATCTTGCAGTTCATGAGTTCAAGCCCTGCGTTCTCTTCTGTGCTGACAGCTTGGAGCCTGGAGCCTGCTTCAGATCCTGTCTTCCTCTCTCTCTAACCCTCGCCTGCTTGCTCTGTCTCTCTCTGTCTCTCTCTCTCTCAATAATAAACATTAAAACAATTTAAAAAATAATCATTAAAAAAATTAACTACTATTAATAGTGCATTCTCTTCTAAAAAACACTTTGACACATACAAATATTTATTATTAGGTATATTTTTAGGCAAACATAGAATTCTATGTTTATTCTATTTTATAACTTTTTGCCAGCTAGTAGATCTTTAATATCAATAATACATATATTTTTAATGACTGCCTGCTGTTACATTACAATGGACTCTGAGGCAATGTTTCTCAGTGGGCACACAATTAACATTTTCAGAGAGATAACAGAATTGTCTGGCAAGAGGTTTTTACATTTCTGAGCTCCAGTCTACCAAATGTCTATGGTCTTGCTCAACCTTGAAAATTACAACAAAAATCTCCCTTGGCAATACCTCTCTAACTGAGAACCATGGCTGTATTCAACCACTCCCTAGAAATGGGCATCGGGATTGTCTGGCACATTTTTGTAATTACTAACAATGTTGCAGTTAACATCCTTGTACATCTCTTCTGGCATAAATGCAGGTGTTGTTGAAGATAAATTACTAAAAATGGAAATTTGGGGTCAAA
Source organism: Suricata suricatta (assembly GCF_006229205.1). NCBI lineage: Eukaryota > Metazoa > Chordata > Mammalia > Carnivora > Herpestidae > Suricata > Suricata suricatta. The sequence goes on from NC_043703.1 coordinate 152,309,126, forward strand.
GCAAGACATTTCATATGCATTTTTATAATATATTATTGAAACTGATTTAGAATTAAACCATGTGAAAGAAATCAAGCCCTTAAGCGAGAAATCCACACTTCAAAGAAAACGAACTATGCGTCAATGATATTTGTAATGACAGTAAACATTTCATTTAGCAATGGCTACGTGCCAGGTATTATACAGTAAGCATTTTACACACATTGTCTCATTTCATCATTTAATAATCCCTTTTAAAAAGGGACTCTGTGAAACAAAGGTTGACATAGGGAAGAAACAAAGGTACCTTGGTATTCATGGTGAAATTCCTGTAAACGGTCTGGGCTCCATACAGGAAAGCGTCCCCGTCGTTGGTGAGGCAGCCGTCCACATAGCCGCTGGCATTGAGATAAGCACACATGGCCTCCGCTTCCCCAGCCGCTTGGACCCAGGGAATTCCTAAGCATTCCAGCATATCAAGGCACTGAAAAGAAAAACACAGGAGCAAGAATCCCAGACCATTTCTATTGCTCTTTTTTTCAGTGTGATTTCTTATATCACAAATATATTAACTATTTAGGGGTTTTACAAATTACGATATTTAAGAAACAATGGGAAATTTGAGTACTGAATACTTTATGACATTACAGAATGATTGCTAAACTTTAGGTGTGATAATAAGAGATGTATTGTGGTTATGTTTTTAAAGAATTTTTAACATTTATTCATTTATGAGAGTGAGAGAGAGAGGGTGAGTGGGAGAGGGGCAGAGAGAGAGGGAGACACAGAATCTGAAGCAGGCTCCAGGCTCTGAGCTGTCAGCAGAGCCTGACAAGGGGCTCAAACTCATGGACTACGAAATCATTACCTGAGCCAAAGTAGGCACTTAACTGACTGAGCCACTCAGGTGCCCCTATTGTGGTTATGTTTTTATTTATTTTTAATAAATCCTTATGTTTTAGACAAAGATATTGAAATATTGACACTGAAGCTATATTATATCTGGAATTTGCTCCAGAATAACATGAGAGAAGGGAATGAGTGGGGACACAGATGAAACAAGAGTTGATACTTGTTTAAGATTGATGATAATTGTTTAAGATTGGGCGCGCCTGGGTGGCTCAGTCAGTTAAGCGTCCAACTTAGGCTCAGGTCATAATCTCAGGGTTTGTGGGTTCGAGCCCCACATCACGCTCTGTCCTGACAGTGCAGAGCCTGGAGCCTGCTTCAGATTCTGTCTCTCTCTCTCTTTCTGACCCTCCCCTGCTCACACTGTCTCTCTCTCTCTCAAAAATAAATAAAAGCATTAAAAGATTACTTTTGTGTTGATTTAAAGTTTTCTATAATGAAAACTTAAAAATTTTTAGTATCAATTAAAAAGTAATCCATATTCAGGACGGCTGGGTGGCTCAGTCGGTTAAGCGTCTGACTCTTGATTTCGACTCTGGTCTTGATCTCATGTGAAATTCACAGTTCATGAGTTTGAGCCCCACTTTGGGCTCTGTGCTGCCAGTGCAGAGCCTGCTTGAGATTTTCTCTCTCCCTCTCTCTCTGTCTCTCCCTCATTTGTGTTTTTCTTTCTCTCTCAAAGTAAATAAACTTTAAAAACATAATCCACATTCAATTAAAAATTAATTTTAAAATATTCAATTTGAATTTTGTTCAATGTGATGTTATCTCAACACTAAAGAGAAATATCTTCTAAATGATTAATAGTTAATCACATTAAGATTTACATTTATAAAATAACAAAAATTCTTCTCCCATTTTGGTCAAATCAGTATAGGCTTTTCCAAAAGAAGGTGCTATTAACCGATTTTACTTGTGACCTTATTTTTTAAATTTTTATTTTTTTAATGTTTATTATTTTGAAAGACAGAGAGACAGAGCATGAGCAGAGGAGGGGCAGAGAGAGAGAGAGACAGAGACACAGAATCTGAAGTAGCCTCCAGGCTCTGAGCGTCAGCAGAGAGCCCAATGCAGGGCTTGAACCCACAAACCATTAGATCATGACCTGAGCCAAAGTTGGCTGCTTAACCTACTGAGCCACCCAGGTGCCCCTACTTGTAACTTTAAAGTTCTCTTCTTTTCATCTATCATGTCTGTACAATGAAACTCTAATGTTGTGGAAAATCAAATATGGGCCAGTTGCTGCTTTGCTCCTAGAAGTCAAATGTCTGTGCAAGCTATTTCTTTCATTTAGCTGATTCATGAACGATCTGTTTCTTTGCATTATGAGTTGAACCTGAACAGTTGTTAGTTTAGCCTACTGCACTGTTTCCTGTCATTTTCACATTCTATGTTGAGAAATACTGGGTACGGTGAGGAAAAATTGCTTTTTACTATAGTTTCTAGAGACTGATAAAATAAATATCATCTTTTGCTTTAACTAATTGCTTGCCTGCTATATTACATAATACAAACCTCTGCTAGATGTTGCCCAAGGTGGACAAGGTTCAAAAAGACAAAGTACTAGGTTAGAAAAAAAGAGTATTTTCCAGGACTCTGGCTGGTTGACTCTAGGGAGACAGTTTTATCACAGGTGTTGCTTCTGCCTTCCTTTAAATAAGAATTATCCTTTCATAATAAAGAAAGAATGTGGAAGTTATTTTAGATTCCTGCACTGTCATTCTAATTCTTCAAAAAAACAGCACAGAACTTGGGAGGCTGGTTGTAAATTTCCCTACCCTAATTCTCTGACACATGGGGTGGGGTTGGAGGAAGACTAGTTTGTGTTTTCATTGTGTTTTCATGCTTATACATGAGACTGTGGTGCGTTAGCAGGAAGTAGGGCCTCGTAACTGAGAGTACAGAAAAATGAAAATCAATTTTTTATTCATTCAGGCAACACTGAACCATTACAGAAAATGCTTAAGCACGTCACAATTCCTGCAATGAAGAAACAGAAATGGAGCAATTTTCTTAAGAAGAGATGGACATCTCTTTGTTTTATACTGGGTTCTAATGCCGAATATGTGGACCTTACCATGGGTATTTCTAGAACAGACCATACAATAAATAATTAGAATCCAGTACAGATATCTTCTTCAACTACTGATAGTTTAAGTCACTAACTGAAAACTTTTAATCTTATATAAATAGAAAATAAAATTTCAAGAAAAAATGATTCTTTATGCAATACTGTTTAAAAGAAATGAACTTTTAAACTATAGTCAAAAAGAAAACAAGGATATGAATTAAAAGCAAATATGATAAAAAGTTTGTATCCTTAACATAAAAAACTTAAACAAAAGAAGAAAAAAAATGAAAACCTCAAGATACATTGGGCAATGTTGGCTATTAGCAACTGAGACACTAAAAACTAAAGACCAATGAAAAGGTGCCTAGCTGGCTCAGTCGGTGGAGAGTGCGACTCTTCATCTTGGGGTTGTCAGTTCGAGCCCCACACTGGGTACAGCGATTACTTAAAAACAAACTCTGGGGCACCTGGGTGGCTCCGTCAGTTGAGCAGCCAACTTCGGCTCAGGTCATGATTTCGCAGTTCGCAAATTTGAACCCCATATCAGGCTAGCAGCTGTCAGCGGGAGCCCACTTGGGATTCTCTGTCTCCCTCTCTCTACCCCTCCCCCTCCTGTGCTCTCTCAAAACTAAATAAACATTTAAAATAAAAATAAAACAATAAAATGTTACAAAAAAACAAAAAAGACCAATATATATTAAATACATATCGTATGTACTTTTACATATTACATAAACAAAGAAGTATCTTTGTTTTCATATACTAAATAAATACAGAGATAAACCTTCTACCACTGATGTTCTTTGGGTGTTATCAAAACTGCTTATTTCATACCTGCCCTGGTAAAAAGTGACCGGTGAGAGCTATAAAATCATTCCTAAACTTTGGTCTATCTATCTATCTATCCCACTTAAGATAATTTATGTTAAAATTCCAAATCACAAGAAGCAGCTATATACACAAAAAAATCTTCAGCATAAGTTCACATGTAATAGAGAAGAATTGAAAAGCAAACCATACATGCAAGGATGAGATGATTTCACAGCCTTTTATAATATTTCATACATGTTGCACAACCATTACAAAAGTGATGGATTTGGACAGAACGCGGCAACAGGGAAATATATATATATATATACATTTGAAGAGAGGCAAAATAATAGTAGCTTTCTATTTTTTTAAATTAGATATATTTTATCATAATCTCTCCATTTCTTATCTTCTTTAAAAATATACATTTTATAAGTAATATATAACTATATTAAAATATAACAGTAAGTACTTTTAAAAGTTAAAAAGTACTAAATATATGTTCTACATGTGAACTATCATTAATTCTGAATGAGTGAAGTATGAATTAATTAGATCCCTACTCTGGGAATTCTTTAAGTATTGAAGATGTCTCAACAGGTAACATGTATCAACTCCCTACTATGCAGTGGTTGTTTTAAATATAAGATATTTTTATTTTTTCTAATTTTCACCCCATCCCTGCAAAGTGTTACTATCCCCATTGCATAGGGGAGGAAACGAGGCAGATATAATTTGAAAATCTTGCTCAACATCTCAGAATTTCTATATGCCAGAGCCAGGGCTTGAACTTGGGTCAGTTTCACTACAGAATATAAACTCTCTTCTCTATACACACTGGCCTTCGATTTATAGTTAAGTTTAGTGTGTATTAAAAGTGATTATATAACAACCTTTATCAGAGTAAAATGTACTCTCCAGTTCATACAATTATTGAATCAGATCTAAATGCTCACCTCTTTTAAGACTGATTTAAAATGTGATCTCCCTGTTTTCTGAGACCATGTTTTTCCAGAAGGCCCATACCGAATCTGATTCCTCCTGCTTATGACATCGGCTTTCAGCTTTGGTGGTTCCCCTTCCATAACGAACACCAGTTTTACATCCATTAGCATTAAATATGAGATACGAAAAAACAAGTTCCTTAAATATAAAAATGAATAATACGTTAATCATCATATATTGCTAGAAAAAGTCAACATAGTGGCATGACATAATGGTAAGAACATTAGACTAGTCTCAAAAGTTACATGCAATAGCATTTCATTTATCAGTATTTCACTTTAAGTGAACTGAGAAAGCACTGAATGTTTCTAAGCAAGAGACACATGATTGTTCTAAGCGCTACATGGAAAACCGTTTGGAGGAGGAGGTCAGGAGCTGAGGGAGGAAGACTAACAAGTTCATTTCAGCACAGATGAGAGACGGTGGTGGCAAATAGTGCGGTAGTGCCTCTGGACATCAACAGTAAGCTTATGAACACATGGTATATTCTGGAAGTAGAGCTGCCAGGACTTTCTTTCTGATAGACTGGATGTAAGGAGGGCTCAAAGAGAGAGAATAGCTCCCAATTTTCTGGCTTCTAGTCGCCAGAGCTTCCTAGTGGCTATGTTAAGTAGGCAGCTAGGTCTGTGAATCTGGAGCTCAGAGGGTAAGAAGTACAAATTTGTGAGTCCTCGATTTAGAGATGGCAGGGAAGGACATGTTAACATGTTTATATTTCTATTAAATATTTAATATTTAAAATCTCAAAACGTAAAGCAACAACAAAGAAACAAGGCAGAAACAAAGCCAAGACGTCACCTGCTGATACAACCATACATTTATATCTCAAGAACTTTTACTCTACCTGAGGTGGGGCTTCATGACTGCTCCAATCATTTTTTTGACTGTCTGGGCTTCACATACCCAGAGACTCAGATCAACTGCAATGGTTTTCCCACAAAGATTATGCAAGTGGATGGGTTGTTTAACAGGCTCCAAAATTTGCCACAAGTCATTCACTCCCATTCTGGTGATTGATTACCTGCTGTTATTTCAAACACACTTCAAAAGACTGTTAAAAGACACAGAAGCTCAGAATAGAAATTCAAACAATATGTGTGTTTAGGATAATTCATAAAAAGATAATTCTATTATTTATTTTTCATAAGTCAGCTTTTCCAAATGAATTAAGAACATCTGAAACATTAACAATGGTGGTAACTGACCAACTAGCTACAAAAATACTAATGTAACTAATGCATTGAAAGCTATTTGTAAATTGTACCATGCTAAATTTGTCCTTAAAAATCCACTCATCTAGAGCCCTGTGTCGGGCTCTGTACTGACAGCTAGGAGCCTGGACTCTTCTGGATTCTGTGTCTCCCTTTCTCTCTCTCTCTGTTCCTCTCCCGCTTATGCTCTGTCTCTCTCTCGCAAAAATAAAATAAACATTAAAAAAAATCCACTTATCACCAAATATGGGTTTTTCGGTAGTACTAAAAAATAAAGTTACTTTAAAATTTAGTGTAACCCAAATGTCACCGGTCTTGTCCCTCCTCATTCTTTCTTCTTTTCTATGTTCTCTTTAGCAGCAGTGGAGAATATTATTTTTCACATGGTTACATTAATATTACATGAAATTTAGAAAATAAAAGGAAAACCAGCCCCAAAATGGTAAAATTGGCTTTGTTCCAGCTGTTAACAAGCGGTAACACATGCGGAGATGGGTACTGGGGATGCTATAAACCATATTTGTTTTCTTGAGAATTCACTCCTTGATTTACATATCTAAAGCAAGAACAGGACTAGTTCTCTACCATAATCAGGAAAAACAAGGAAATGAAAACAAGGAGGTAGGCAAATAAATAAACTAAGGAAAAAAATCTCAAGGGGCCAATGCAGGAAAAGTCTGATGGAAGATTGCAGAGAGACAGAAAATGGGAGAGTTGGAGGATATGCAGTATCTTTATAAAAAGAGCTTTGGCTTTTCAAATTGCAAGGTCACACAAGCTTATTGTGGAAAAATGGAGTCTTAAAAGAACAAAAAATTTTAAATCACCTGTAGTGCCACTATTCAAACTAAACTAATGTGAAACTCTTGCGTGTACAAGACATTTTAAAAACAAAAGTAGCGGGGCACCTAGGTGGTCCACTGGGTTAAGCATCGGACTTCAGCCCAGGTCATGATCTCATGGTTAGTGAGTTTGAGCACCGCGTGGAGCTCTGTGCTGAGAGGTCAGAGCCTGGAGCCTGCTTCCGATTCTGTGTCTCCCCCTCTCTCTGCCCCTCCCCTGCTCATGCTTTCTCTCTCTCTCTCTCAAAAATAAGTAAACATTAAAAATTAAAAAAAAAAAGTGGCTTTAACTCTGGTATTCTAGCTTTGGTATTTTCTATAGTGGTTTTTCCTTATTAAACACCTGTATCTCTTTTTCTCTTTGCTATTTGATAAGAGTATTATGCAGTGCTTGCAATAAAGATTCAATCTGACTCTAAAACATAATCCAGATTTTCATCCTCTGAATAATGACCTTAATTCATTCCAGAAACACATGGTAGGATACAAAAAATATTACAAAAGGCTCTCACCATGCAAAATGCAAAACCAATGCAAAGTCATTCTAAATTAAAAAAAAAAGAAAATTTTCTCAAATTGTACATGGCTGCAAAATAAAGGCTGAAAGTGTTATTACTTTCTCTGCACTTCTCTGAATCTTAATTTTAGAATGTGGCCAGTTCCACAGGTATTATTTTATGCATTCATTCTTTATGAAGAACTGTACAAATATTTGCTGATATGTCACTTACAAAGAACATACAGATTTAAATGTAAAGCATAAAGCATTAGGTAGAGAATGGTACCTCAGTGTTAATATTGTCTATTTCACGTAAGAAGTCTTACTGGTTGAATGTGGCATTGTGGCATCGATTCAGAGATACAGTTTTATCTCTTTGTTCATGTGAAAAGTTGTAGTTAATTCTGGAAAGAGTGGGGACATATGTATTTTCTAAGTCATCATTATGAAAGGAAATAAGACTTCTAAGTTTTAAACATCAAAATGCATAAAATTCAGAAGTAAAAAGTTTGAGAGGGAAGTTCTTGTTGACAGTCTGGCTTTCCTGGCATTTGTGACTCAAGTTGTACACTGGAATGAATTGCTACTGAAGGAAATTATGAAATTTCTTTCTCTGGAGGAACATTATAACTGATCATATTTCATTTAAACGTGACCCTGACTTTAGCCGTCATAATTTTAAATTCAGGTCATCTTCTGATCAGCTAAAGCTCTCCCAGGAATTTAGGATGTCTTTTAGCTGTGTGCAGATTTATATAAAAGGATATATAGACCATAGTACTGTTTATAACAGTGAAACAATGAGCAGAACCTAATGTCCATCAAAAGAGGAATATCTTTAATAATTTATGGTAGGCTGAAATAGAACAGATGATGCAGCATAAAAATCGGATAGATCTACATGAACAATCTCCAAGTTTTAAAATGAAAACAGGTACAAAATAGGTTATATATCAGGGATGACCATAGCTCAGGAATAGGGAGAAGAATTACTCTTCAGAGTATACTCCTTTGTGTTAATTTTCTAACTAATCATATGTATGTATTATTTTGCAAATTAAAAAAAAAACCTTCAGAAAATGTGGGTTGGGACACCTGGGTGGCCTAATGACTTAAGCATCTGACTCTTGGTTTTGGCTCAGGTCATGATCCCACAATTTGTGAGTTTGAACCCCATGTGGACTCTATGCAGACAGCGTGTAGCCTGCCTGGGATTTTTCTCTCCCTCCTTCTCTGCTTCTCTCCAGCTTGCTCTCTCTCAAAAAATAAACATAATTTTTTTCTAAAATGTGGTCCTATCTGTAAAAGGTTGGGGAAATAAAATTAGAAATCTTTAGATGGTTTGCTTCTTGTCTAAATATTACGAGACCAAATATGGCTAGAGTTCATGGGTCAAGTCAAAAAGCAAGGTTCTGCGAATTTATGAGTACCTAATATCAACTGTGACTTCAGTATGGCTTCTTTGGGGATGAGAGATCTACATTTTCTGGTTTCTGTCAGATCATCCAGGAGCTAGTCATGTAGACTTAGGCAAGATGCGTCCTTTCCTCTGGGTATTCCAGCTTGCAAATTCCTTCCTTTTTGTCTTATCTCTAAAGTTTCATTACATTTTCTGACTACACATACATAGTAGTAAAGAACATAGACTGCCATCTGGTACAGTGTTGTTTACGAGATGGCGCACATAAACATACATTTCCGTAAAGGACTTCAATGCATACTGTATTCCTTCTGAGGGTTGCAGGAAAAAAAGGACAGACACTGATGAGGTAGGTAGGCTCTTGATTACAAACTGTAGTCCTCTAAATATTTCAAGCGCATTAGGAACGTTTTGTAAAGACTTTAATGGAGTATTATTCACTAGGGCAGTCATGCCTAGAAAACAGTAAGCCTGGCGTTAATTGTACTAAAATATTAAAATTCCACAGATTGGATCCCTTAAGCAAGATCAAGAGGGCTTTTAACTAAGCCCATAAATCATATTTTTAATATAATATGATTATTACACTTAAATTAAACAACACTTAATTAAATTAAACTTAAAACTTAATTCTTCATGCTATTTTCTTCTGTTAGAATAAACCTGGCTTAAAGAATGACGGCCAGTTATGCCGCAGAGCACCCAGCACTGGTAGTTGAACAGGTATCTGTAATGTCTACCTGGAACATCTATTTTAGTTACTCCTTTATTAAAATATGACTGAAGACTACAAAGCTGTAACTCCAGCTATGTAAACACAACTGTTATGAACAATGTAGGCAAAAAGAAAAAGAGAAACAGAATAATCTTTTGGTTCCCAGAAAAGCAAATTTTGAGTTACTATCTCTTAGCTAAAGTGTGCTCTTCTCCACTTTTTCTCAGTTATGTGGTATTTTCCAGAAAAATGTCTCTTTCGTCGCCGACTGAGCTACCCAGGCACCCCGCCAATCTTTTTGGTCACTGCATTTTAAAATACATCTCAAAGCTTTTACAACCACTTTGATACCTTAACCTACAGACTCTGTGTTATCTATTGAAATGGATTTGAAAAAGGTCTCTCTTGCGCTCCCCGAGCACACTCCTGTAAAGTAGTAGTAATGCACGGTTTCTCTCATAAGCATGGAAGAATTGCTGTTACTGTGAAATAACGCCTTTCTGTCCATGTTCTCTGATTGATAGGAATCAAGGGGGCACTTTTATAGGCGCTAGCTTCTACACTGCCCCAACGAACCTTTTTTCCTCTGAGTAACTTTACATCAATGAACTTCTATTAGACCTTGAATTACTGCAAGGCTTTAAACAGCCTTGACTACTTTTAACTAAAAAGTAAATAATGAATTAGAACTATGCCAAGCAACATGTTACAAGGACTGGGAGTAGGCATGAGATTTGTAAAGCGAGCAGAAAGAATTATAGGGAGAATGTTTTTAGAATCAGTTAGAGGCAGACTACACCAGAAGGGACCCTACTGCCCAGTCTCCTGTGAAGATTCTATAATGAACTCTCTTCACTCTCCCTAATATTAATTTCCCCACTTGGTCTGACATTTCCACTGAGCTCTTAACTAGAACATCTAATTGCCTACTTTACCTTGTCATGGATGCGTATCATGCATCCAACTCTTGATTCCATCTCTCCCCAAAACTGTTTATTTTTCCCAAATATCCACTTGCTTAGGCCAAAAACCTAGTAGTCCTTTTTGGTTCTGCTCTTTGTCTCCCAACACCCACTCCATCAGCAAGTCCTCGACCTCCAAAATACATCCTAAATCCGCATTTCTAATGATAGTCCCCCTGCAATTCCTGTACACAACTGTAAGTCTCCTAACTGGCCTCCCTGCTTCTACTTTTTACAACCCTCCACTCCCGCACAAGCACAATCGTTTTCATAGAAGCCAGAGTGATCCTGTTTGAAAAATCTAAAGCATATGCTTTAAAATCATCTTCCTGTCACGTTAATTTACTTATGTTGCTATCTTATAGCCAGTTATAAAATGCAAGAAATGTTAATGTAGAATTACGTAAGTGTTCTACATGTAGTATATTATTTTAAAATACTATTTTTTAAATTATTTTCAGTAGACCAATGATCTAAATTGGTTAAGTTCAAAATGCATGTTTTTTGAAAATCACTCATAAAAGCAGGATATATAAGGAATATACCAATAGTTCTGAAAGGGCAAAATTATGTGAACTGTGTATTGTATGAAAAACAACACCATAACATGTTTTAAGAATGTAGTTAATCAAAAATGTCTATTCCCATTGTCCATTGTTTTCCATTCTTTGCTATTCTTTGCACCAATGCTTCCTCTGAACACGAAGTTGCAACGGGAAGATTGTAAAAGCACGTAAAGTTTCAAAAAGGGACAGAATGCAACAGCTTTTAAGTTATTCAAGTGCAACTACACTCAAGGAGAGAACAGATGCAGATGGTTTTTGTATGAGGTCATGATCAACCTGCTGAGGTCACTGGAAAACAGCTCAGCATTAAGTAAAATTTAAATACCATGCTTATCCAACTCACCCAAAACTACGTATACTTTTTCCTTGCTTATTTTTTGATAGGGTACAATTAAAAATACTTGTGGTATGGGATTTGGTCTCTACTCCCATATTTTATGTCATAACTTTACTGATATCAATCTGATCATGCGATCAATGTATATTACATATAGTCTCCTTAACATATTAACAATTGCCAAGAATTAAAGGAACACAAGAATATTTATATGAATAAAAAAAGTCAGAATAACCCCAGCAAATAACTTTATAACATATTAGTGGCTTCAATTTATTTAATTTACTAAAAGAGCACTAGACTTGGGATCAGAAATCTAGGATTTGGGTCTTGGATATAATACTGAAGCTGTATTACCCAGGAAGACATTTAACCAACCCATCAACAAAATGAGCAGTAGGAAACCAGAAGAATGTAAGGTTCTAATATCCTATGAACTTCATGACCAATTTTAGGTAGGTTGGTACTAAAATAAAATCAGTCTATGTTAGGTAGTATGGCTTGATAGAAAGAACATGAATTTCTAATTTAAAGGAAGGGCTCAAGAATCCACTTCAGGTTAAAACAAAACAAATCCTTTGATGTAACCAAATGGTGCCCATAAATCAATTTATGCTCCTAAAACTTCCTTAAGAGCTAATAACCTTTTATTGGTTAATTATAAAACTGAATGAGGTGAGAAAAGCACAGAACCTTGCTAATTTCACTAATGAATCAAATTTTAAAGAACATAAAAAGAGGTCAGTGGTTAGATTTATGCAAAAATACACATTTTGTTAGGCCAAAGGTTTTCCAATTTTATTTGTTTTAAGCAAAAATATTAGGGAAAAAACTTTGTAACAATAAAGCAAAAAATACTTTCAGTTTCCCAATTCCCATTACAAGACTATGTTTTCATATAAAGACAGGTAAATGGCTTAAGTTTATTTAAGTACAAGACTGGATTGTATGGGTTTACTACATAATTTCACTAATTAATGCTAGTTTTTAAAATTTTCTTCAGTTTTATTTTCATATGAATTTAGCTTAAACTTTGAAGCCTAATATGCCCCACTTAACTTCTAGTTATCAAAAAGTACTTATTAAATATCTACTATGAACCAGGAACCCTAGATGCTAGACATACAATCATGAAAGATAAAGCCCTGCATCTCAAGACTTTAGGTGGGCAACTGAGACTAGAGATGAAAAGGGAATTACAACAAAGTGACAAGTACATGGTAGCGGAGGTAGCATGAGTAAGCTATAAGAGAATATAGAGAAAGCACCCTACCTAATATTGGGATATCAAGTGACATCCGAGGAAAAACCTCACAACACTCCCACTATTTCCCAACAAGGACCACTTAGACCAGATGTTGTAGGGTTTTAGTCTAGTTTGTCTAGGTCCTACTTTTCATTAAGCCATGGCAAGAGTCACATTGGGAATATGATACACTTGATAATCTACATTTGATAATCTTTAGAAGCAAAAGGTGACTTCACCGGAAGTAATCTCATTACTGGAGCCCGGAAATTTATCATCTATTTGGGGGTGAAGTGGGTTAGCGGTAAATACCACTTTTTCCTATCTACAAGGTAAGGCTGCGGAGTAAATAAGGTAGATTTAACTAGATCAACACAATCACTTCAAGAACTGTGTAAAGACAGACGAGAAGATGTAGGTTTAATGATGGGGTGAGAACAGCCCTGAAAGCTACGCCAAGTACTGAAAACGTCATTAGTTCCCATATTCATTGAGTGGGTTTACAGTGAGCCAGTGCGGTGGCGGGGGAGTGGGGGTCGGCTGTAAACAACCACAATGCCTTAAGGTAACTGCTATTATGTACTTTCAGAGCACAACGTTAACTCGGAAGAAGGAACACCCCAGGGTGACTTCGCCCGCTTTGGCCTAGAACCGGGCGTGGGCATTTGCTCTGCAGTGTGCGGGAGGGAAGGACATTCAGGAGCCATCCGCCTCTGCGGAGCGGCGGGCGGCCAGGCACGCAGGGCCAGACTGCCCTCCCAAAGTACTCCCAGCCGAGCCGCTGGCCGGGGTTCGCAGGAGCGCCCCTAACCCAGCTTTTCAAAGGAGCCAGAGGAAGGACGGGGCGGTGCCGCCTCTCCACGGTCCGCGGGACTTACCCGGACAACCCTTTCTCCTTGGCTTTGGAAGACGCCCCTCCGTCATTTACTAGTTTGGCCTGAATCCTAACCACTGCTGCCTCCAAGTTTTTCTTCTCAAATTAAAAAAAAAAAAAAAAAAAGGAGAAAGGAAAGTAAAAAAAAAAAAAAAGAAAAAAAAAGGAAAGGAAAGGAAAAGTCCTCTTCCTTTTTCGCTAAGCAAAGTCAAACGTTTGAAACTCTGCACCCAGACCCGGGAAGCTGCCACAATCATTTCTAATTCGGCGCCCTCTCCCAGTGGCCCCGCCTCTTCCGGGAAGTAACAGTCCCCTTTCCGCGACCGCAGCCCCTCTAGGTTTTCCCGGCTCCTAGGAGGTCATCTTTACTCATGCTTGGAACTGTTGCCGGGGTACCTGAGTTCTCTTCCCTTTCACTTAGGCAAATCACCAGGCCCCCCACGTCTCGCCGCCACGGAGTACTGCGTGCCTACCAGCTACCCTCCCCGCCGAGGAGCACTTCCGGCCCCCTCCTCTCGGACTCTAGTGGCGCGAAAACCCCGAACCGCGCACGCGCCGGCTGAGCCCTGGCAGGAGGAGGGGCGGGGCGCAGGCGCGTAGTGTCCCGCGGTGGGCGCGGGGGCAGTCAGCGTCCAGCGTTCTCCCACACCGGGCGCGCGGTTACCGGCGGGCCAACGGCGGCCAGCCGAGGCCGAGAGCCTCAGGCTCACCTTAGGGCTCCGCAGCGCCGCGACAGCCGCGCCGATCGGGTTCCTTGGGGAGACTTGGACTTGTTCGAGGTAAGGTGAGGGCGCACGCTGTCGCTCTCCCTTGCTACGGATCCATCCCCTGCCGCTGACCCCTTGGCCGGCGCCCCTCAGCCCACCTGGTAACGGCTCAGTCAGCGGAGCTGCGGCGGTGTCCAGGGTATCTCTGCGGGCCGGAGCAGGCCAGCCGGCCGGCGGGGATTTTCGGGCTGTCTCTGCGGGCGACACCGGTCCCCTGAACCGTGGGAAACTTGCCCGTTGCCGCCGAGCCTCTCTCCTCGGCCGGCTCCGCCAGCGGGGCGGGGGAATCCTGGCCCGGGCTGTTGAACCCGGCGCCCGGCCCCAAGCGGCATTCGGACTTAGACGAGCCTGAAGGCACGGGGTCCGGGGGGAGGCTGGGCTCGGACATCCGGCTCTTGTAGCGAATTGAGACCTCACCGGCAGCAACTTAGTATATACTATTTACGAGATGTAGACAGACTTAAATTAGGGTTGTTGTTAAATTCCAGCTTTATCACAACGCAGACTGTATTATCTAGAAAAATTAAAATGTAACTTTTGGAGGTTTTATGATGGCATTTCTTTTCCCTCTTTTCTGATGGCACTGAACTGAAGAAGAATCGCGATTGGGAATTGCGGAAAACTAGAATCAGGGATAGAGAAAGGGCTGTAGTACCCTTGAGATAAAAGACTTGAGATAAAACTGTGATAATTCTTGGGAAGAGCAACTATTTTGTTTTTAAACCCTGAAGGCAGAATTTATGTGAGCGCTTATTACTTTGTGTAGATTTCCGGAATGGGAAATTAACAGAGAGTGTTTCAAAGAACAGGCTATTCCGGAATGTATATTCTAAGGGGGGCGTGGGGGGAGGCAACCCCAAACTGCCTAACTTTGAGAGTACTGCTATATAGTGTTTTAAAATATTCAATGGCAAAAAAACAAAACAAAACAAAACAGTAGCCTATGGAGTGGCCTGCAGGTAGTTCACGGTGTGTGGCTCGGAGGGAACAGATTAGAACTTCTGCTTAGATTTACGATATACTTTATCTCTTTCTAGTACTGTGTGATACACAGAGTGATAATTTTATGTTAAAATGTGTATTCAAAATTTCTTTACCTGGGGCTCCTGGGTGGCTCAGTCGGTTAAGCGACTGACTTTGGCTCAGGCCATGATCTCGTGATTCATGGTTCGAGCCCCGCTTCGGGCTCTGTGCTGACAACTCAGAGCCTGGAGCCTGTTTTGGATTCTGTGTGTGTCCCTCTCTGCCCCCTCTCCCATTCCTGCTCTGTCTCTCTCTGTCTCAAAAATAAATAAACCATAAAAAGTTTTTTAATTAAAAACAAAACAAAAAAAATTTCTTTTCCTGAACAGGTATGAATGCAGAAAGTTTGGAGATCACTAGAATAGTGCTTAAAAAACATGTTTTTATATAAGAGAACCAGTGTTGAGTGACCCAGAGTTTATTGGTATCACCTCTTTAAGTTTTATTTCTTATTCTGTAATTGGAGGAAAATAGCTGTAGTACCCAATGGGCAGAATTCTTAAATATGTGTGTGTTAAATATATAATGAATATAAAGCATATAGTATTGAGCCTGGCAAAAAAGTAAGTACAAATGGTGTATTAAACTTGTTAAAGTGAGAATCCACTTATATTCCCCAAAGGTTTATTTCACTGAGTTGTCTGGATGTAGAATTTTATATAAAACCTACCTAACTAAATCTTGACTAATCATTTTTACACCTAAGTTAGGCAAATTAACCAAAGCTATAATTGACTTACTTTCAGGAATCAATAAACAAGTAACTCAAAATTTACCGTAATAGTATGCATTATATTTAAGGCATAATTACATGTTACAGTTCTGTATACACATACATTCCTAAGTCCAGGTGACTGAGGGTCAAGTATAGTCACTTACATTAATGTTAGCATTTTGACTCACTAGTTCATGAGATACATCTCTTCTCATTCAACATACTTTCCTTGGCGACCGCATTCAAAATAATTTCTGTACCTTTCTTAGCCACACTCCCAATTCCACCCCTATTGTAGAATATATTTTACTGTGTATTGGCCTCACGATCCTAGGAAACACTTCAAACTCCGTGTTTCCAAACAAAATAAATATGTTTGCTTCTTTTTTTTCCAGACCTGCTCTTTCTCTTTAAATGGCACTTAGCATTGTGTGAATGTTATTTCTAAAAAGGATACAGAAGATGAAATTTTATAAAGCCCAAAGTTTTAATTGGCTCAAATAGTAACATTAAGACACATCACAATAGAATCCTTTTTGAAGCTTTATACATTAACAAAAAATAGATAAGAAGATGGGTAGATTCATATCCAATTTCACTACCGATAAACACTCATTTGTTGATGCCTGGAGAAACATGGGCATTGAAGAGGTTTGACTTTGGGTTTTGACAAACTTGGGTTTAGATCTGAGCTCTGATAATTTATAGCTATACAAGCCTGGGCAAGTGTCTTTTTGAGCTTCAGCATCCCCTGTTGTAAATTAAGGACAGTACTTAAAAAATGTTGAAGATTAAAGAAGATACTCAACAAATGTTAATTCTATTTCCCCACTTTATCCATACTTGTAAATCTCTTGAGTTCTTCTGTTCCTTTCATCACTGATATTGCCACTGCTTTTGTTCAGTGCCCCTCATTCTTTAGGGGCTCTCTTTTGTCTCTCTCCGCTCTCTCGGTTTCATCCTCCCTGTATACTGAGGCCGCCTGGATGTCTTTAAAACATATATCTGAGTGTTCACATTTTATTATCTGAAATGCTGTACTCAGTATTTCCCAGTTTTGCTGATCTGGAGTTATTTGATAGATGGATTTATGAATTTTTTCACTTAAATATTTATTGTGTCTTATGATTTTATGATATGTCCCAAGCAGTGTGCTTAATTAATTCAGTACATTAAAAGTGAGATTGTTTAATGCAGAATAGAGTATGTTGGGGGCGGTGAGGGGGTCAGAATAGGGGATGAGGTAAACACAGTCTACTGCAGATTCAGATACAGCAGCAATTTGCCTTTGTTTTTTAAATTTTTTTTAAAGTTTGTTTATTTTTGAGGGAGACTGCATGTGTGAGTGAGTGGGAGAGGGGCAGAGAGAGATGTCAAGGAAGCACTGTGCTCTCCATGCTAAGCTGGGTGTGGGGCTCAAGCCCACAGACCGTGAACCTGAATGGAATCAGGAGTCTGATAACAGACTGAACCACCCAGGCACCTCTGCCATTATTTTTAACCACTATATCCTGTTGATAATTTCACTTCTGTCTGTTCTCACTGCTGTTAGTCCCTACTTGGATATTAATGAGAAGTATGAATTATTAGAAGGATCACGATAAAATTTTAAATTTAGGAATTTAAAATTCTGCTGAAGAGTATTTGATCCATCAGATTTACTATTCACTTACTTGCAATAATGAACTCTTGGTTATTGATTTTTCTTCTTGAGCCTATTTTTTATTGATAGTTACATATTTGTTACTCTTCTACTTTGATTTGTTTCCTGTGAGGGAAATGATCCTTAATTCTGATTTTTTTATTGTAAATAAACACATAAGGAGCTTTTATGCATGTATTAAAAATCCCAGAGATTTGTTTCCATTTTGTGTGTATTTCAGAATATTAAAAGTATTTTCCTTTGCATCTGTTTATAGGTCTCTCTAGCCTTTTAGAAACAGTTTTACCGTATTAACTTGTATCTAACACTCAGGACATTCATATGTGTTTTTAAAAATCCATTATCATTAAATTACAAAGTGATTACTATTTTAAAAGGTAGAAGCCTTTGGTGTCTGATGCCTGTTGCCATGGCAACCATATAGCAAACTGCAAATCCTAGACCAAGCGCAGCAAATAAAAAACATCGTCATCATGTTGCACACCATCTTCTGTGTAGTACAGAATCTCACATTCATTTGTAAGAAGGTTATCACATTTACCTACATGCATCTCCCTCCGCCAGTTTTACTTGAAAAACTGCCATTTTTTATTGGTAAAATACTAAAAATCAGTCATATGATGTCTGAGTGACTGCTAGCTGCAAGATCGTTATTGGGTGTTAATAAAAACAGTATGTAAAAGGACATTTAATGTGGGGAAAACCAAACAGTAATGCTTTCTCTTTGCTTGTCTACAATAAATAAATTATTGCTCAGTAATTAAGAAGGAAATAAAGGATGGGTGGGAGAGAAGGAGATATTTGGGGGGAAATAATGGCATCGTGGTATTGCAGGAGATTTAAGTTAGCAACAAGCTGAAACCAATATACGTGACTCTTGTTGTTAAATAGTTTGAGAAATATGTTGGATTTTCAATTTTTGACCTGTGTAAGAGATACAAAATTAACATTCAATTATTTATTAAAAGGATGTTGAATCTTATGTAATTGTGGCTGTAATGCTAATATTGTCTCATGCATTTGTTTAGGTTAAATGTCCTTTGGATTTTATCTAGTATACCTTTTAGATGGTATTTATTTTATCATAATTAAGTTTTTCATTGCCTTCAGGATGGGATGAAGTCCAAGTTTGTAAGTGTTATTTATAATGGTTCTTCTTAGGAATCTCCTAAGATCTAGTTAGGAATGAAGATTCTGAATAATTTGATTTAGGAAGGGGGCTGAGATTCTGGATATCTAATACAGTCACAGGAGATGTAAATGCTGCTTGCTGGTCCTTGGACCACACATTGAATATCAAGTCTATCAGTCATTTTGTGGTTGGCTTCTACTCTGCTGCTCTAACTTAATTGCTTGCTAGCTGTGCCTTATAATTTATGGCATTGTGTCAGTATCATCTGTACTAAGCAGTTTGCAGACAGTGGCCCAGGGATCCATGAGACTCTTTTAAAGGGTCTACAAAGTCAAAGTATTTTCATAGTAATAGTCAGAAGTTATTTGCCTTTTTCACTCTCATTCACTTATGAGTGAATGGAGTTTTCCAGAGGTTATGAGACGTGTGATGATGCCATTGCTTTGAGGACTGGCAGAATGTGTACATGTGTGTTCTTTGGTTTAAAAACTTCTCAGTTTTAATTTACAGTATGATAGATATTGATAGGTAGAAACAACAAAGCTCTTTGAGTTCCTTAGCACTTTTTCAGAGATTGACCACAACCTTTGAAAACTGCTGCCCTATGTAGATGGTAAGACTCAGAGGTATAGAGCTTTTCCAAAGCTCTTTCCTTAGCCACAGTGACTGCTTATATGAGTGGGAATTCTGGTGCCCCACATGGTTTTCAGGCACCTTTCCAGGGGTGGCCTCTTTACCTCTCTGGGCACTGGTAAAAGGTCTCATGTGACACCATCCAACGGGGAGTGGGAGTAAGTAGCACCCTATTACTGCCTGATCAAGGGGGACATCTAGGATCTCTAGGCAGAATCCACTGACACCATTATCATGACTCCCTGTTTGGCCTACGTCACCTTCTCTGACAGTGGCCCAAAGGGGGCATGGAGATGCCTCCTTATGGCCTCATAAGGTGGCAGTCTAGGCTACCCACTTGGCCTTTGCTAATGTGTGTGTTGGGGGAGTAGACTTGAGGTGCAGTATTTATATGTTCAAAAAGTCTTGTGTAATTTTAAATACATTAATTTTCTAGGTGTAAATTTTATAGCACATTGGAAAAATAGCATGGATTGTTTCTTTAGGGAACAATTAAGGGAAACTACTGGTGCTAGGAATCATGGCTTCAAAATATGCTTCATTGGGAAAAGGATTTAAAATCAATGGTTTTATCTGAAAAATTGGATGTTTGCTCTGGAATACTTTGAGAAGACATTGTGGCATCTCTATTAATAGATCTAGGAAACTAGAAACTAAAGTTACACAAATAAGATTTTTTTTTTTACCTTTTGTGAGTTTTAGTAGTCAGAACATTTAGGTAGGCCCATATCAATAAAATTTGGGCTGTGAGAAACTGAAGTAAAATCAACTAGTGTATCATGTGCACATGTTGAAAAAACCCACAACATAAACTTATTATCTTCTTTTTTAAAATTTTTTTAATATTTTTTATTTCTTTTGGAGAGACAGAAACAGTGCCAGCAGGGGAGGGTCAGAGAGAGAGGGAAACCCAGATTCTGAAGCAGACTCCAGGCTCTGAGCTAGCTGTCAGCACAGAGCCTGATGCGGGGCTCAAACCCACAAACTGTGAGATCCTGACCTGAGTCGAAGCTGGACGCTTAATCGACTGAGCCACCCAGACTGCTGTGTCTCCTAGGGCTATGATCAACGTGGCGATAGGGCTATTTCTTTCTGGAGACTCGGGGTGAATCTGTTTGGTTACCTTTCCAGCCTCAAGTGGCCACCTGTGGTTTTTGACTCATGCCCCCTCCCTCTATACAGATGATATTTTTACTTTTTTTAAACTAAAAATGAATGGAGATAGTACTTAAAGCTTAAGCTTTGTCTTATTTTACTTCATTGTTACTCTAACATATGTTCAGACCTGATGGCCAAAAGAAAGGAAGAAAATTTCTTCTCTCCTGAAAATGCCAAAAGACCAAGACAAGAAGAGCTGGAGGACTTTGACAAAGATGGTGATGAAGATGAATGTACAGTTTCTTTCACTAACGGTACCTCTGCTTTGGTAAGTGCAGAACTTTTGGATGGACCTGGTTCTCATATTTGGCTCATATGCTATATTTTTGATAATTCAATATCAGGAAAGGCACTATGGTGTTAAGAACCTAAGGGAAAATAATATAATTCTGAAGTTTATGTTAATTATTAGAAACAATTAGGGAAAACCATAAAACAAAGAGCTTGTTCTTTAGAAAGGTCAGTAAACTTGACAGACCTCAAGTAAGACTGACAAAGGGGAAAAAGGACACAAATTACCAGTAACAGGAACGAAGCAGTAGATATGACCACTGACCCTGTAGGCTTCAAAATGACAATGACATGACAGATGTTCATCATCGTTTAGTATTGAGGAAATGCAAACTAAGAAGACCACACACCCATCAGACTGAGTGAAATTAAAAACAACAATGACAACTTCATATGCTGGCAAGGATGCAGAGAAACTGTATCATTCTTATACTGCCGGTGGGAATGTAAAATGATACAGCCACACTGAAAAGTGGTTTGGCTGTTTGTTTGTTTGTTTGTTTAACACGCCCCTGCCTACCACATTACCTGGCATTTGTCCCAGAGAAATGAAGATGTACCTTCACATAAAATTCTGTACATGAATGTTTATAGCAGCTTTATTTGTAATAGCCCAAACTGAAACAACTCAGATGTCATTCACTGAGCAAATGGTTAAATGCTGTGGTACGACCATACCACAGTAGACGTTTTTTTCTTGTTTTTAATTTTAATTTTTTAATGTTAGTTTATTTTTCGGGGGGGGTGAAAGAAAAGAGAGAGCAAGAGAGACAGAGCGGGAGCAGGGAAGGGGCACAGAGAGACAGAGAGTGAGAGAGAGAGAGAAACAGAATCCGAAGCAGGCTCCAGGCTCTGAGCTTTCAGCACAGGGCCCGATTCAGGGCTTAAATACATGAACGTGAGATCATGATGTGAGCCAAAGTTGAACGCTTAACCGACTGAGCCACCCAGGTGGCCCATAGACATTTCTATAACATTTGTTAAATGACAGTGTTCTAGAAATGGAGAACAGATTAGTGGACTGGGTGTTGAGGAAGGAGTGGATTGGGCGGGATGTGGGTTAGCTATAAAAGGGTGACCCAGGGATCCTTGTGGTGATGGGAATGTTCTGTATCTTGACTGTATCAGTGTCTTATCCTGGTTGTGATTTTGTACTACAGTTTTTAAGATATTTCCATGGACAGATAAAACTCTAATGCTGATCTGTATTTACACTATAGGAATGATTTTCTGTTTTTCAGATTTAGAACTGTATATTCTTTATACATTGCCAAAATCTTACAGTTATCATGAGTGACAGAGCAGAAAGTCACAAGAAAAACAGGCTTACCTTTTTAAGAATGTGTGCTCTACTCTTTGAATTATCTATAGCAAATTCATTGTTCAGACCGTGGCTGGATAATCATCTTTCAGGGATGCTCTAAATGCAGGAAATTTTATTGCAACAGTGATTCCCAACCAAGGGGGAGTTTTGCCCCGCTGGGGGACATTTAGCAGTGTCTGGATATATGTTTGGTTGTCACAACTCAGGATTAGGGTGTGCTACTAGCATCTAGTGGGTAGAGGCTGGGAATGTTGTTAAAATTCTCAAAATCGACAAAGCAGCCCACCTCCAACAAAAAATTACCTGACTCAAAGTGTTAGTATCATTTATATTAAGGAACTATGTGATACAATTCTTGGATCCTGTAAGGATTTGAGAATCAATAGTTACTCATTGAAGGTACCCATTTAATTTCATCTTATTGAAGTTAAGATTATTCACTTACTGTAACATTTTTCATTAGTAACACTGCTGATCTTTCCTCAAATGCTTGGATGATTATATGATTATACCGAGTTTATTAGACAGATTAATAATTGTCTTCTCCCTCTCTTTCTCGCTCTCACTCTGTCTCTCTCTCTTTTTTTTTGTTAATAGACTGCAGCAGAAGTTGGAATAATTGAGAGTATTCAGCTAAGAAACTTCATGTGTCATTCGATGCTTGGACCCTTTAAGTTTGGTTCTAATGTCAACTTTGTTGTTGGCAACAATGGAAGTAAGTGCTTTTGCCCTCCTTACTTGACTTTGAGTAGTATTTTGAAGTTAGAATGCAGTAACTGTTCAAAATAGGTGACTGTGAGTGCAGATAAATCTGTTTAGGATGTATAACTTGCGGTAATGAATATTTTCAGTATTTGCTGCTAGTCTGTACTTTAAAAAAATAATAAGTTAACTCTAGGTTCATTATTTATATGGTAGGAATAAACATTTTCTACTTACTCTTTGACTCCTTTTACCTTGGTATTTGTACCATAGAGGAGTGGACAAACTAACATTGTGATTGAGGCCACCCTGTGTCTTATGTCTACTAAATGTTATGATAGAGCAGAAATAGAATGCCATGGGAATCCAAACATGAAAGAAACTAATTCTCACTGTGGCCAATGAAAACTTAAAGAGGAGGTGGTATTTACGGTGGTGCTTGGATGAAAATTATAGATTCTTTCAGGGAAGAGGAGGCTCAGATGTTCCAGGCAGACATAGGTTATCAGCGAGGTTTGGAGGGGCAGAGTAGATGTGCATGGACCGTTAAAGCCTTATATGGCTTTATCATATCCTACATGGCAGGGGAGGGCAGAAGCGGATGCTGGAGGGACGTGTTGTAGATGATACTGGTGAGGATCGTGAATGCTGTGATAAAGGTTATCGTGTTTTATTCAGAAGTTAGTGGAGAACCAATTACAGTTTGTGAGTAAGGGATGACATGGTCAAGATTTGTGAAACAAACTGACCACGTTGGAGAGAATGGACTAAAAGGGGAGAGGCATGGGGTTAGAGCGACCAGTTAGGCAGCTTTTGTCATGGACCAGCCAGGCGTGAGCTGTCGACAGCTTGACTGGCCAGTACTTGGAGAGGAGGCCTGCCAGAGTCCACGGCTGCTGGCGGCGCCAGAACAGGATCGTAGTGTTGCCCAGGATCTTCTGTCTAGTGTAGTTCCTCATTTCCCCTGCTGTATACTCCGGCCAGAGGAAGGTGTTTTCAGAGGGAGAGGATGGACAGAGGGATTGCTACAGGGAGGGCCCACAGGACAAGAAGTAAGGAAAGACTGGTGGGTTCTGCAATTAGGTCTTTTCTCTTCTTCTTTTTTTTTTTTTTTAACTTTTGAAATCGTTATTTTACTAATAAAACTTGGCAAAGAAGAAATAATGCAAATAGTGGAAGCAGTGAATTTGGAAATGAAGGAGAGATTTAGAACAGAGACTTACAAAGCATCGAGGAACTAAATCAGTATTAGCCAGTGGTGTATTTTGGTTAATTTAGGGTATATTGTGGAAAATGATGGGCCAGTAAGAGGTGATTGAATTCGTTGATTGTGGAGTTAGAAGATGATTGCATATTCTAGGTAATTGTTTAGATATTGAAATTTCAGCTTGTGATATTTATATGTTAGGGTAAAAAGAAGTATACTTTTCAGAAAGTTAGCAAATGAGCAATCAAATTAGGAATAATAGTTGTCAAAATATTACATAGAAACATTTATCTGTTTGACTGATGATTTTTTTCATATTTAAATTCATTTATTCCTTCAACTAATACCTGAGTGTCTATTATGGCCCACTGTTGGTGATATTGTGTTAAACAAAACAGGCAACATCCTGTCCCTGTGGAGCTTGCTTGCATTCAGGCGTTGTTTCTGACTTCTGTGAATTTGTGGAAAAAGTAAATTATACCTAAATTAGAATGTGATAAAGATTAGATAAATTCAGTATCTATGTGTAATTAGATAACCTCATTTAATAGGCCAATGGATCAAGGTGAAACAATGAGCATTTCAGGTTGGAAAGATATCGTACTTTTTTTTTTTACTACTTTCCTTATTAGTGGCAAAAATTTGATTCCTGAATTATACTATTTTTTTTTTCTAATTGCAACAACCAAGTATTTCATGATATATACAATTTTTTTTTTAAGGTTGCTGAAAGAAAATGGTAATTGAAGTGTAACACTTCATTTCAGGGTTAGAATTAATTTACATTTTCATTCAGAAATCTTTTTACATCAAATTGTGGGCGTCAGCCTCTTTTCTCTCTCCTTGATGAATGTGATTTCGTCCACACCTGTTTCCGTAGGTGGGAAGAGTGCAGTGCTCACAGCGCTTATAGTTGGTCTTGGCGGAAAAGCAGTCGCTACCAATAGAGGCTCTTCTTTAAAAGGTTTTGTGAAAGATGGACAGAAGTAAGTGTTTGCTTTCTACATGTATTTTCCAGTTCTTTAGTAAGAAGTGGCTGCTTTAGATTCCCAGTCCATGTAAACGTGATCAGAACTGTATTGGCTTCCCAGAATTGGAGAAGAGTCCCATCTTTCCGTTCCTTTCATTTTGCCCCATTGCCAGCATGGCCCACTGTCTCCTGTTAAGCTCTCCAGACGGAAAGCTCCTGTGAAATACTGCCATGTGCCTGCCTGCTTGTACTCTTGGTTCTTTACCTTTTTGGGAGAAAGAACAAGCAATGATAAATGTATGTACTGCTGTTATTTTATTTTATTTTATTTTTCATGTTTATTCATTTATTTTGAGGGAGAGAGGAAGCACATGCAGGTGCACGCACAAGCTGGTGAGGGGCAGAGAAGGCGGGGTGGGAATCCTAAGCAGGCTCCATGCAGAGCCCACCGCAGGGCTCGATCTCAACCGTGAGATCATGACCTGTGCTGAAATCAAGAGTCGGACACTTAACCAACTGAGCCACCCAGCGCCCCATTATACTTTTGCTTAAATGGATATTTATAAACATTGAACTTTCTGGCTCTTGACCCGAACCCAGCTTGACCAAGTCCATGTTGGTGTGATACAGACAAAAACAGAATCAGCAAACCAGCCAAGGATCCCCGCACAAAATTTCCACCTCCAGTTCACTAAGAATTCCAAAAAAGTATTCCAGTGTCTTTGATTGTTTTGTCCTTTACTCAGGTGGTTTGGAAGTGGATTTGATTTGAGGCCTACACCCACATGTCTATTTGTTGGTCCATCTTGACCCCTGGAGAATGGTCATATAACTGCTCTCGTTCGCTTTACACACACATTGCTTCTTGGTAGAACTTGCCTTCATGTAACTTCATATAAGTCGCCCAGTTTGCATCGTCATGGACTTTAGGGCCTTTTGCCATTAGGCACGCTCTGCAGGCCGATTTCCTTCTTCTTAATACTGCCTCAAATAACTCCGAAGGGGTCCTCGCATCTCCTAAAAACCAGAAGTCCTCACCTCTGTTCTGCTGCCTCGCAGAGTGAGGCCGCCCCTGTCGCTCCTTTCTCTCTTGCACACCCATGCCCAGAACTTCGGGAACTTTGATAATTAACAGTGATATCTGTTTTTTCATATGATAGACTTTCCTTCTGCTCAGTGTTCTTTCCATGTAACTTCTTCAATTTATTACTAAAAAAAATAGAATGGGGACCATGGGAACCGGGATTGCAGTTTTCTTCTGTATTTCTCAGAAAGCCTTAGGAATGTTAACCCAAGCCAGGGTTCCAAGTGGACTCAGGAGAAGGGGGTAAAGATACACGGGAACATTTCATGCTGTACGGCCTTGGAAAACAACTATTTGGTAATAATTCTCCAGCATATTTTCTGTCTCTCCTTATCTTATTTGGGCTCCAGTCCAGCAAGGTCTTCTCCTCCCTTCCTCGTCCCAACATTGTTAACAGCTCCAGCTCTGTTATAATTCATTATATTTAACTATACTTTTCTTAGTTGTCTAAACAGTCGCCTAGTCTACTTAGTCAAATAACACAGTGATCTTCAAATAGAAGCTTCAGATGATTTTTTTCTATAGCCCTGAATGTTTTGTGTCAAGTAAATATTTTTTGTTTTAATTTGTTTTGTTTTCCATTTGAGAAGTATCTGGACCAAAGCAGAAACTTCTTTCTGAGACTTATCTTCAGAATACCATTTTAAAAAAGAAAGAAAAAAGCTAGTTTACACAAGTCACCAACTTTTAAGGACACAACTGCCTATAGGAAAACTGGGCTCTGGGCTGCCTTTGTTGGGGGTTCTTGCTCTTCATAGCAGTCTTGCCCGGTGAGGTTTGGAGAAGCCAGTGAACCGTGCCCTGAGACAGTCTGCCTGGGGGTCACCTCTCTGTCAGCCACCGGCTCTTTACAGTGGTAGTGAATGAATTCACTGAATACAGCTTCCCCACTGGAAGCCTCTCGCAGTGCCCCAAGGTCTCATGCCCCTCGCTATTCACGTTCCTCCTGAACATATGTAGTTCACTGTTCTCTCCCTCGGCGTCCCTAATACCAGCCCTGGTTGCCTTGGGATCTGCCATCAGCTGCAGCAGTGGGAATGAGCTGCAGAGGGACAAAAACTCTTACTCCTGCTGTAAGTTTCTGATGTGTTTAGTCAAGGCTACAGAACTTCACTGCAGATGAGCTGGCTACTTCAGAGACAGCAGATGCATCATATTTTTATACGGTTTGTTCCTTGTTCCCAGGCTGTGTGCTGCTGCCAGATATCTCTGTGTATGTAGATTTTTCCAGAGTTGAGAAAGAGGCTCCATGGCTGTTGACCCAGACTGAGGATCAGCCACATCAGTATGCTTGGGGACACAGCAGTTAGGGCCCAGCAAAGGTGTCCCTGCTCCTGCTGCAGTTACTAGGAGGCTTTTCTCATAAGCCTTAAGTTTTTGACTTTTCAGTTCACATTGCAACAGGATACCAGTGTCTCCGGAGTTCTCACAAAACTAAAGGTAGCTATTAAATGCAAGGAGTTGCTAGGAATGAAAATAATAAAATAGATGTTTGCTAATCAAGAGAGATGTTTGATCATTCAGAGGAAATACGTGTAGTCACTTTATTTTTAAAATGTCTTCATGAAGTCATTTATTGAATACTAGGTAATCATATGAGTTAATGAAATAAAATATTTTTGCTCCGTATTGTAGGCCAGCTGCCTTTCCCCTACTATACTTTAGTTAATGGTTTTCAACTTTTACTGTTCATTAGAACCAACTGGGGAGCTTTTAAAAATCTCATTAATTACAACTTGTCTGGAGTATATCTGTCCTAATTGGGTATTTCTGACTTAAAAACACATACACAGGGACGCCTGGGTGGCTCAGTCGGTTAAACATGCAACTCCTGATTTCAGCTCAGATCATGATCTCATGGTCATGAGATCCAGGCCCTCATGGGTTCTGGGTGTGCAGTCTGCTTAAGATTCTCTTTCTCTTCCCCTCTCTCTCTCTCTCTCTCTCTCTCTCTCTGCCCCTCTCCTGTGTGCACTTGCGCATGCATGCCCTGTCTCTCTCTCTTTAAAAAAACAAACTGCAACAACAAAACACATATACCCCGGCCCACTCAGGGTACCTTTAGAAAAGGAGACTTACGGGTGCCTGGGTGGCTTAGTCAGAAGCATTTGACTCTTGATTTCATCTTAGGTCATGAGGTGTGAGTTCAAACCCCACATCGGGCTCTGCACTGACAGCACAGAGCCTGTTTGGGATTCACTCTCACTCTCTCTCTCTGCCCCTTATCTGCTCCCTCTCTAGCTCTCTCTAAAAATAAACATAAAAAAAAGAAAAGGAGATTTATTGTAAAAATTCAGGAATATATATCTTAGAAGCCTCAGGAAATGAGTACAATTGAGTCTCATGAGTAACTGGAACTCAGAGAGCTCAGAACCAAGGATCTTCTGTCTCTGGGCCTTTCTTTCCTGTGTCACTGGCTTTTTCTTCGTGTTTTTGTCTCTAGGCCTCTGTCTGCCTCTCTCTTCCTTTGGGTCCGTGTAACCCTTCTCCTGTTCCACCTCCCTCACTCCCTTGCATAATGGGTTGTACTGTGTGGTGCTCCCTTCCCTCTGTCTCATTATGACAGGTGGGTGGGCTTGTGAATGTGTGTCCTCATTGTCTCCAGAGTGTATGTTCTTTGCCTTATTATTTAGCCAAGTCTTCCTTACTCTGTGTCTTTGTGTGCGCAGTCATCCCCATCTAACTGTTTTAGTCTGGGGGACAATGTCCATTCTCTGTGTCTGATTCGTGGCCGGGATCTGTGGGTGTGTCTCTCTCTGTCCAGGTGATTTCCCCAGAGCTTAATCTGGTATGTGCTCTGGCTGCTCCTGGCAGCCTCTGCCCATGTTCTGCTCCCTCATCTGAGTATAAAGCCCCAAATTGGTTTCTCTAGTCTTCAGAGGCCTCAAGGAATCACTAGCTTTTGACTTGGTTGTGCCTTCATTTGAGTTTGTTTTTAAAAATTTTTCGTTTTGAAATAACTTAGATTTATGGAAGTGTTGTAAAGATAGTACAGTTTCATTTATATCCTTCATCTAATCTCCCTTAATGTTGGCATCTTGAGTAACTAAAGTACTCTTATTAAAGCCATGCAATTAACACTGGTACTGTTACTAACTAACCACAGACCTTATTTGAATTTTACCAGTTCTGTTTTTTTTTCTTATAATTGTTTTTAAAAAGTTTATTCATTTATTTTGTGCGAGAGAGGGAGAGAAGAAGAGAATCCCAAGCAGGTTCAGCACCAATAGTGAGGAGCCCATTGCAGGCTGGGGCTCAAACTCACCAACCTTGAGTCCTTGACCTGAACTGAAATCAAGAGTTTGAAATCAAGATACTTAACTAGCTGAGCCCCCCAGGTGCCCCCTTAATTTGAATTTGTAAAGAAGGGACTCCCTGAGTTCTCCTCAGATTTCTATATTTAGCTCAACCCCTGGAGGGCAGGGCGAGGAAGACTGATATGGCTACTAAGCCTTGTCTTTCTGCTCCCGCACTTGAAGAGGGTGACCTGAGCAGGAGCTAACAAAACCCTTCAGTGTGTCTACTGAATTACCAGTTTACACTGAAGCGTATCTTGACTTTTTTTCTGTTCCTGCAAATGGGGACAATTTGGGAATATGATCATAAATTCATGAAAACAAGTTCTATTAAAGATTTCATTTAATTACAAGTTAAAGCAGTTTTGCATTAAAGGGCTTTAGTGTTTTGGCAGATGTTCATCTGAACCAGAGAAAAATCTTGATTACTTTTATGTGTAAGGAAATTATAAGTACATGTATAGTAATGAACTTCATTAACGCTTTTTGTTTTTCTACCAAGTCTTATTTTTTTAAAAAAAGAAAAATAAAGATTGATTTTTTTCCTGTATTGAAATGTGCATGGCTATAAATGCTTTAAACTTCTTTAAAACTTTAAAAATAATTTTTATAATACCAACAGAATATCAAGAAATTCTGAGCTTCCGTTTGCATCTCTTGATAGCAAATACTTTCATTTTTTTATTGCCACACATTTGGAAGATGAAAGTTGCTCCCTTTGATTCTAATGCTCTTGGAAGATGTTATTACTTCCCCATAATTGTTACTTCATTCTTAAAGGTTGGCTATTAGCATGATGCTTTATTAAGTGGTCAGGCTGTGTAGTATTACACATTGCCAATAGGAGGGTGTGTAACTTAACTGCATGATTTGAAACTAGCAAAACTAAAATGATTTTTATGTGACTGTGGCATTTCTAGTATGGATAGAATAGTATTTCTATAACCGTTTTTCTCTGTTTTTTTATTAGGTATGATATATTCAGCATTATTCTGTAGTAGTCTATCAGCCATCAACTGCTGGTGTAAAGCTACTTTTCAAATGAATTAGGCAAATTACCTTGGAGGTTTTGAAAATTCTAGAATCTAGTATTGAAATGGCACTGCACCTTCATGTGACGTGGCTTAACCTTCTTGCTTTAGCTCCGCAGATATCTCAATAACATTAAGGAACCGAGGAGATGATGCCTATAGAGCCAATGTGTACGGTAACTCTATAGTTGTGCAACAACACATCAGCCTGGATGGAAGTCGATCTTATAAACTAAAAAGTGAAGCAGGTTTGTTATGAGTGCCTTTCATTTCATATAAAATATTCGTAAATGTTCAGTTAAACAGAGTGAAGTGTTGCTCACGTAGTCATCAAAAGGACATTTCTTCCTGATCTCTTGAAACCTTTCTCCTGTCAGACCACGGGTTGGTTGCATGTATATGTACATACACATGTTTATGTATATACATATACACACAGAGTTGTTTATCCCAGGACATCGTACAGTAGAACCACAATTATCAGAGTTTGGGTCCACTCGAAACGGGCTTTGCCATTTCGTTCTGCCCCGCAGACTTCCTTTCACTCCTGTAGTTTCTAGCACATGTGGAAAGAGGTGGTTAGCAAAAGGTGGAAAAGGACACAAAGGCAGAGCAGACAAAGAGACAGGTGAGAAGGAAGAACAAGCGTTTAGCTATGGAAGGAGAGAAGCCCTGTCATGGCGTCCACGTTTCTTCCCCTGTGTACTTGGGTCATGAGGACTGTGGCGTCCAGCTCTCTCAGAAGCGTGCATGTTCTTGATGACATAACAAAAATAATAATGCTTGTATTTGTAAATAATTGCTGTTTTTTTCTCTGTATTTTTGCCCTAAAACCAGACTAGTCATTTTATGTGTTTCTCTTAACTAGGCGCTGTGGTTTCTACTAGAAAGGAAGAGCTGATTGCAATTCTTGATCATTTTAACATACAGGTAATTGCTAAATCTGCGTTTCAAATTGATGCAATTGGTCATCATATCATTTGTAACATTGAAAGAATCCAGATGGGCTCATATGAGTAAACTGACCACAGGAGGAACATGTACAACTATTGTTAGTGAAATTGCTTAAAATTTGCTAATTCGGCAGGAATTTTCAATACCTAATATAGCACCCATAATTCGACAAAGTGGTCAAGAACATGTAGTCTATGCCAGTATGGGGTAGAATTGATGTTCATAAAAGCTGTACAGTTTCTTTGTGTTCTCCTGCCTGAGGCAGAATAGCATCATAGTTTTCTAAGCTTGGTTGCTGAGTTGTTATAGAAAGGAAATTTATTCTAATAAGAAAAAGCATTTCCTTATGAGTTTTGGAGTTCTTGATCATAACAATAGGAGATAAGTCTCAAGTACTTTCTGCTAAGGTAACTTTGAATAATTAGAAATGGAGCCTATAGTCTTATAACATGAGCGCTGGAATCATCTTGGGAGGTCATCTGATTCACCTATATTTTGTCGGTGAGAAGGGAGCAAGAAAAAGTAAATTTACACATACAGTCTAGTCATGGATTGGATCCAGGCATCCCTGTCCCAGTCTAGCGAGCTACCCTGTCTTAGTCCAGAATGAAAAACACCAAGGCTAGTCACCAGTTACAAATCTAGCTATCTTTGCCAATTTGGTTTAGAACAAAGCTGTCCAAAAAACCTTTCTGTGATGGTAGAAATAGTCTGTATTGTGCTATTTAGTGGGGTAGCCACTAGCACGTTGCTCTTGAGCACCTGATATGTGTGACTGAGAAATTGAGTGTTTGATTTTATTGAATTTACTTCAGTGTGAAAAGCTGCATGTGGGTAATGGCTTCTATGTCAGGATCAGAAGTTTAGAAAAACAATTACTAAAATCTGAAGAAAAGCAGATATATCAAATAAGTTTGAGACTAAAATGCATGATGATTTTTAAGCAAAAGCAGGAAAACCAGATGTGGAATCATAGGTGTTTGGGAGACTCCGGAAGGGCATCGAGTAGGGTTCTCACACTCCATACTTACCCTGCGTGGATTCCTTCATCTTTCAGCAACAACTTGTAAGTGGATTGTGGAGGAGAACTCACTTCTGCCTGAGGCTTCTGATTCCTTCTGTGGACAGCTGTGTTTAGCAGAAAGAAAAATTAGGGAAAGTTGAATAAAGCCTGCTTCTCTAAGCTTCTGCTTCCTTGAGGAATATAAAAACATGTTTATTTCTTTTGAAATACTTAAAGTTTGTTATAACTTCTCTAGTCCTCTTCTAGTATACAGTTACTAAAGGTTCATTTATCAAAATATAGAAGGTCTAGAGTTGCACTTACCTGTATAATAACCATAGCCGCGTGTGGGTATTAAGCACTTGAAATGTGGTGAGATGTGGTTTTAGTCCAAATTGTGATGTGCTGTAGTGTGAGATACAGACTAGATTTTGAAGACTTCATGCAAAGGAATAATTCAGTTTTTATTTAGGTTATATGTTAAATGATAATGTTTTAGATAGACTAGAACTATATTATCAAAATTAATTTTACCCGTTTTTTATACTAATGTAGCTTCTAGAAAATTTAAAATTATCTGTGTGATTTGCATTATGTATTTACTAGACATTGGTGGCCTAGAATAACCAAGAGGGAAGAAGATATTTAATGTCTTTAAGTACCTGATTATATTTGTCCCCTGTGCCTACTCTTCTTATCCTTTCTCTGAAGTTTACCTGTTTGTGCTTGCCTTTTGCTTGTTCTCAAGTCTCAACAGGTAAAAGGCACAAGGTTCTTACATAATCCCTAGAGTAGTGTAGGAACTAGGAATCCCATTTCAAAAACAATTTTAAAAAGTATAGACAAAAGAATGTAAATTTTGGTGAAGTTACTGGTTCAAAGTTGGTTAAAATGTCTGTCATTAGAGACTAAAACATAGGTCTTATTTTTAAGAAGTCAAATGGAATGTGAAATGAAGATACAGGGCAAGCTTTGTAAAAAATATGTGGCAGTCTGACTGCTCTGCCTATATAGTGATAGTGATAAAAATAATAAAAAGGGACATGTACCAGTCTGGTTTTTGTTTTCTGTTTTTTTTAATTTGAGAAAGAGAGAAAGCGGAAAGGGGCAAAGGGAGAGAGAAAATCTCTCACACTCCATGCCCAGTGTGGACCCCAGTGCGGGGTTCTTACCACCCTAAGATCATGACCTGAGCTGAAATCAGGAGTTAGACACCTAACCAGCTGAGTCACCCAGGTGCCCCTGTAGAAGTTCCTTTGTAACTGCATAAATGTTTTTGTTATCTTAGAAGACACAAAATTTTACATAAAAAGGAAAATTTTAACCATTGGTGTACTAACAAAGTCAGTCAGTATTTTACAGATGGTAAAATGAAGTTTAAATTTTTTTTCATTTATACTGGTGCTATATATCTAAAACTTTCAA
Organism: Suricata suricatta; assembly: GCF_006229205.1. Lineage (NCBI taxonomy): Eukaryota > Metazoa > Chordata > Mammalia > Carnivora > Herpestidae > Suricata > Suricata suricatta. The sequence goes on from NC_043703.1 coordinate 152,342,950, forward strand.
GCCATATTATTTTCTAATATGTGAAATACTTTAATAATGCCAAAGACATAAATGAGTAATGACCTTGAATCGTTCTTAAGCAAGTTATGTATATTTTTTAAACTTTTTCACCTGTACTTTGATCAATTACTGTACTGTTACTATAACTGTACTTTAACTTGTTAATTACAGATAGTTTAATTCATACAATGGCTTATTTTATTTTATTATTATTATTTTTAAAATGTTTTATTTATTTTTGAGAGAGAGGGAGAGAGAGACAGACAGACAGACAGACAGACAGACAGATGAGATTCAGCACCAGCAGGGGAGGGGCAGAGAGAGAGGGAAACACAGAATCCGAAGCAGGCTCCAGGCTCCAAGCTGCCAGCATAGACCCCGACACGGGGCTCAAACTCACGAACCGTGAGATCGTGACCGGAGCCAAAGTCAGATACTTAACTGAGTGAGCCACCCACGTGCCCCAGCAATGGCTTATTTTAAATGACTCGTCCTCCAAAAGTAGAAATAACTCCAGCATTTCGATTTCTTTTATAATATCTTCATGAAGAAATAGCAAATCTGAAGAACTGCTGGAAGGAAAAGAAACACTACTTGTCATCGTAATTCTGATTAGAAATAAACAAGTTGGGAGGCGCCTGGGTGGCTCAGTCGGTTAAACAGCCGACTCTTGATTTTGGCTCGATCATGATCTCACTGTGAGACTGAGCCCTGCATCAGTCTCTGTGCTGGCAGCGTGGAGCCTGCTTGGTAGTCTCTCTCCTCTCTCCCTGCCCATCTCATTGCGTGCTTGCTCACTCGCTCGCTCACTCTCTCAAAATAAATAAACATTAAGAAAAAAGAAATAACAAAGTTGGACATTTTGTATTTAGTTGGAGAAACTAACTTGCCCAGGGCAACATAGGGGGTGAGAGACCAGAACCCAAGTCCACTAAGGGCTTTATTCACTGTTGTCTGATTGTTAACCAGTAGCACGGGCATGATATTCTATAAAACAGGTGAAAGAAGCGACAGCTTTCTAATAAAAATACTTCTTCAGAGATTTCTTGTGTCCCCATATAGTGGCAGAATAATTTTGACTATGACATTTATTTTAGTACCATGAAATATTGAAACGTTTTCCCTCCATTAAAAAGTTCCAACATTTTTTTCTCTGTGTATTCACCCTAATACCCCTACGTTAGCCTTCTTGATGACACCATGGTGAGTTGTATTCTGTATTTCAGCCCCTTTATCTTATCATTAAAATGAAACATTCAGAAATAATCTTTCTTGTTTGTTTCAGGTGGATAATCCGGTTTCTGTTTTAACACAAGAGATGAGCAAGCAGTTCTTACAGTCTAAAAATGAGGGAGACAAATACAAAGTAAGGAGCACCAGTGAATTTTTCAAAATAGTATATTTCTAGATTAAGCATATACACTGAATATAACTTGTGCTCACGTAATAAATATTGAGTTCTTTTTTAATGTTTGTTTATTTATGTTTATTTATTCAGAGAGAGAGAAAGACAGTGAGCAGGGAAGGGGCAGAGAGAGAGAGAGAGAGAGAGAATCCCAAGCAGGCCCAGCATTGTCGGTACAGAGCCCAATGCGGGGCCCGAACTCACGAACCATGAGATCATGACCTAAGCGTAAATCCAGAATCAGAAGCTTAACCGACTGAGCCAACCAGACATCGTCTCCTGAGTTGTTGGTGGTGTTTTTTTTTTTTTTTAAAGCCATTTACTTACAGTAATAGTGTAGGGCTAATTTAGGAAAGTTCCAAGTATGATAGAAGTGTATAATTTTTATGGTAAATTCTTGCTTTCACTCTTTGGCTCTGAATTCTGAAAGAGAATGGATTATTCTAAAATTAATCTTTAAGGAAATGAAAGGGAATGATTGGCCATGCATAACAACCTTTAAACCTTAAATTTTAAAGATAGCAAAGTATTTGACCACTAGTAAAACATATACTATAACTTTTGAATGGATTTCACTATTTCCTTTTCTAAAAACTTAAGTTGTGTGAAAATCATAGATATGGATGTTTTCACTTTTTTCATATTTGCTTAAAGAATGAAAGAATAAGTGAAAGCGAGTATTCAGGATGGTATTATTAACACACCAAAAGTGTTTTCTTACATAGGCTTTTAAGAGCTTTGCAAATGAATGTATTGATATAAACAGGGTAAGTGAAATAAATTTGGGGTCTGAAAACATGTTCTTTTGTGTTTATGTTTACTTGTTCAAGATTGTTTTTAGTATCTTTTTACATAATTAATCCACAACTTTTTTTTTCCACAGTTCATGGAAGTTTACAGACTCCTAATTGTGTTTCTCTTATTGATACAGTTCTTCATGAAAGCAACCCAACTTGAGCAGATGAAGGAAGATTATTCATACATTATGGAAACTAAGGAAAGAACAAAGGAGCAGATAAATCAAGGAGAAGAGGTTTGTAAACTATGTAAATATTTTTGAGGTCAAATTGCTATCTTACCTGTGAGATAAAGGTACTTTAAAATCATATACCTATATATAAATACGTAACTATACAAACTAATAACACTTTCATAGTACTCTATGAAATATATGAAGGGTGGTTTTTGTATTCAGGGCATTTTATTAGCCTTTTTTGTTTTGTAATAATGGTTATATATACATTTTCCTCTGTTAAGTTATAAACTAGAGTACAAGGCAATATTTTTTATACTTAGGCCTTGATATATGACCTAGTGGTTCTACAATGAGGTATCACTAATTCCTACTATAAGTCATTTAAAAACTATAGTATTTCTTTTGATGGGAAAAGAAGCACAGGCCTCAAGCGGATATTACACGTGATTAACACATGTAATTATGCAGAGTAGATAACTCGTCGCCCTGGTAAATCACGTTTATTAAGCACGGATAGCTGGGTAGTGAGTGTCACCCCTGAACTCCCCAGCTTGACAGCTGTGCGTATCTGTGTGACGTTGCAATTATGCCAACGCGACTGACTTAGATTTGTTTTTACATCAGCTATATTTTGTTTTTATACTTGCTTCTTCAGATTCCTGAGGGTCCAGCTGTCTATCTTCAGAGACCTCAAAGTCATAAGGTTTAGGGTTTGAGCCTTTTGTCCAGTACATTAAGTCCACCAATTTTTGTGTGATTCTGTATCTTATTCTTTACTCAGTTTTATAAAACCAGTTGAGCTTTCAGCTAATCCTTAGCTCGTGCTTTTGACACAGAACCGTACTAATGATTGACCCAGGTCAGCTTTAGTTAAATGTCACACTGGCCCTTTTACTTCAGGTCTTCAGGATTGTATATTTAAAATTAGGTCTGTCGTTGTATGAAACTCAGAAAGCAAGGATGGGTATATTTATTTGTATTCCCCACATTATCCCTTCAAACCCCAGCTATGTGGTAGTGTACAAGGAGGCACTGTAAACCACAGAGTTAATGAAAGAATTCCAGATTGACTACAGCAAAGAGTGCGAGAGGGCAGATTGTAGAGGATCTTGTAAAATCTAAAAGCAGTAGAACCCATGAAAGTAGATGACTTGATTAAATGAATATTTATGATAGATTACTCTTCTGTGGAAGAGTGATTTGCTGTAAAGAAAGAATGAATGTAGAAAGATCAATCTAGAAGGTATTCTCATTGTCCACATGGACGATGATGGCGACAGTGCAGCAGTGACAGGAATGGAAAGGGGAGTTTTGAAATGATTTGAGCAGATGTTAAATGGTACAGGGAAGGGTGAGGTCGAGACAGAAGAGATAACAAGGGCGACCGAATGACCTCCAGATTAATGACCTGAGCAGTAGAGTAAGTTTCTTAAGATGGGAATCTTAAGAAGAAGAGCCAGTTTTTCTTTTCTTTTTTTTCTTTTAAGAAAGATGAGGAATTTCATTTTTAACACATTAGTTTTGGTGCTTGTAAAATATGCAGCTGGATATAGGAGTTAGAAATGCAGAAATCAAGTCTGGTTTCAATAAAAATGTGGGATTCATCAATACATTGTTGATGTGTAAGCCACAGGGATGATTTAGATTGTTGAGGAGGAGAGGAGGTGGACGCAGGCCTGAGCCATGAAAGATGCTCATGGAAGCCATAGAAGCCAAGGGAAGGGAGTTTGAGAAGGCAGTAGTCACAACTCTGTGATGATCTGAGTGGCCAACATCACAATGCTTGACAAATACTCCCTGTACTTAGTGATATAATCTGCATAGAGGTCTGTGGCAAGACAAGTTTCAGCAATGGTGAAAACAAACAATATTTGTGGGGCTAAAAATGTGAGGAAATGGAAGAGAAAGAGATAAATTTCATGAAATTTGGATAGAAAGCAGAGGAGGTATTGCCCAAGGATGGAGAGTGGCGTTTTTTGTTTTTTCTTTTTGTAAGTGGGAAAGACAAGTGAGTAAAGATTGAAACATAATAATGGAAGGGAGTCTGTGAAGAGGTCAGAGTGGAAACAAAGATGAAAAGATGGGGTGAAAAATAAACTAATTTAGACCTCCTGAGAAGGCAGAAGCAAGTGGTCAGATCCAAAAGATCTAGGTAAGAGATGGGGACTGGACTTGAGTCTGATGAAGCCATCTCCTCTTTTGTAGCAAGAGGAAGCTGTGACTGCTTTAGATTTGTAGATAAGGCGTGTTGGAAGTTGGAGAGTTTCCAGTAGAGGGCCACTAGATTCCCTGAGGAAGGAGGCAGGGAGAATCAGTGAGGATTAGAGTGAGCGTGTATGTGAGGGGTGAAGAGAGTGATAATGGATTGAAATAATCCTGGAAATTGAGAAAGTGGCTTGTAGGTACACACTTGTAGAGTGAGGCCCCAGTTGAAGATGGTCAGCACTAATGAAGAAGAGAGGCCATCTACCCACATGTACAGAATATGGAGTCTAGGAGCTACTTCAGAAGTTGTTCTAATGTCATTATATTTGATATTTGTTTAATGGTTTTATTTATGAAATGAGAACTTAGATTTTAAAAATTATAACTTATTTGCTTATTAGGGATAAATTTCTTCTGCATCTTCCATTATCTTTGGGATGAGTACTGGGTATACTTTGCCCAGAAGACCAGACCATCCTATCAGATCTGGTGTCAAGAGAAATGAGGAACTGAATTTTGTGATTTGTCTGTGCTTGTGAGGTCTTAAACTCTTTATTCCTTTGATCATCATTTGAAGAGTATTTGGCCATTTTATAGTACAAAAATTAAGAAAACAATTGTACCTAGTAAAAGCATACCAAAGACCCAAAAGTATTTTTATTTTCACCTTAAGTTATTTCCTTGCATATCTTTTTTAATGCCTGTTAAGGAAGTGCATTAAAAAGAAATACTTTTGTAAAAAGTCTTGTCTTTTTAGCGTTAGTGAGAAATATGTCCTTTTTTCTTTTTTTAAGCGACTTGTTGAACTAAAACGCCAGTGTTTGGAGAAAGAAGAACGTTTTCAAAGTATTGCCGGCTTAAGTACAATGAAAACTAATTTGGAATACTTGAAACATGAAATGGCTTGGGCAGTGGTAATTTTTACTTAGTTATTCACTGATACTTTTAATATGCAGAATATATTTGGCTAGAGTTAGTTCTCTACATGATTTACTGTGTAATTCCTTTGTAGGTCAATGAAATTGAAAAGCAATTGAATGCTATCAGAGATAATATAAAAATCGGAGAAGATCGTGCTGCTAGACTTGACAGGAAGATGGAAGAACAGCAGGTAATTGTAGTTTGTTTTTAAATACTGATTTGGTAGATTAAATCATGTGCGATTACTGGTATTAGTCTATTTTAAAAGACTTAACAGAAGTAGAGGTGTCAACCTATATATTTATCTGTGTCTGATTTTATTACTCAAGTGAATCTGACCTAAACTTTTGTTCAAGGACTATTGTGGCAGTTCTGTTTTTTAAGAGGGTATTGTATTTGGACATGATCAGCCAGTTGAGCCCAGTGATACAGCACTCTGAACTCATGCTTGTGGACAATGGTACTTTGTTACCAAGTAGGGATGCCACAGCGTGAAGCTTTTGCTCTGGGCTCATTAGGAGTGGCCGCAGCAGAGGTCTTGAGGTGCTAGGATAACAGTGAATTAGAACAGCACTAACATTAAGTATCATGAAGTGTAAGTGTAGGACCCAGAACTATCTATCAAGATTCCACATAGGTAGAACACATGTAGGACAGGTAGTTAGGTCTGTAAAGTTCATTTCAAGCTAGATCTAAGAGCCCAGGTGGAAACTCTGCTATTTATGTAAGATTCAAGAAAACTACAAAGTCTTCCACTTAGGCCTAGAGGTAGAAGTTGGTTGAATGGTAAATAAAAGCAATACGCAGGGCGCCGGGGTAGCTCAGTCGGTTGAGCGTCTGGCTTCAGCTCAGGTCATGATCTCGCAGTTTGTGGGTTCGAGCCCCACGTCGGGCTCTGTGCTGACAGCTAGCTCAGAGCCTGTCTTCAGATTCTATATCTCCCTCTCTGACCATCCCCTGCTCACGCTGTCTCTCTCTCTCTCTCTCTCTCTCTCTCTCTCAAAAATAAATAAAAAACATTAAAAAAATAAAGAAGTCAACCTAAAAAAAAACAGTAATTCTCTACATGGGTGTCCATGTAGATCTTTTTACCATATAGCAGATCCACTGTTTATACTCACCTTTTCATTCTTTTTTTTTAACAGCTTAATTAAGATAAAATTTATATACAATCCACGCATTAAAAATTTACACTTGAGTGGTTTCTTAGTATGTTCAAAAGGGTATATAACTGCAATGCAGAATTCCTCATATTGTCATGCCAAAAGTAGAAGGAGGTCCTAGCTTTTTCTTTTTTATAGGAGCCCCATCAACTCAGTGGGGCTGACTTAACGTGTATTTTGTTCTACTTCAGAGTTTTTCGCCCCCTAAGCTTAGCCTGCCCTCCAGGTGAGCAGATCTGCTAAAATCAATATCCTTTTTCTCTTCTGACTGAAAACCTTTAGTTAATACAAGGTGACGTAAAGGTTCGTTAGAGTTAATATCACTAGGAGAAACCACCAGCCATCTTTGATCTGCTGGTATAAGACAACTGAAGTGATTGCCAATGCATATCGGTCTAGATTGATATCCCAACATGAAGTTGATAAATTAGCCTTCTTCTTCAGGTATTAATCGGGCATCAAGCACTCCAGGTACCCATTTTGAAGCATTAAGATGAATGGGAACCATATGATCCCCCATTCAATTGGGTGTAGTAAGGGTGGATTAGATATGTAGGCCCAGTAAGTGAAATTATCTGTTTGGGCCTGGCAACCAGGGAAACTTACTGCTACCGGGAGGAGGGCCATCATAGTGATAGCCATGTTGTTGGGAGTAAAGAGGTGTTGCTCATTCTCTAAAATCTTTTCTGCCTTCTTGGTGAGCTTCTTGATCTGTCCCCAAGTGGGAATTTTCGTTTGATCTGTCCTCGGAATCGTGATCTGGGTGCTCTTTATGGAAAGACCCTCAAAGCTAATGATCGGAGGGCCTGGCTCAAACCCGAACCTCTTCCTTTTGCTCATGTCGAACCTTAATTAAATGAGAAGGAACCCAAACGGGCTTCACAGCCCTGTTAGGTAAGACACAGGCATAACCTTTTCACAATGTTTTTAGATTACCTGCTAACCATTGATTAGAAGTAATATTTTTTCACCAAATGGGCGGATATGTTTTATTTTGGCCTTTAAGGACAAAATGTCTCTCTGTTGCCACAGTATCTTTATCGTAATGATTCAGAAAATTTAGAGGGAACAAAGCTTGTGATAATATTTCTGGAGGAGGACTTTGTACTCCCCTTTTTTGTTTAAGAAATTGTAATTTAAGAATTTGATTTGCGGGGCGCCTGGGTGGCTCAGTCGGTTAAGCCTCCGGCTTCGGCTCAGGTCAGATCTCACATTCGTGGGTTCGAGCCCCGCGTCAGGCTCTGTGCTGACAACTAGCTCAGAGCCTGGAGCCTGCTTCCTGTTCTGTGTCTCCTTCTCTCTCTGGCCCTCCCCCTCTCATGCTCTGTCTCTGTCTGTATCAAAAATAAACAAAAACCATTAAAAAAAAAAAAAAGAATTTGATTTGCTCTTTCAACAATTCCTTGTCCTTGAGGATTATAAGGAATACCTGTTATATGCTTAATATTCCATAACTGTAAAAAGGATTATAATGTTGTAGATGTGTAAGCTGGAGCACTATCTGTTTTGACGGCTAACGGCATTCCCATTACCACCATTGCAGCATTCCAAATGAGTCTGGAATGGGTATCATTTGTAACATGAACAATGATTGTTGTCCGAAGGAAGGGATATGAGTGACATCCATTTGCCATAATTCATTGGGAGCTAACCCCCTTAGATTCACCCCGGCAGGCTGAGGGGGGGTGTTAATAGCGGCACAGGATGGACATGACTGTAAAATTTCGTTCGCTTGTTCTTTGGTGATAGGAAAGCCATGTAGCAATCCTTTCTTATGGACATGAGTTAATGAATGGAAATCTGAAGCCTGTTGATATATAGAACAAATGAGTGAGTCTAGCAATTGCATTGCCTTCAGACAACAGTCCTGGAAGCCTGCATGACTATGAATATGGGTGGCATAGAAGGGAAAGGATCGAGAAGGAATAAGCTGTTGCACTTTTGGAAACATTTGGTTTTGTAAAGAATTGTCACAGGTGGAAATGGTAGCAGTGTCAACATGATTCAAAATATAGATGGTGTATAATGAGTCAGAGAGTAAGGTAAAAGCTGAAGAAACATCCTGAAAGAGAGTTATCACAGCCATTAATTTAGATTTTTGTGCTGATAAGCCTTCAGTAGATATAATTTTTGATTGAGGTCCATGATAGCTTGTCTTACCTTTTATTGACCATTCAGAAAAATAGGTTGGAGCATCAGGGAGAGGAATATTAGAGGTAATCTTAGGCAAGATAAATGCTGTTCATTTAAGGAAAGAGATACTAAGTAAGGAGGGATAATGTGAGGATGTAGACCCTGTAAAACCACGTACAGCAATTTGCCAATTTATATTGTTTTGAAAAGCATTTTCTGTTTGTATTTTATTTAAAGGTAAGACTAGTTTTAGGATCAAAGCCCTGAATCTGTCAAGTTCTTTTTCTTCTGACATGAATTAAGTGTCCCATATGGTCCAGATAGGTGGTCAAGGTTTTGACTGTATTATTTGGTAAAACTAGCCATTCTGCTATTAATTTTTCTTGTGTTAAGGGTGACTGCTCCACCCAGATAGGTTTGTCATCCTTCCAGTTAAGTCACATGGACTCAGGAGCAGTGGCCCTCAGCAAAAAGACCAAGGAGTATCTTTTGGAGATGGTATGACTAATGAAGCTCCCCATTGACTTAGTAAATCTCGATCCCATAAATTAATGGGCAACTCAGTGATACATGGTTGCAAACATCCTTTTTAGCCTTCAGGCCCTCCGCATAGAAGAATATTTAGGCTTTGCTGCACATTAGCCCCCTGACCTAGTCTAGTAATACTGCTAGAGGCCAAGCCATAAGGCCATTTTTTAGGTCAATGTTGAGAACTAATGATGGAGTGTCTATCAATCCAGGAAAGGTTTTTCCTTGATTTTAACTTAACAAAAGGGTTTGTCTTGGTATAGTGTTTCAATTAAGTATGTGCCAGCCTTCCCTATGCTTCCAAATCCTCTGGCATTTCTTTGTTTATTCAAATATTAGGGGAGAAGTAGTAACTGTGCAATATGATCTCTTTTTTTATTTTATTTATTTATTTTTTTTCACTTTTTTCTTTTATAGTTTGTCAGTTGGTTTCCATATAACATCCAGTGTTCATCCCAACACGTGCCCTCCTCCATGTCCATCACCCTCTTCCCCTCTCTCCCACCCCCATTGGCCCTCAGTTTGTTCTCAGTATTCAAGAGTCTCTCAAAGTTTGCCTCACTCCCTCTACCCAACTGTTTTTTCCCCTTCCCCCTCCAATGATCCTCTGTTAAGTTTCTCCTGTTCCAATTATGAGTGAAAAAATATGGTATCTGTCCTTCTCTGTCCAACTTATTTCACTTAGTCTGAAAGTGTATGACCAGTTGAGGGGAGAGATAAGGATGAGATACAGGGGAATATATCTGGATTGCAAGAACGTAAAAAAGGGAGAAAGGAGAAAGGAAAATAAGGAGTAAAAATTTTAAAAAATTTAAGTAAAAAAGGTAATAATAATGGAAAATAAGTACAAAAAAAGAAGAAAAAAAGAAAAAAATAAAGAAAAAACAAAATAAAAAAGTAGCTCCTCCTTGTGGATAGGCATGGTTTGTTGTGGTAGGTCTCTGAGGCTGCTCTCAGAGGCTCCACCTTGGTGTCTACAGAGAGTAGAATGGCGATATGCCAAGCTCCAAGCTCCGCTGGAACTACGCACTGTAGGCCACTCTAATGAGTCCGATCTCCTTATGCTGTGGTTCAGCCAAGTTGTATTTTCCAGGCCCGCCTCGGTTCAAAGTTCTAGTCCATGCACTTTTATGCTACCACAGATGAGATGTACTTGCTTTGGTGGCTGACTTCTTAGGGG